>NC_142884.1:11723833-12028500 GCF_051225735.1 Oryctolagus cuniculus | reverse complement strand
GGGAGACGTGGATGGAGCTCCAGGCTCCCGGCTCCAGCCTGGCCCAGCTCCAGCTGCTGCAGGCATCTGTGAGATGAATCAGAGTGGAAGATCTCCCCCTATCTGTGTCCCTCTGCCTCTGTCCCTCTGTCTGTGTCCCTCTGCCTTTCAAATAAAAAATGTATTAGACAGAGTTTGGCAAAATGGGTTTAAAAACACAGGATGTAGTTATAGGACGACTACAAGAGGCCCCTTTAGATTCAAAGACACAAAGGACAGGAGGAAACAGCCCACGCTAACACGGATCAAATGGATCCTCTGTTACCTTTGTGAAATAAGACAGCATAGACTTTATTTATTTTATTTCATTTATTCATTTTTTTAAAGATTTATGTATTTATTTGAAATGCAGAGTTACAAAGAGGCAGAGGCAGAGAGAGAGAGAGAGACAGAGAGAGAGAGAGGCCTTCCATCTGCTGATGGCTGCAATGGCCAGAGCCGATCTGAACCAGGAGCCAGGCTCTGCTTCTGGGTATCCCACATGGGTGCAGGGGCCCAAGGACTTGGGCCAACCTCTCCTGCCTTCACAGGCCACAGCAGAGAGCTGGATCAGAAGTGGAGCAGCCGGGACTCGAACTAGCACCCATGTAGGATGCTAGCTCTGCAGGCGGTGGCTTTATCTGTTACACCACAGCGCCGACCCCGACAACATACACTTTAAATCGGGGTCTGCGTTGTGGTGCAGCAGGTTAAGCTGCTGCCTGTGACACTAGCATCCCATAGGAGAGCTGGTTCAAGTCCCAGCTGCTCTACTTACGATCCAGCTCCCTGCTAATGAGCCTAGGAAAATAGTGGAAGATGGCCCAAGGGCTTGGACCCTGCCACCCACATTTGAGCCCCAGGTCGAGTTCCAGGTTCCTGGCTTTGGCCTGACCCAGCTCTGGCCATTGCAGCTATTTGAGAGTGGATGGAAGATTTCTCTTTCTCTCTCTCTGCCTTTCAAATAGATAAATCATTAAATATGTGTGTATAATTTAAGTCAAAAATGGTTACAAAAGACAAATAAAGGCAATATGTATTGATAAAAAGCATCAATACATTAAAAAGATAAAGGAATTTAAATATATATCTATATTAACCAAACAATGGAACCACAGACTATATGAGGAAGAATACAAAGAGCTTAAGAGATAAGTGGGTAGTGTCCTATCATAAGTGTTGGAGAATTCAACACTTAACTTTCAACAATGGTAGAAGAATCAACAGAGGCTCAGTATAACAGGGATTTGGACAAAAACACAAACTGTCAGACCTAACAGACGTGGTCAGAGCCCCCACTCCGTCAGCGCAGGACACACACTCTCCTCCGACGCACACGGGGCTTCCCTCGGGGCCAGCACCTGCGGGCCACAGAGCGTCTCCGAGGACTCACAAGACTGCAGGCAGCCAGTCGTCTTCCCCGGCCACGCAGAACAACACAGACGCCAGCACACAAGAAAAAGCTGGAAAAGGAGCAATTAGACAGCCGAGGAGCACAAGCAGCTTTCAAAAGAAATTAGAAAATACTCAAGACGATTTAGAGGGGGAAGCACAGCACCAGCAGGTAGGCAGCGAAGGTCCCCGGGGGGACTTTACATCCGGAAACGTTACACTGTAAAAGAAAGGTCTCAGATCGCTACCTGCAACTTACACTGTAAGGAACTAGAAGAGAAAGGGCAAGTTAACTCAAAGAAAGGAAAGGGGAAGAAGTAAGAAATATCAGCTCGAGGCTCAGTGGAATGTTCTAATACGCCCCTGGCCCTTTGCTTGTAGGAGAGCAGGGATCTTCGGAGGTGCACATCGTGGGTAGTGCTCTGCGCTTCCACCAGGGGGCGCCAAACACACGGTTGTCTCAGCTCAATGTTGGAAACCCTGTGTGGTTACTGCTTAAATCCCTTCACCCATTTGGGGGTGGTTAGGTTGCAAAAAGGGTGCTAATGCAATTAATTATACTGGTGTACTCCTCGCCCATCAATGCAGGGAGAAGATGAGACAACAGAGCGTTGTCTCCAGTGACAGCCGAGGCAGAAATCAGAGTCCACCTCCTGCCCACTGCACCTGGCGTGCGTCTCACCTGGGCTCCTCCAGGCCACAACACAGGGAGCAGAGTGGAAGCAGCCAGAGGAGCAGCAAGTGCAGCCGAGGCCGCAGCAACCGCCCTCCCAGCGGTGACGTGGGTGTGGCTGAGGGCCCCTCCTGACCCTGCCTGCAGCCCCCTAAAGCCCGAGGGGGCCCTCGGTTGTTCACAGAAACCTGCAGGGAAGGAGGCACCAACCCCAGTGTCCGGGGTGGCAGGTGCACCTCTGCTCCACGCCAGGAAGGGTCTGAGTGGTCACTTGGGTCTGGAGGGTCCTGCCCCCACTGGGCAGGGTGGCCTGAAGCCCTAGGGTGCCCTGTGTGTGGGGTCAGGGTGGCAACTCCCCTAGGAAAGAAGTGAGCAGCCTGGTATTTCAGGGATGTGCATGGTGTGTGTGTGGTGTGAGCCCCACCCCGATGCAGAAATGAACAAGACAGTCACTCAGCCAGGTGTCCTGTCCCTGTCGCCCAGCAAGTGCTGAGAAGACATCGGAAGGCAGAAAACTCACTGGCGGCGTCGCTGCGCGAGCAGCTCCAAGTGCTCCCAGGCTGCAGGAGGTGTACACCTTCCTGTGTGCATCTTTACTGTGACGGCTGAGGAGTGATGGTGCCCACGTCGCGATGTAAGGGACAGGCAGTGTTGTAGGAGGAGGGGCCCGTGCTGTGGCGCAGGGGGTTAAGCCACTGCCTGGGACGCTGGCCTCCCATATCAGCATCTGTTGGAGTCCTGGCTGCTCCACTTCTGATCCAGCTCTCTGCTAATGCACCTGGGAAGTCAGCAAGAGATGACCTGGGGGACCCGGATGGAGCTCCTGCCTCCTGGCTTCAGCCTGGCCCTGTCCCAGCTGTTGCTGTCATTTGGAGGGTGGGCCAGTGGATGGAAGAGCTCCCTCTCCCTCTCCCTCTCCCTCTCTCTCCCCTCACTCTCTCTCCCTCTCTCCCCCCTCACTCTCTCTCCCTCTCTCTGTCACTCTGCCTTTCAATAAATAAATCTCTTTTTAAAAATCAGTATTTAGGGCTGGCGCCGCAGTTCACTAGGCTAATCCTCTGCCTTGCGGCGCCGGCACACCGGGTTCTAGTCCCAGTCGGGGCGCCGGATTCTGTCCCGGTTGCCCCTCTTCCAGGCCAGCTCTCTGCTGTGGCCAGGGAGTGCAGTGGAGGATGGCCCAGGTGCTTGGGCCCTGCACCCCATGGGAGACCAGGAGAAGCACCTGGCTCCTGGCTTCGGATCAGCGCGGTACGCCGGCCGCGGCGGCCATTGGAAGGTGAACCAACGGCAAAGGAAGACCATTCTCTCTGTCCCTCTCTCTCACTGTCCACTCTGCCTGTCAAAAAAAAAAAAAAAAAAAAAAGAGGTGGGGCCTGGAGACCCTAGGGGTGGGGCCCCCGGGGAGCTGAATCTGAGCTCCAGGTGCCCACACCACCCCGACCCCCGGCCGCCCCTCACCCTCTCACTGCCCTGCCCCGCCCCCGAGCCTCTGAGACTGGGCCCTGGCTCCCGCACTTGAATCCAGAGTGGAGCCCACCCCCAAAGCTGAGCCAGAGCTCTGCCTCCCCTCCCCCCACTCCTGCCTTCCTGTCAGCCCCGGGCTGGAAGCAGGACCCAGCCCCTCCTCCCCACGGGGGGTGGGGGGGCCCAGCCTCCTCCCACTCCAGGGACCCTGCCTGGCCCAGCCCCTCCCCTCCTCTGCCCAGGACTTAGGGGCTCACTCTTTCCCTGTGATGGAAGCAGCAAGATTTGCTCTGTGATAATTCTGTCTGTGAAGCAATTAGGAGATGTTAGGGGTCACCTGGGGTGGGGTCTCCTACCCAGAGGGAAGAGCTGGCTTCTGGGGGAGACCCCTGGGGGCCTGAGCTGAGTGGCATGGGGGAGGGGTGGTTCAGCCATCCTGACACTGCCAGCCCGCCCCCTCCCCAGCAGAGCTGATCCTAGAGACCCTGAATCTATTCCTCCCAGAAAGGGAGTCAGAGCCCCCTGCCCCACCATGTCACGGCCTGTTTGCTGTGCTGTTATTACATTTATTTTCTTTTCTTTTTTAATTAATTAATTATTTATTTGAAAATCAGAGTTAAACAGGGAGAGAAGGAGAGGCAATGAGAGAGGTCTTCCATCTGCTGGATCACTCCCCCCAGATGACTGCAACCGCAGGAGCTGGACCAATCCAAAGCCAGAAGCCGGGAGCTTCTTCCAGGTCTCCCACACGGGTGCAGGGGCCCAAGCACTTGGTCCATCTTCTACTGCTTTCTCAGGCCACAGCAGAGAGCTGGATCAGAAGAGGAGCAGCCTGAACTAGAACTGGCGCCCATATCGGATGCCGGCACTGCAGGCAACGGCTTTGCCTGCTACGCCACAGCGCTGGCCCCACTAAATCGATTCTCATTGGCTTCCAGAATGCCATAAGCCAGCACTTTCCGGGTTCATTTCAAGCAAATCCGTTTGGAGGCAAATAATTCCTATTGGGAGGGTCTCAACCCCCCCTCACCACACTGGGCAGTCGATGACAAGTGGACAGGGCGGCCCTGGACGTGGGAGGGGCTGGGCGGTCTACACAGGTCCAGGAGAGAGAGGCCTGGGGCCTGGAGAGGGTGTCGGACATCAGACAGGGCCGGGACCAGCGTCCCCGGCCTCGCGCTGGCGGGCGGGCGGGCGGGGGGCGCTGAGGTGGGTCGCGATGGTTTCCTCGCTCTCGCTCAGTCTCCTCAAAGGCCTCCGAATCCGTCCCCAGGACCCAGAGCTGGCGACTCGTCTCTCCCAGCGCCAGCGACCCCTCTCTGGTCCACCCCACGCCCCTCCCCCCGCAGGCTGCGGAGGACGCATTGGCCCCGCCCCCTCCACCTGAGGACGCAGGTGAGGCGCTGGCTCCGCGCTGAAGCCCCTACCCTGCCCCCCCCCACCCCCTCCGCTTTGGCGAAGTCGAAGTGGAGGGAAGAATCGCGCCTGAGATTTTTTTTTTTTTTTCGCGAACCCAGGAGACCCGGCTGTTGGTGCCAAAAAGCGCGCTTGCCAGGAACAAGCAGCCCCGGGTCATAGTTCAGGACCCTCCCCAACGCCCCAGAGCCCCTGGATCACGACATAAAGGAGGCAACCTTTAGGGAGTGCCTGTGCTTTATTCCCGGGGCCGGAGGAGAGGGACTGGGGCTGGCTGCACCTTGTGCGCGTGGACATTGGCCTGGGGGCTGGCGTCAGGTCAGGGCTCCTCGGGGCTCCTGGTCGGTGACACCCCCATTGCCTCTCCTAAGAAGGTGCAGGCTGAGGTCCGAGGAGACCCAATGAGGAGGGAGTTAGCTGACTCGCGAGCGGATGCTGCAGAGAGAGACAGGAGTGAGCAGGACAGGGTCGCAGACACAGGGTGGGCAGAACAGGTGCAGAGGAGTGGGGGAGAGAGCTGGGGGAGGGAGACCCTCAGAGAGAAACAGGAGCAGAGAAGAAAGAAGTATGGGGGAGGGGGGTGAACAGAGGCCCTGGGGTTTATGGAGGGTTAGACTCCATGATGGACAGGACAGGCACGGGCCCTCCCCGCTGCTGGGCAGCCCTCACCCCGTGGGGTCCAGGCCCTCACCTGTGACACAGCCGGTCCCCAGGGCCCGCGGCCGCCGAGCAGTCCTGGTCTCTGAGTTTCACCGTCAGTGACAAGGGGCAGCACTGCTCGAAGCACACCCTGTAGGTGCAGTTGCCGCACCCGTGCGTCCTGGCCAGGGGCACCACGGCCTGGTCATGGCAGCAGTAGTGTGCCGGGTCGTAGAACTCGTCCCCGCACCTCCCATATAGCTCACACACTATCCGGCGAGCCCCCATGGGGGATACTGCGGAAGACAGAGCAGGTGTGGCCCGGGGCAGCAGCGGGGCAGCTTGGTCCCAGCCTGAGGTCCTCTAAGAATCCCCCCAACCCCGCCAGCATCCCTGCCCCTCCCGGCTCACCTGGAGCCCCTTGGGAGCAGAGGACCATGAGGAGGCAGAGGGCGGCTGAGACAGCTGTGGAGGGCAGAGGGCGGGATGGGGGATGGCAGCCTGGGCCGGCCTCCTGAGCCCAGCCTGAGGCCGGGGACTGAGGCTCTGGGAAGCCTTAGAGGCAGACCCAGGGTGGGGTCCAGACTCCCTGTGGTCCAGGGTCTTGTACAGCACAAGAAGGGCTAAGAGCTTTGGGCAGGAGGGGAGCACTGGGAGGAAGAGGCTGGAGATATGGGGGTGCAGCTAGAAGGGCTGCGTGGGCATTGGGGTGAGGGTGGGAAGCAGGATGGGGTGGGGTTTTTTCAGGGGCTGTGGCTCAGGCAGTGCTGTGCTGGAGTCGCCTGTGAGGGCAGGCAGGGCTTGGGATGCAGGGGCCTGGGAGAAGGCTGGGAGGAGGGGGTCAGCTGGGCCCAGGACCCTGTCTCCTTACCCAGGGTGCAGCAGCGGGGACTCATGGCTCAGAGCGGCTGCCGTGGAGTCGGGGGTGACCTGCGCATCTCAGCAGGTCCTTTTATCCACAGATCAGCTGGTGACGTCACTGGATCTCAGCCCCGCTGCTCAACATGTAGAGACTTGTGGGGCCCTGGGGCAGATCTTGTGGCTGAACAGCGAGAGTGGAGAGAGGACCAGTGTTTTTCCATCACTTGCCCCAAAGGCCTCCCTCTCCCTCCCGGAACTGCATTGGCTGCCTTGGCCAACAGCAGGGCAGGTGGTTCCCCGTCCACTCACCCTGAGGCAGCCCAACAACTCACCCCCCCCCCATCCCATTCAGTCTTTGCATTTCCCCACTTCCTGTGCCAGGCTGCAGATTCCTGACATCTTCCCAAAGGGGCCTCTCCACTCCCCTCTGACTTCACAGCCCAAGCCCCTGTGGCATTCAGGACAAAGAAACCGTGCTGAGTTCTGTACCACTGGGAATCCCAGGTAGCACAAGGCGGGGCCAGGCAGGGGGTCCTGTCGAAGTTTGCTTGGGTAGCTCAGGAGACTGGAGTGGGGACAGACCTGGGCACACCCCGGGGCCTCAGAATCCACCACGGCTCCTCCCATGTAGTTCCTGTCCCTTCACTAATGCCCATCGGATGAGGAGCGCTTGTCCATTTAGTCTGCAGTGCCCAGCTTTGCTGAGGTTGTGCAGGCTACTCCAAGGCCGTGTCTTCATGATACTTGAGGCACGGAAGAGACACACAGGCAGGGACAGAAACGAAAAGTAAAGAGTCGTCGCTTGGTAATCCTGCTCCATGTCATTATTGTACATCTGTCGGTCAGGGTCCGTGGGAGAGAGGCCACAACCAGATGCAATGCTTTCACAGGTTCTCCCGGTGCCCAGGGTGCCTCCCAGCTCCTCTCCAACCCACCTGCCCCTGGAGACCCCCTTCCCCGTGCCGCGGCTCATACAGCAGGCCCTCAACACCCAGACTCCAGCCGCGCCCATCTGGAGCACAAGCCCAGCCTCAGGCTGCTCTGGGACCTGCATCCATTCCAGTCGCGAATAAGCAGAGGGACCAAGGGAGCAGGGACAGAGCTGGGCCATCCTGGGATGAGGGAGCCACTCAAGGGTCCAGACTCAGCAGGAAGCCAGGTTCAGGAGCACACTGGGTGGTCATTTCTGGGGGTATCCATGTCTGAGCTCCAGCGGTCCCAGGTGGAGGCACAGGTGTCCCCAGCCAGACGCAGGGATGGCAGTGGAGGCTGGCACTGCTCCAAAGTGCCAGGACTGTCACTCAGATTCCACCATGTCCACGATCCTCTGACAGCACCCTCTGTGCCCCCTGCAGGACACGGCACCTGCTCTGTGCCATGCACAGGTGCAGGGGGATCCCTTTGGTCTCTCCTGCACCTGCCACCTGCCCTGCCCAACAGGGGACAGTGCTGTGGAGCAAGCACAGAGGCACTGGCTCCCTGGCTCTGAGCTGATCTCTGGGGCTGGGGGACGGCCAGCTCTATGCCCACACAAACCTGCGTCAGGCCAGGTTCTGCCAGGTCATGGCTGGGTGACCCTGGGGAGGTGACTTTGCCTCGCTGAGCCCCGGGTTCCTTCCCGCTAAGTGTAGAGGGCCTGCCCAGGTGATGCGTTGTCAGCAGGACTGACAGACATCATGTGTCTCAGGGCCTGGCCATGGAGGGTCACCGAAGACCACCACACGCCCAGGACTGGACCCTCTGGCAACAAGGACACCCGGCCAGTGGAGGACAAGAGAGACGGTGGTGCTGGCTGGAAAACAGCAAAGCAGACGATGGCGCCTCCTGCACTGAGGGCTGAGCTGTGTCACCTGTGACAACCCTGGAGGAACCTGAGGCTGGTGATGATGTCATCGCTATTTTTCCACAGCGAGTCACAGCCAGCGCTCCTGCACTGGGGATTCTAGAAGGTTCCATGATCCTCCTCCTCGGCCAAGAGCCAAGACACAGCTGCCCTGTCACGTCTTCCCAAGAAGTTCCGGTTCTCAGGTTCTCGTTCCAGCATTTTTAGAGTTCTGGACTGGGGCCATGGGACAGGACCTGCTGTCTCCACCGGGGTTGGGGAGGCCGGGCCTGACTGGAACCCGGGTGAGACAGAGGCCCCGTGCCCTGTGAGGGCTCCTGGCCGCCCTGCTGTGGAGGAGCCCGACCACACTGCAGACCCTGCATTCTGCTGTCTCGGGGCTGCTGGGGCAGACCAGGCTCAGTCCCCGCTGCTGCGGGCAGGGGCTCTGGGCTGGGGTCCTGGAGGGCAGCAGGCACAGCCCAGGCCTCCGTGGGTGCTGACAGCCCAGACTCAGTGTCATGAGGCTTTGGAGTCAGAGAGCCCTGGGTCACATCCTGTCCCTGCCCCTTTTCACATGGCTAAAACGCTGCCCACACACTGCCCACTTCCTCCCCCAGCACCTCGAGCACCTGCCCGATCCTGCCCGCTCTGGGGTCACTCTCTGGGGACAGGTCTGCCTTGCGCATGGGCTCCGGCTCTGAGACCAGGCCCCGGGCTGTGCTGGCTGCCATGGACTCTCAGGTCTTGGTCCCTGGCTGTCCCAGGAGTGAAGAAGACCCTGTATTCCTAGATGGTCAGTGTAAGATACTGACCTCAGATGGCCCTGGGTTTAATCCTCCATCTCTGGATGCCATCTAGACCCTGGCCGAGGTCCCACTGCTGATCAGTGTCTCGGGATGCACTGGAACCCAGGTCTCCTGAGCTGCCACCCAGGGGCCTCCCAAAGCCTTGCAGGAGAGCCCTGCTCACAGACGCCCCTGGAGGAGACCCAGGGAGGAGGTCCCGGGCTCCTGGGTGGGGCTGGCAGAGCCAGGCTCCTGGGTGTGAATCTGGGTCAATGCAGACTCTGCCTGCTCCTACCTGCTCACCCTTCCCCCAGGAGGAAGCAGGAGTCCCCCTCCTGGTGGTGGGGCAGTTCTCTCCACCTGCCCCAGCGAGCCCCGCCCAGGGCCCAGGGAAGAATGTGCTGGGGAATGTCAGGTATGCAGCAGGAGGGGGAGGGCTCCCCAGGCCCAGGAGTGCCCTCCCCTCTGGCTGCCCAGGAGGAGGCCTTGTCAGTGTTTGCTCAGGCTCAAGGTCAGCATTTCAGGGACTGAAGAGCCTGCTTCCTGTGGAGCCTGGTGGTCAGGCTGGACCCCTGCCCTGGTGTGTCCTCATAACGTGGTGAGGAAGGACCCCATGTCCCAGAGGGGCTGTGTCTCCAGGAACGAGGCCAGCACAACCTGCTGGGCTGTGACCCAGGACCTAGAGGCCACTGCTGCAGCCCCAGTGTCTTCTCATCAGGTCAGGGCTGGTGGGGGTGAGCTGTGGGGACCCCCGGTGTCCCCATGACTGTGCTGCCCAGAGCGGCAGAAGCACCCAGGACCGCAGCTGCAGGTCAGCTGACTCCCGGTCCTCTTCCTCATCTCAGCCCTAGTCTCCCTATCATCCCATCCCCCTCATCACTGGGAATGCGGCTAGGGCTGAGGTCAGACTCCTGTCAGTCCTGACAGCTCCCGCCCAGCTCCTATCTCCCCTCTCTGTGTCTTTGCTGTTGGGGCCGACACTTGGGTCAGCGGTGGCTGCGGATTTGATCATCACCGAGATTCAATGGAACCTGATCATGACGGTCAGCACCAGGGGTGTGGACAGCTCCTCTGCTCTGACCTCCACCCTCCCCACCGCATGTCAGAAGGTTTAACCTTACCATTGTGTGTGTGTGTGTGCATGAGTGTATGTGTGTCTGTGTCTCTGTGTGCATGTGTCTCTCTGTGTGTGTGCATGTGTGTGACTGTGTGTGTTATAATACTCACATAAAGTTCACTATTTTAGGGGTGTGTTTGGCCTAGAGCCCAGGGTGCCACTTGAGCTGCCCGCATCCCATAGCAGAGTACCTGGGTTCCATCCTCAGCTCTGCTCTCATTTCTAGCTTCCTGGGAATGTGTGCACCCTGGGAGGCAGCAGGTGACGGCTCTAATACTTGGGTCCCTGCCACCCACATGGGAGACCTGCACTGAGCTCTTGTAGTCTGGCTTCGGCCTGGCCCAGCCCTGACTGTTGCACACATTTAGGGAGTGAACTGGTGGAAGGAAGATCATTGTCTCTCTCTCTCTCTCTCTCTCTCTCTCTCTTCTCTCTGTTTCTGCTTTTCAAATAAAATGAATAAAAGTTTACCCATATAGGAGCCCATGTGAGTCCCAGCTGCTCCAATTCTGATCTAGCTTCCTGCTAAGTGCCTGGGAAAGCAGCAGAAGATGTCCCCAAAGGCTTGGGTCCCTGCATGCATGTGGGAGACCCAGATGAAGCCCCTGGGAGAAATATCCATGCAATCCAGGCCTCGGTGCCTGGGCAGCAGGTGGAGGAGCCCCAGGCCCCACTGTGACCCTTGTTTCAATCTGGAGAGGAGTGGGTGCAGAGTCCTCCAGTCCACCAGGGGGGCATCACCTCCTTTTCTGGGTCTCCCTCCTGCACCAGCTCCGCTCTTCACTCCCTCTGCCTGGGGCCAATTACCCACACCTGGTGGGGATGCAGGACCTTCTCTCCCCTAGGAACTCCTTTTTAAGGATTTTTTAAAGTAGAAAGGCAGAGTGATAGGCAGCAGGAGGGGGAGGAGAGAGAGAGAGAGAGAAAGAATCTTCCACCTGCTGGTTCATTCCCCAAATAGCCCCAATGGCTGTGAACTGGAGTTTGGAATTCCATCCGGGTCTCCCACATGGGTGGCAGAAACTCAAGCACTCGGGCCATCGTCAGCTACCTTTCCGGAACAATGGCAGGGAACTGGATCAGAAGCGAAGCCGCTGAGACTTGAACCTGTGCTCTAGTGTGGGCTGCCAGGCAGGGGGTGGGGGCTTAGCTCACCATGCCCTCGTTGCGACCACCAGCCCCACTGATGTGTCTGCAGGACCACCCAGCCGGCCTCGTGTGCCACCCTCGGGTTTGCCCTGCTGCGTTTTCATTGCCACACTCGTGAGGTCCAGTCCTCCCTCTGCTGTGATGCGGGCTGCATGGGAATGGTTTGTCCACGGCTTTACCTGGGCTGTCGGGTCTGTGGCCGGAGCTTGTCGGATTAGCCTGATGGCGTGTGGCGGCTGCGCGGGGCTGTGAGCCCGTTCTGCCGGGTCACCGCTCAGCTCAGCTCAGCACAGCACCTGGCCTCATCACCAGCACCCAAATGACCACGACAGCATGGCTTCCCTGCTGTTTCGCTTCCACGGCCCCTACACGCATCAGCTTCTCTTCCTGGGAAGATGAGCATGGGACTGGGCTCAGCCCGCAGCCACAGGTTTCCTTAAAGAGGGAAATGAGCCCACCCACCACCCCCACAACACCTCGGAGACCAGCGCAGGACTTCCTGCTTCCCTCAGGGCCACCCTGAGCGCCCTTCCAAGGCTGCACTGCAGGAATGGGCATTCATGAGGCACCCGAGCAGGGAGCCATGGACCTCTCTCTCAGGGAGGGGCTCCTTGCTGGGTTCCCCTGTAGCACAGAACACTGCCTTCTACCCTGAGAGCCCAGGCAAGGAGAGGGCAAAGCTGGGCTGCCCAGGTCCCTCCAAGTCCCCTCCTCCAGGAAGCCCTCCCTGGTGCCCTAAGCCCCTGACCCAGCCCCGCCCACTCCAGGTCTCCACTGGGAAGAGAAGCAGGCCTGGCACTAAGTGCACTGTGGCCCAGCATCAATGAACACAGAGTCCAACTCCAGGAATGAGCAGGGAGTGGATGGTTGACAGGCCTGGCTCCGCGTGTGCTGACTCAACCCTGCCTGCCCTGACACAGCGGCTGCACCTCCCGGGCTCCCTGGGAAGCTGGGGAACATCTGGGCCCCGGGCATGGCCCCTCCCCTGCTCACCCAACCCGGTGCAGAGCTGCAGGGAGCCAGGCACCAGGAGCTCCAGGGCCCCCACAGGAGGGGGCAGGGCGGGGCTCAGAGCCTTCTCAGTGCTGGGTTCCTGCCCTGAGGCTGCAGTTCCCAGCAAAGTTAGCTATGAGGTCATCAGGAGACACACGCAGCAGAAGCAGGCAGAGGTACATGGGCCCAGCGTGCCCTGGCGGCCTCGGAGCCTCCCGCCCCCTGGGAGCCTGGTCCTGGCGGCCTCCCTCAGCCCCCCGCCCCCTGGGAGCGTGGTCCAGCACCGCGGAGACCTTGCTGTCCCCTGGCTGAGTCTGGTGGGGTGCAGGCGGTGCGGGTTTTGCCCAGAAGTCCCAGAGACGAATAAAGTCGGAGACGGACCCTGGCTCTGGCGTCCGCGGGGGCTTCCCGAGCGCAAGGCCTGGTTTTCTGTGTTTTGTTTCCCGTCCCCCGTGTGCGGGATGAGAGCAGGGACTCCCGCAGGGCGGGCTCTGCACGGGGAATGAGCACCTGCCCTGGGTCCTTGCACTGGGGGCTGAGTGCGCGCGTGCGCTCCCAACACTGACCACCAGGGGGAGACGGGGTCGGGATTGAGGACAGCGGGGGCCCTGACGGTGGGCATCAGAGTCCCAGTCCTGTGTGTGAGTGTGTGTGAGCGAGGCCCGCAGTGTCCTCAGAGGCCGCCCAGTTTGCTGTTCATTCAGACTGGGATTTCCCCACGTGTGGACACAGCCGCAATAGTGCCTTTCCCCTGAGAGACAGCAGCCAGAGTTGATGGACAGCCCCTGAGTTCTGGGTCCTGGCTTGCCTGGCAGGCCAGGGAATTGATGGAGACCAGGGACACGGCATCCACCCACACACATCAGTGACTTTGTCCTACTAAAAAGATCCCACACAACGCTCACAATTAGAGCCCTACAAAGAAAACAAAGTCATTGCCAATGCATTTTACAAGGAAATGCCAGAATCAAGTGCAGGGCAGGGAAGTGGTTAAGGGCAGGCTAAGCAAGGAACACACCTTTGTGACCTCTCCTTGGACAGTTAATGTCACTGAGAGTGCAATACCCCCAACGCAACCCACAGACCCAGCACGGCCCCTCCGGGAGCCCCACACCCTTGCTTTGTGCAGCAGTGTCTCCGCTGATTTCCAGATCCATGAGGAATATCGCGAACCCTGTATGGACTGAAACTGTTTGAAAGCCACAAGGAACGGCCACTTTGCACCACGGGGAGGGTGAGGCTTCAAAACTGGGGGCTGGGGGACGTGGGACGGAGCTGGTCAGGAAGCAGAGAAGCCACAAGCCTTGTGCCTTGTTGCCGGGAGTGTGTGATGGTGCAGTCCCTGTTGGAGACAGGTGGTTCCCCCTTAGACAGACATCACCTGAGCAGGCCCCGCTCCCGCAGCGTGTGCCCCCAGAGAGCAGAAAACAGGTGCTCAAAGAAACACCGGTGGTCAGAGTCGCATCAGCCACAATGTCCACAATGCAACATCGCCGGTGGCCACCGACTGCAACCGGAAGGCGGAAGATGCGACATCCATGTGAGGGAATGTCATGAGGAGGAATGAAGCCCGACGGAGGCCACCGCGGGGATGAACCCTGAGAACACAGACCCGGTGTTGACTGCAGATCCAGACACAAGGCACCTTGTGAGGTGTCGTTCTGTGGATGTGTTTTATCACACACATACACATTCGCACATGCACACAGAGACACAACTCACACATGCACACAGATACACACACAGCTACCCACACACATGCACACATACATACTGACTCATGCACACACACACTCACATATATACACACAGACACAGACATGCACACACATGCATACACATAAACACAGACATACGCACACACACATACATGCATATAGACGAACACTCGCACACAGACACAAAGTCACATACATGCACACACATATATACACAAAGACACACAGATAAGACACACACAGAGGCACACACTGACAAGTACACACACATAAACACACAGAGAAACATACAGACCCGTAAAGACAAATTAAGTAAAATCCTGGGACATGAGGAGCAGGCGGAGCAGAGGAGCTGTCCACGCCGCTGGTGCTGACCGACTCGTTCAGGTTCAAGAAGGGAAAGGCCTGCACCACCCTGGGCACTGAAGTAGTTCCCTTCTCGGTGACGATCAAATCCGCAGCCGCCCCTGACTCCCAAGTGTCGGCCCCGACAGCAAAGCCACAGAGAGGGGAGACAGGAGCTGGGCGGGAGCTGTCAGGACTGACAGGAGTCTGACCTGAGCCTGGGCTGCCCTCAGGGGGGATGGGAGGGGGGTGAGATTGAGACTGAAGTCTGAAGATGGCAGGGCGATGACGTGGCTGGGGTGAGGCAGGAGACAGGGTTGTGATGAGGAGGGGAGAGGGAGCCCTGGGGGTGTGCAGGATGGGGTGGGTGGCACTTGGCACCCTGCCCACACCCGTCAGGGCCTCCCTGTCTACAGAGGCTGGAAGCCTAGGACACCCCTACCAGGGCCATTGAAGCTGGGGTCCTGGGTGCTTCTGCCGCTCTGGGCAGCACAGTCGTGGGGACACCGAGGGTCTCCACAGCTCACCCCCACCAGCCCTGACCTGCTGAGAAGACACTGGGGCTGCAGCAGTGGCCTCTGGGTCCTGGGTCACAGCCCAGCAGGTTGTGCTGGCCTCGTTCCTGGAGACACAGCCCCTCTGGGACATGGGGTCCTTCCTCACCACGTTATGAGGACACACCAGGGCAGGGGTCCAGCCTGACCACCAGGCTCCACAGGCAGCAGACTCTTCAGTCCCTGAAATGCTGACCTTGAGCCTGAGCAAACACTGACAAGGCCTCCTCCTGGGCAGCCAGAGGGGAGGGCACTCCTGGGCCTGGGGAGCCCTCCCCCTCCTGCTGCATACCTGACATTCCCCAGCACATTCTTCCCTGGGCCCTGGGCGGGGCTCGCTGGGGCAGGTGGAGAGAACTGCCCCACCACCAGGAGGGGGACTCCTGCTTCCTCCTGGGGGAAGGGTGAGCAGGTAGGAGCAGGCAGAGCCTGCATTGACCCAGATTCACACCCAGGAGCCTGGCTCTGCCAGCCCCACCCAGGAGCCCGGGACCTCTTCCCTGGGTCTCCTCCAGGGGCATCTGTGAGCAGGGCTCTCCTGCAAGGCTTTGGGAGGCCCCTGGGTGGCAGCTCAGGAGACCTGGGTTCCAGTGCAGCCCGAGACACTGACCAGCAGTGGGACCTCGGCCAGGGTCTAGATGGCATCCAGAGATGGAGGATTAAACCCAGGGCCATCTGAGGTCAGGATCTTACACTGACCATCTGGGAATACAGGGCCTTCTTCATTCCTGGGACAGTCAGGGACCAAGACCTGAGAGTCCATGGCAGCCAGCACTGCCCGGGGCCTGGTCTCAGAGCCAGAGCCCGTGCACAAGGCAGACCTGTCCCCAGAGAGTGAACCCAGAGTGGGCAGGATCGGGCAGGGGCTAGAGGTGCTGGGGGAGGAAGTGGGCAGTGTGTGGGCAGCGTTTTAGCCATGTGAAAAGGGGCAGGGACAGGATGTGACCCAGGGCTCTCTGACCCCAAAGCCTCATGACACTGAGTCTGGGCTGTCAGTGTCCACGGAGGCCTGGGCTGTGCCTGCTGCCCTCCCGCACCCCAGCCCAGAGCCCCTGCCCGCAGCAGCGGGGACTGAGCCTGGTCTGCCCCAGCAGCCCCGAGACAGCAGAATGCAGGGTCTGCAGTGTGGTCGGGCTCCTCCACAGCAGGGTGGCCAGGAGCCTGCCCGGGGCACGGGGGCTCTGCCTCACCCGGGTTCCAGTGAGGCCCGGCCTCCCCAACCCCGGTGGAGACAGCAGGTCCTGTCCCATGGCCCCAGTCCAGAACTCTAAAAATGCTGGAACGAGAACCTGAGAACCGGAACCTTGTTGGGAAGACGTGACAGGGCAGCTGTGTCTTGGCTCTTGGCCGAGGAGGAGGATCGTGGAACCTTCTAGAATCCCCAGTGCAGGAGCGCTGGCTGTGACTTGCTGTGGAAAAATAGCGATGACATCATCACCAGCCTCAGGTTCCTCCAGGGTTGTCACAGGTGACACAGCTCAGCCCTCAGTGCAGGAGGCGCCATCGTCTGCTCTGCTGTTTTCCAGCCAGCACCACCGTCTCTCTCGTCCTCCACTGGCCGGGTGTCCTTGTTGCCAGAGGGTCCAGTCCTGGGCGTGGGGTGGTCTTCGGTGACCTTCCGTGGCCAGGCCCTGAGACACATGATGTCTGTCAGTCCTGCGGACAACGCATCACCTGGACAGGCTCCTCTCCACTTAGCGGGAAGGAACCCGGGGCTCAGCGAGGCAAAGTCACCTCCCCAGGGTCACCCAGCCATGACCTGGCAGAACCTGGCCTGACGCAGGTTTGTGTGGGCACAGAGCTGGCCGTCCCCCAGCCCCAGAGATCAGCTCAGAGCCAGGGAGCCAGTGCCTCTGTGCTTGCTCCACAGCACTGTCCCCTGTTGGGCAGGGCAGGTGGCAGGTGCAGGAGAGACCAAAGGGATCCCCCTGCACCTGTGCATGGCACAGAGCAGGTGCCGTGTCCTGCAGGGGGCACAGAGGGTGCTGTCAGACTTCCGGGGTGGAGAACCTTACCTCGGGGCAGCAGTGTCAGCCTCCACGGCCCCTCCCGGGCAGGGCCGAGAAACCCCGGTCAGCACCGGGTCCCTGCAGGAAACCTCCCCATGTGGGTCTCAGCCTCGCTTTGGCTGCTGTTCCCACTGCTGCCGCTGGGTAGCGGGGATCCGTCCGACCACGCAGGTACTGGACCCCGAGACCGCGTGGCTGGAGCAGTCTGTGAGCTGGCAGTGTGCAGGTGGAGCTGAGAGCCCCTGCCCCACCCAACCCGTAGGGAGGTGCCTCTGTGACGCCTGGGAGACCCCTCCCCTGCACCATAATGTCCTGCACCCCTGCCATTCTTCCTGAAACCCAGAACTTCCACCAAACCCCTGCCTGTGGCCGGGTGCTGCAGCCAGAGGGCAGACGCGTCCCATTTGCTGCTGGTGAGGAGGGGAAGTCCCGAGGTTCCCGCCCTGTGTTCCCCGGCCCAGGAGTGCGGATCTCCCAGCTCCACCTGGAGGCCCGGGAAGCCTCACCAGGGCTGGCCCAGAAGTACCTGAGCCCAAGGCCTGCTCACCCTTCCTAGGCTGTGTGGGCCAGGGTATGTGCAGGTCGCTGAGCTGGGCAACCCGCAGTGGGCCTTGTCCAGTGTCTGCCTTGCGTGGAGGGGACCAGCTGGCTGAGCGCTCATTTCCCATGAGCATCCTCTGGCCCGGGGTCCCCAGTA
Source organism: Oryctolagus cuniculus (assembly GCF_051225735.1). Taxonomy (NCBI): domain Eukaryota; kingdom Metazoa; phylum Chordata; class Mammalia; order Lagomorpha; family Leporidae; genus Oryctolagus; species Oryctolagus cuniculus. The sequence continues at coordinate 12,010,845 of NC_142884.1, read as the reverse complement.
GCAGGGGACATGGCCGTGACTGATGTGGCTGGCCCCGCTTCCTGCCCCGCTGAGCTCTAGGTCCAGCGGAGGTGGAAGACTTGCCCCGAGACAGCGACCACCCAGCGTGGACAGCGTAGGCGGGGAGGAGGTGAGGCAGCTGCAGGGGCAGAGGCAGCGCTGTGCGTGGGCCAGGAGCCCGCTCCCTTCCTGTGATCCTTAACCGTGGCCGTGACTCCACAGGAGGCGTCGGGGTGGTGACGACATCTGCCACAAGCAAGGTTAATTTCACAATGGCTGACAAGCTTCCGTGCTGTGAGCACTTGTCCACTTTCCAACTATTCCAGTCTGATTTTAAAAATACCCACTGGGACACACCCACCGGCGAGTGTCCCGACACACCTGCTCCATCCTGTGGCTGTCAAGAAGGGGTGGGGAAGGCAGGGAGAGATACGGGCTGGGCGGTACATGTGGCCTACAACCCAGCCCAGGGCTCAGACTGGACCTACAGCACCCTGGGGACTGCACGGCCATCTCTGCCCCTGCAGCCTCCCCCCGGGCTCCTGCCTCCGGTCAACCTTCGGGTGCACCTGCTTCATAACAGGAGGTCCGGGATGTTCCACAGACACTATGAGCAGCACAGAGTGCTGCCTGACTAGGTCTTGCATGAGGAGTGTGACGTCCTTCTCTCTCCCAGCGACGTGACATCGTGGGGCTGCCTGATGGGGTTTAGGGGGCACACGGTGATGATGGCCCCGTCCCGCTGTGACGGCACAGCCCAGCAGGCGGGACCCAGGACATCACCCCCTGCAATCCATGCAGCTGAAGCAGCCCAGAGTCGTCCCATGTGGAGCAAGCTCCTCCCCAGCTGGCATCCTCAGACCTTCCTCCCCAAATGTCCAGAGTCACGTGACACGCATGCATTCCCGCAGGGAGAGGACCCACAGTGAAGGCCCCGCCCTCGTCACGCTGACAGGTGCATCAGTGAGCGGCCAACAGGTGGAGCTCTTGGTCCCACCTTCATGCCTTTTTTTTTTTTTTTAAGGTTTATTTATTTACTTGAAAGTCAGATTAAACAGGAGAGGGAGAGGGAGAGGGAGAGGGAGAGGGAGAGGGAGAGAGAGAGAGAGAGAGAGAGAGAGAGAGAGAGAGAGAGAGATCTTGCATCCACTGGTTTACTCCCAATTGGCTGGATTGCACCTGTCAGAAGCCAGGAGCCAGGAGCTTCTTCCTGGTCTCCTGCACGTGTGCAGGGGCCCAAGGACTTGGGCCATCTTCTACTGCTTTCCCAGGCCATAGCAGAGAGTCAGATTGAAAGTGGAGCATCCGGGACTCGAACCGGCACCCCTATGGGATGCTGGCACTGCTGTGCCACAGCGCTGGCCCCACCTGTTTCAGCTTGGACAGGTGTGGTTAAGGTACCTGGATCCCTCTACCCAAGAAGGTCTCTGTCCTGGAGAGGCTGGAGGTGGCCAGTGCTTCCACCCATGTGTACACCTCCTTGTGCCAGGCTTCCTTCTGCTCCAATCCCACACGGTCGCCATCTGCAGGGGCCTCCCTCCCTCCCTCCCTCCAGTGCCATCATACGTGAAGGGACAGCGATGAGTTCATGGGAAAAGGGAATTAAGGAAATCTGAACGCATGCATAGTGTTTTCAGAACAGGTGTTTCTCACGAACTTTTTCCATCTCGTCCAACAGGCAAGGTGACCTGTCCCTTCCTTAGGGCCTCTGCTGGGCCCGTAGGGGTGACCCGGTCCTCCAGGCGGGTCCTCCAGCCCACCGCGTCTCAGCCACGCCTTTGCTGCTTACCTGAGACCAGGGAGACAGAAAGTGCGACAATCTACAGGGAGTGGGTTACGCCTCACAGGCAGGAATCCAGGGACCACAGCAGCCTAGGGTTCAGGATAAGCTGGTGCCCAAGCTGGCTAAGCCCCCAGGGGCGGGCTAACCTAGGAGTGACTTCCCTAGGAGGAAGAGGGTTATAAGGATGGGCTCCTTCTGTGGGTTCCCCTGCCTTCTACCCTGAGAGCCCAGGCAAGGAGAGGGCAAAGCTGGGCTGCCCAGGTCCCTCCAAGTCCCCTCCTCCAGGAAGCCCTCCCGGTGCCCTAAGCCCCTGACACAGCCCCGCCCACTCCAGGTCTCCACTGGGAAGAGAAGCAGGCCTGGCACTAAGTGCACTGTGGCCCAGCATCAATGAACACAGAGTCCAACTCCAGGAATGAGCAGGGAGTGGATGGTTGACAGGCCTGGCTCCGCGTGTGCTGACTCAACCCTGCCTGCCCTGACACAGCGGCTGCACCTCCCGGGCTCCCTGGGAAGCTGGGGAACGTCTGGGCCCCCGGGCATGGCCCCTCCCCTGCTCACCCAACCCCGTGCAGAGCTGCAGGGAGCCAGGCACCAGGAGCTCCAGGGCCCCCGCAGGAGAGGGCGGGGCGGGGCGGGGCGGGGCTCAGAGCCTTCTCAGTGCTGGGTTCCTGCCCTGAGGCTGCAGTTCCCAGCAAAATTAGCTATGAGGTCATCAGGAGACACATGAGGCAGAAGCAGGCAGAGGTACATGGGCCCAGCGTGCCCTGGCGGCCTCGGAGCCTCCCGCCCCCTGGGAGCCTGGTCCTGGCGGCCTCCCTCAGCCCCCCCGCCCCCTGGGAGCGTGGTCCAGCACCGCGGAGACCCCGCTGTCCCCTGGCTGAGTCTGGTGGGGTGCAGGGGGTGCGGGTTTTGCCCAGAAGTCCCAGAGACGAATAAAGTCGGAGAAGGACCCTGGCTCTGGCGTCCGCGGGGGCTTCCCGAGCGCAAGGCCTGGTTTTCTGTTTTTCGTTTCCCGTCCCCCGTGTGCGGGATGAGAGCAGGGACTCCCCCAGGGCGGGCTCTGGGCCAGGAATGAGCACCTGCCCTGGGTCCACGCACCCGGCGCTGAGTGCGCGCGTGCGCTCCCACCACTGACCACCAGGGGGAGCCGGGATCGGGAGCTAGGACAGTCGGCCCTGACCGGGGGCATCGGAGTCCCAGTCCTGTGTGTGAGTGTGCCTGAGCGAGGCCCGCAGTGTCCTCAGAGGCCGCCCAGTTTGCCGTTCATTCAGACTGGGATTTCCCCACGTGTGGACACAGCCACAACGGTGCCTTTCCCCTGAGAGACAGCAGCCAGGGTTGATGGACAGCCCCTGAGTTCTGGGTCCTGGGCTGGTCCTGGCAGGCCAGGGAGCTGATGGAGACCAGGGACACAGCATCCACCCACACACATCAGTGACTTTGTCCTACTAAAAAGCTCCCACACAGCGCTCACAATTAGAGCCCTACAAAGAAAACAAAGTCATTGCCAATGCATTTTACAAGGAAATGCCAGAATCAAGTGCAGGGCAGGGAAGTGGTTCAGGGCAGGCTAAGCAAGGAACACACCTTTGTGACCTCTCCTTGGACAGCTAATGTCACTGAGAGTGCGATACCCCCAACGCAACCCACAGACCCAGCACGGCCCCTCCGGGAGCCCCACACCCTTGCTTTGTGCAGCAGTGTCTCCGCTGATTTCCAGATCCATGAGGAATATCGCGAACCCTGCATGGACTGAAACTGCTTGAAAGCCACAAGGAACGGCCACTTTGCACCACGGGGAGGGTGAGGCTTCAAAACTGGGGCTGGGGGACGTGGGACCGAGCTGGCCAGGAAGCGGAGAAGCCACAAGCCTTGTGCCTTGTTGCCGGGAGTGTGTGATGGTGCAGTCCCTGTTGGAGACAGGTGGTTCCCCCTTAGACAGACATCACCTGAGCAGACCCTGCTCCCGCAGCGTGTGCCCCCAGAGAGCGGAAAACAGGTGCTCAAAGAAACGCTGGTGGTCAGAGTCGCATCAGCCACAATGTCCACAATGCAAACATCGCCGGTGGCCACCGACTGCAACCGGAAGGCGGAAGATGCGACATCCATGTGAGGGAATGTCATGAGGAGGAATGAAGCCCGACGGAGGCCACCGCGGGGATGAACCCTGAGAACACAGACCCGGTGTTGACTGCAGATCCAGACACAAGGCACCTTGTGAGGTGTCATTCTGTGGCTGTGTTTTATCACACACACACACATTCGCACATGCACACAGAGACACAACTCACACATGCACACACAGATACACACACAGCTACCCACACGCATGCACACATACATACCGACTCATGCACACACACACACTCACATATATACACACAGACACAGGCATACACACACACGCATACACATAAACACAGATACGCACACACATACATGCATATAGACACACACACAGACACAAAGTCACATACATGCACACACACTCACACATGCACACACATATATACACAAAGACACACAGATAAGACACACACAGGGGCACACACTGACAAGTACACACACATAAACACACAGAGAAACATACAGACCCATAAAGACAAATTAAGTGAAATCCTGGGACATGAGGAGCAGGCGGAGCAGAGGAGCTGTCCACGCCCCTGGTGCTGACCGACTCGTTCAGGTTCAAGAAGGGAAAGGCCTGCACCACCCTGGGCACTGAAGTAGTTCCCTTCTCGGTGACGATCAAATCCGCAGCCGCCCCTGACTCCCAAGTGTCGGCCCCGACAGCAAAGCCACAGAGAGGGGAGACAGGAGCTGGGCGGGAGCTGTCAGGACTGACAGGAGTCTGATCTGAGCCTGGGCTGCCCTCAGGGTGGATGGGAGGGGGGCGAGATTGAGACTGAAGTCTGAAGATGGCAGGGCGATGACGTGGCTGGGGTGAGGCAGGAGACAGGGTTGTGATGAGGAGGGGAGAGGGAGCCCTGGGGGTGTGCAGGATGGGGTGGGTGGCACTTGGCACCCTGCCCACACCCGTCAGGGCCTCCCTGTCTACAGAGGCTGGAAGCCTAGGACACCCCTACCAGGGCCATTGAAGCTGGGGTCCTGGGTGCTTCTGCCGCTCTGGGCAGCACAGTCATGGGGACACCGGGGTCTCCACAGCTCACCCCCACCAGCCCTGACCTGCTGAGAAGACACTGGGGCTGCAGCAGTGGCCTCTGGGTCCTGGGTCACAGCCCAGCAGGTTGTGCTGGCCTCGTTCCTGGAGACACAGCCCCTCTGGGACATGGGGTCCTTCCTCACCACGTTATGAGGACACAACCAGGGCAGGGGTCCAGCCTGACCACCAGGCTCCACAGGCAGCAGGCTCTTCAGTCCCTGAAATGCTGACCTTGAGCCTGAGCAAACACTGACAAGGCCTCCTCCTGGGCAGCCAGAGGGGAGGGCACTCCTGGGCCTGGGGAGCCCTCCCCCTCCTGCTGCATACCTGACATTCCCCAGCACATTCTTCCCTGGGCCCTGGGCCCTGGGCGGGGCTCGCTGGGGCAGGTGGAGAGAACTGCCCCACCACCAGGAGGGGGACTCCTGCTTCCTCCTGGGGGAAGGGTGAGCAGGTAGGAGCAGGCAGAGTCTGCACTGACCCAGATTCACACCCAGGAGCCTGGCTCTGCCAGCCCCACCCAGGAGCCCGGGACCTCCTCCCTGGGTCTCCTCCATTGGTGTCTGTGAGCAGGGCTCTCCTGCAAGGCTTTGGGAGGCCCCTGGGTAGCAGCTCAGGAGACCTGGGCTCCAGTGCAGCCCGAGACACTGACCAGCAGTGGGACCTCAGCCAGGGTCTAGGTGGCATCCAGAGATGGAGGATTAAACCCAGGGCCATCTGAGGTCAGGATCTCACATTGACCTTCTGGGAATACAGGGCCTTCTTCACTCCTGGGACAGCCAGGGACCAAGACCTGAGAGTCCACGGCAGCCAGCACAGCCCGGGGCCTGGTCTTGTTACAGGAGAAACTGCAGGGTTCTTGTCTTCGCGCAAGAAAGAGTTCAGACGTGAGACAGAGAGTAGTGCGAGGTAAAATAGCAAGGTTTATTAGGGAAGGGACATCCGTAAGGATGGATGGGCACCTCTCCAGACAGCACCTGAGAGATAGTGCACAGTCGCTCGGACTGGGTGGGGGGGGGGGGGCAGGTTACATGGTTGAGTAGAGAGAGTACACCTGGCGAGACCAGGCGTGCGGCTCAGCAGAGAGGCAGAGGGCTGAGCGCACAGTCCAGTTGAAGCCGAGGGTTTTTAAGGAGATAGGTCTTGCTTCCCCACCTCTGCTCCTCTTGGAACAAAGGGCTTTTTGGATGTAAATAGAAAAACTTCTATTTGAGTTTTCCCCTGAAGGTATCAGACGGGAGGAAGCCTAGCTGGCACCATTCTGGGTTCAGAGGAAGGGTGAGCAAGACCCCTGGAGAACGGGGATTCGGAGAAGCAGGGTGTTTGAAGTGCAGATACTGGGCTACACCTGGGAGACTGTGGAAGGTTTGTCAGGCAGAAGTGGGGGGGATCTCCACCTGGCAGGTCATCAGGTAGAAGGGGGCAGGGCAGGACGCGAATACCGGGCTGCCCCTGAAATATTGTCAGGATGACTTTGAGATCAGATGCATCTGCTGGACATAGATGTCTTCTCTTTAGGCCTTTATGTCACACACACATAAGCTCATAACTGACTTCCTACCTAACAGTCTCAGAGCTGGAGCCCGTGTGCAAGGCAGACCTGTCCCCAGAGAGTGAACCCAGAGCGGGCAGGATCGGGCAGGGGCTAGAGGTGCTGGGGGAGGAAGTGGGCAGTGTGTGGGCAGCGTTTTAGCCATGTGAAAAGGGGCAGGGACAGGATGTGACGCAGGGCTCTCTGACCCCAAAGCCTCATGACACTGAGTCTGGGCTGTCAGTGTCCACGGAGGCCTGGGCTGTGCCTGCTGCCCTCCCGCACCCCAGCCCAGAGCCCCTGCCCGCAGCAGCAGGGACTGAGCCTGGTCTGCCCCAGCAGCCCTGAGACAGCAGAATGCAGGGTCTGCAGTGTGGTCGGGCTCCTCCACAGCAGGGCGGCCAGGAGCCTGCCTGGGGCACGGGGCCTCTGCCTCACCCAGGTTCCAGTCAGGCCCGGCCTCCCCAACCCCGGTGGAGACAGCAGGTCCTGTCCCATGGCCCCAGTCCAGAACTCTAAAAATGCTGGAACGAGAACCTGAGAACCGGAACCTTCTTGGGAAGACGTGACAGGGCAGCTGTGTCTTGGCTCTTGGCCGAGGAGGAGGGTTGTGGAACCTTCTAGAATCCCCAGTGCAGGAGCGCTGGCTGTGACTCGCTGTGGGAAAAATAGCGATGACATCATCACCAGCCTCAGGTTCCTCCAGGGTTGTCACAGGTGACACAGCTCAGCCCTCAGTGCAGGAGGCGCCATCGTCTGCTCTGCTGTTTTCCAGCCAGCACCACCGTCTCTCTTGTCCTCCACTGGCCGGGTGTCCTTGTTGCCAGAGGGTCCAGTCCTGGGCATGTGTTGGTCCTCGGTGACCTTCCATGGCCAGGCCCTGAGACACATGATGTCTGTCAGTCCTGCCGACAACGCATCACCTGGACAGGCTCCTCTCCACTTAGCGGGAAGGAACCCGGGGCTCAGCAAGGCAAAGTCACCTCCCCAGGGTCACCCAGCCATGGCCTGGCAGAACCTGGCCTGACGCAGGTTTGTGTGGACATAGAGCTGGCCGTCCCCCAGCCCCAGAGATCAGCTCAGAGCCAGGGAGCCAGTGCCTCTGTGCTTGCTCCACAGCACTGTCCCCTGTTGGGCAGGGCAGGTGGCAGGTGCAGGAGAGACCAAAGGGATCCCCCTGCACCTGTGCATGGCACAGAGCAGGTGCCGTGTCCTGCAGGGGGCACAGAGGGTGCTGTCAGACTTCCGGGGTGGAGAACCTTACCTCGGGGCAGCAGTGTCAGCCTCCACGGCCCCTCCCGGGCAGGGCCGAGAAACCCCGGTCAGCACCGGGTCCCTGCAGGAAACCTCCCCCTGTGGGTCTCAGCCTCGCTTTGGCTGCTGTTCCCACTGCTGCCGCTGGGTAGCGGTGCAGGCCAGCGGGGATCCCTCCGACCATGCAGGTACTGGACCCCGAGACCCCGTGGCTGGAGCAGTCTGTGAGCTGGCAGTGTGCAGGTGGAGCTGAGAGCCCCTGCCCCACCCAACCCGAAGGGAGGTGCCTCTGTGACGCCTGGGAGACCCCTTCCCTGCACCATAATGTCCTGCACCCCTGCCATTCTTCCTGAAACCCAGAACTTCCACCAAACCCCTGCCTGTGGCCGGGTGCTGCAGCCAGGGGGCAGACGCGTCCCATTTGCTGCTGGTAAGGAGGGGAAGTCCGGAGGTTGCCTCCCTGTGTTCCCCGGCCCAGGAGTGCGGATCTCCCAGCTCCACCTGGAGGCCTGGGAAGCCTCACCAGGGCTGGCCCAGAAGTACCTGAGCCCAGGACCTGCTCACCCTTCCTAGGCTGTGTGGGCCGGGATATGTGCAGGTCGCTGAGCTGGGCAACCCGCAGTGGGCCTTGTCCAGTGTCTGCCTTGCGTGGAGGGGACCAGCTGGCTGAGCGCTCATTTCCCATGAGCATCCTCTGGCCCGGGGTCCCCAGTAGCAGGGGACATGGCCGTGACTGATGTGGCTGGCCCCGATTCCTGCCCCGCTGAGCTCTAGGTCCAGCGGAGGTGGAAGACTTGCCCCGAGACAGCGACCACCCAGCGTGGACAGCGTAGGCGGGGAGGATGGTGAGGCAGCTGCAGGGGCAGAGGCAGCGCTGTGCGTGGGCCAGGAGCCCGCTCCCTTCCTGTGATCCTTAACCGTGGCCGTGACTCCACAGGAGGCGTCGGTGTGGTGACGACATCTGCCACAAGCAAGGTTAATTTCACAATGGCTGACAAGCTTCCGTGCTGTGAGCTCTTGTCCACTTTCCAACTATTCCAGTCTGATTTTAAAAATACCCACTGGGACACACCCACCAGCGAGTGTCCCGACACACCTGCTCCATCCTGTGGCTTTCAAGAAGGGGTGGGGGAAGGCAGGGAGAGATACGGGCTGGGCGGTACATGTGGCCTACAACCCAGCCCAGGGCTCAGACTGGACCTACAGCACCCTGGGGACTGCACGGCCATCTCTGCCCCCGCAGCCTCCCCCCGGGCTCCTGCCTCCGGTCAACCTTCGGGTGCACCTGCTTCATAACAGGAGGTCCGGGATGTTCCACAAACACTGTGAGAAGCACAGAGTGCTGCCTGACTAGGCCTTGCATGAGGAGTGTGACGTCCTTCTCTCTCCCAGCAACGTGACATCGTGGGGCTGCCTGATGGGGTTTAGGAGGCACACGGTGGTGATGGCCCCGTCCCGCTGTGACGGCACAGCCCAGCAGGCGGGACCCAGGACATCACCCCCTGCAATCCATGCAGCTGAAGCAGCCCAGAGTCGTCCCATGTGGAGCAAGCTCCTCCCCAGCTGGCATCCTCAGAGCTTCCTCCCCAAATGTCCAGAGTCACGTGACACGCACGCATTCCCGCAGGGAGAGGACCCACAGTGAAGGCCCCGCCCTCGTCACGCTGACAGGTGCATCAGTGAGCGGCCAACAGGTGGAGCTCTTGGTCCCACCTTCATGCCTTTTTTTTTTTTTTAAGGTTTATTTATTTGAAAGTCAGATTAAACAGGAGAGGGAGAGGGAGAGGGAGAGGGAGAGAGAGAGAGAGAGAGATCTTCCATCCACTGGTTTACTCCAAATTGGCTGGATTGCACCTGTCAGAAGCCAGGAGCCAGGAGCTTCTTCCTGGTCTCCTGCATGTGTGCAGGGGCCCAAGGACTTGGGCCATCTTCTACTGCTTTCCCAGGCCACAGCAGAGAGTCAGATTGAAAGTGGAGCATCTGGGACTCGAACCGGCACCCCTATGGGATGCTGGCACTGCTGTGCCACAGCGCTGGCCCCACCTGTTTCAGCTTGGACAGGTGTGGTTAAGGTACCTGGATCCCTCTACCCAAGAAGGTCTCTGTCCTGGAGAGGCTGAGGTGGCCAGTGCTTCCACCCATGTGTACACCTCCTTGTGCCAGGCTTCCTTCTGCTCCAATCCCACACGGTCGCCATCTGCATGCAGGGGCCTCCCTCCCTCCCTCCCTCCAGTGCCATCATACGTGAAGGGACAGCGATGAGTTCATGGGAAAAGGGAATTAAGGAAATCTGAACGCATGCATAGTGTTTTCAGAACAGGTGTTTTTCACAAACTTTTTCCATCTTGTCCAACAGGCAAGGCGACCTGTCCCTTCCGTAGGGCCTCTGCTGGGCCCGTAGGGGTGACCCGGTCCTCCAGGCGGGTCCTCCAGCCCACCGCGTCTCAGCCACGCCTTTGCTGCTTACCTGAGACCAGGGAGACAGAAAGTGCGACAATTTACAGGGAGTGGGTTACGCCTCACAGGCAGGAATCCAGGGACCACAGCAGCCTAGGGTTCAGGATAAGCTGGTGCCCAAGCTGGCTAAGCCCCCAGGGGCGGGCTAGCCTAGGAGTGACTTCCCTAGGAGGAAGAGGGTTACAAGGATGGGCTCCTTCTGTGGGTTCCCCTGCCTTCTACCCTGAGAGCCCAGGCAAGGAGAGGGCAAAGCTGGGCTGCCCAGGTCCCTCCAAGTCCCCTCCTCCAGGAAGCCCTCCCTGGTGCCCTAAGCCCCTGACCCAGCCCCGCCCACTCCAGGTCTCCACTGGGAAGAGAAGCAGGCCTGGCACTAAGTGCACTGTGGCCCAGCATCAATGAACACAGAGTCCAACTCCAGGAATGAGCAGGGAGTGGATGGTTGACAGGCCTGGCTCCGCGTGTGCTGACTCAACCCTGCCTGCCCTGACACAGCGGCTGCACCTCCCCGGCTCCCTGGCAAGCTGGGGAACATCTGGGCCCCGGGCATGGCCCCTCCCCTGCTCACCCAACCCCTGCAGAGCTGCAGGGAGCCAGGCACCAGGAGCTCCAGGGCCCCCCGCAGGAGAGGGCGGGGCGGGGCGGGGCTCAGAGCCTTCTCAGTGCTGGGTTCCTGCCCTGAGGCTGCAGTTCCCAGCAAAGTTAGCTATGAGGTCATCGCAAGACACACGCGGCAGAAGCAGGCAGAGGTACATGGGCCCAGCGTGCCCTGGCGGCCTCGGAGCCTCCCGCCCCCTGGGAGCCTGGTCCTGGCGGCCTCCCTCAGCCCCCCGCCCCCTGGGAGCGTGGTCCAGCACCGCGGAGACCCCGCTGTCCTCTGGTGGGGTGCAGGGGTGCGGGTTTTGCCCAGAAGTCCCAGAGACGAATAAAGTCGGAGACGGACCCTGGCTCTGGCGTCCGCGGGGGCTTCCCGAGCGCAAGGCCTGGTTTTCTGTTTTTCGTTTCCCGTCCCCCGTGTGCGGGATGAGGGCAGGGACTCCCGCAGGGCGGGCTCTGCGCGGGGAATGAGCGCCTGTCCTGGGTCCTTGCACGGGGCGCTGAGTGCGCGCGTGTGCTCCCAACACTGACCACCAGGGGGAGCCGGGATCGGGAGCGAGAACAGTCGGCCCTGACCGTGGGCATCGGAGTCCCAGTCCTGTGTGTGAGTGTGCGTGAGCGAGGCCCGCAGTGTCCTCAGAGGTCGTCCAGTTTGCCGTTCATTCAGACTGGGATTTCCCCACGTATGGACACAGCCGCTGACCGCAACGGTGCACAATGCGGAACACAGTGGTGACGTGGCTGGGGTGAGGCGGGGAGACAGGGTGGTGATGAGGGGACAGGGGGCCCTGGGCACGAGCAGGATGGGGTGGGTGGCACCTGGCACCTGGCCCACCCCCTTCAGGGCCCCTCTGTCTGCAGAGGCTCCCAGAAGGCTTTGCAGCTGGGCTCCTGGGTACTTCTGCAGCTCTTCCTGGGGTTCCACAGTGCACTTAATATGAGACAGCTAGCTAGGTGTCCTGGGACCTGCGGTGGGGGAGGAGCCATCTGGATAGCCACTCCCCTCTGGGAGGGGCCGCGCTTCTTTTCCCATTTGGGACCAGGACGTGAGGAGGCACTAAGGTGCCTGCACTGTATCACCTTTTTTTTTTTAGATTTATTTATTTGTTTGAGAGGCAGGGGCTGAAAGAGAGACAGAGAGAGAGAGAGAGGTCTTCCATCTGCTGGTTCACTCCCCAAATGACTGCAACAGCCAGATCTGGGCCAGACAGAAGCCAGGAGCTCCATCCAGGTCTCCCACGCAGGTGCAGGGGCCCAAGCACTTGGGCCATCTTCTGCTGCTTTCCCAGGCCACAGCAGAGAGCTGGATCAGAGGTGGAGCAGCTGGGACTCGAACCGGCGCCCCTGTGGGGTGCTGGCGCTGCTTCACCAGCTCCATCACAGCGCTGGCCCCTCTCCCACCTTTTCCTCCCTCTGCCTGACTGTGTTATGAGGACACACCAGGGCAGGGGTCCAGCCTGACCACCAGGCTCCACAGGAAGCAGGCTCTTCAGTCCCTGAAATGCTGACCTTGAGCCTGAGCAAACACTGACAAGGCCTCCTCCTGGGCAGCCAGAGGGGAGGGCACTCCTGGGCCTGGGGAGCCCTCCCCCTCCTGCTGCATACCTGACATTCCCCAGCACATTCTTCCCTGGGCCCTGGGCGGGGCTCGCTGGGGCAGGTGGAGAGAACTGCCCCACCACCAGGAGGGGGACTCCTGCTGCCTCCTGGGGAAAACAGGGAGGCCACAGGTGGGAAAGCCCCTGAGACAGGAAGTGCCCACCTCCCCAGAGCCTCCTGTTCAAGGCCCTGGCTCTGCCGGCTCCGCCCGCTGCCACCTGGCCCCTCCCCCCAGCTCCTGTCCAGGTGTGTGCAAGCAGGGCCTGGCCTTCCCTGGGCTGTGGTGCTTGGAGACCCCGGGAGGGCAGCCTGGGACCCTGACCCGCAGTTTGCAGGCAGGAAGTGAGGAGAGAGAATTGAACAAGTGGCCCCACACGTGGGGCTCCTGCGCTCGCCGTCCACAAACAGCGCCTCTCTCCAGCCACTTCTTTTTTTTTTTTTGACAGGCAGAGTGGACAGTGAGAGAGAGAGACAGAGAGAAAGGTCTTCCTTTGCCGTTGGTTCACCCTCCAATGGCCGCCGCAGCCAGCGCACTGTGGCCGGCGTACCGCGCTGATCCGATGGCAGGAGCCAGGTGCTTCTCCTGGTCTCCCATGGGGTGCAGGGCCGAAGCACCTGGGCCATCCTCCACTGCACTCCCGGGCCACAGCAGAGAGCTGGCCTGGAAGAGGGGCAACCGGGACAGAATCCGGCGCCCCGACCGGGACTACAACCTGGTGTGCCGGCGCTGCTAGGTGGAGGATTAGCCTGGTGAGTCGCGGCGCTGGCCATCCATCCACCTTCACACACGGGGACTGGCTTCAGCCAAGGCCATGGTGGGGAGGGGGGGTGCTGCCCCCCAGAGCTGGGCTCCCGGGGCCTCCCCTCCTCACAGGGGGCTGAACAGGTTCAAGGGTGCTTGTCCAGCGTTGTGTGCAAAAGCTTTTGTGGCAACTTGTGAAAGAGTGGGGACGGGATTTGAACCCAGAGCTGTCTGGCCCCAAAGCCCGAGTGCCCCTCCGCCCTCCCGGCACTGAGGTCTTCCTGTCCATCATCACCTACATCCACTCCTCCGAGATGCCTCGAGGGGGGTCAGGGGCCAGGTCAGGGAGGACCGGCCGGGTGCCTCCCTTCTCGGGGTCACAGGCCCAGCCTTGCCCAGGGCATGTGCCCTCTCTCTCTCTCTCGCTCTCTCGCTCTCGCTCTCTGCCCCCGATGCTGTGCAGGCCTCTGCCTCACCCCAGCTCTTGGCAGACACAGCACCCTTGGCTCCCGTCCTGCCTCAAGGCATCTCAGGAAATGCCCAAATGCCTGGATCCGGGGCCATGGAGGGTGCGCGCCACCGTCGGGAGACATGTTGGGGCAGCCAAGTCGGGAGCGCTTATCAGAGAACGAGGCTGTTTCGTGCCCAGAGCCGTTTCCGCTCCTGACTTTCCCTGGGGAAGAAAAACAGAAGTGATGTCACCCCGTGGGCGACAGAGGAGAAAGTTCCAAGGCGGCCTATCTGATAAGACCGTGCAGCACACACTCACCGAGCCCTGATTTTTCAAAAACAACTTAGGTGAGCGATCAGATTGGCACCAGGCACTGTTTGGAGGCGTGGCTTACCCTGCAAGACAGGGAAGCCAGAGGCAGGGGCGGCACGGGGCCCCTCCTCCAAGGCCCCCCTCCAAAGTGGGGGTGGCACGGGGCCCCTCCCTTACAGGACCCTGGGAGTTAGGCGGTGACTGCCCCTCGACCCAGCCCCCCGTCCACTGTCCTCACGGCAGGCAGACGCAGGGTTGTTCCACAAACACCGATCTGCCTAGGACAGGGTCCTGGTGCCCTAGACATGAAGTTCAAGTCCTCCTCCTCCGAGCCCCTGGGACCCCCTTGTACTGGAGCTGACAGCCTCAGCGCACCTGCTCCCAGAATTTCCTCACCAACTCGGGGCACACGAGATTCCTGCACTTGGCCGTTTCAGAAGCCAGGTGGAAAGGGCCAGCCAGGGTCCAGCGGGGTCAGAGGTCAGCCACACTCGGACTCCACGATGCCAGGCGGGGGCCGGCAGCTCCGTGCCCTGTCCCGGGCACCACCACTGTCTGTGCTTGCACTGCCTTGGGCAATCAACCTGCTTTGTTCTTCATGGGTTTGCTCCCAGTTCTGGAGCTACTGCACCCTGGTTTCCTTTATTCCCCAGGGAAAACAAGACTCTGGTATGGTTTGACCCAGTCGGTCTGTGTACAATATCCCGAGTTTCCTGGAGTTTCCCCCTGAATGTGACACTCACGCTAAGTTGGCTGCGATGCCTGGGTTTATGGGGTGTTTTGGTGAAGGAGGACTCAGCACCAGCACCCTCAGAGGCCCAAGAGCAACAGGAGAACATGATTCCTCGTAGAACTTTCTTTCTTTCTTTCTTTTTTTTTTTTTTTTTTTTTTTTTTTTTTTTTTTTTTTTTGACAGGCAGAGTGGACAGTGAGAGAGAGAGACAGAGAGAAAGGTCTTCCTTTGCCGTTGGTTCACCCTCCAATGGCAGGAGCCAGGAGCCAGGTGCTTTTCCCATGGGGTGCAGGGCCCAAGCACTTGGGCCATCCTCCACTGCACTCCCTGGCCACAGCAGAGAGCTGGCCTGGAAGAGGGGCAACCGGGACAGAATCCGGCGCCCCGACCGGGACTAGAACCCGGTGTGCCGGCGCCGCAAGGAGGAGGATTAGCCTAGTGAGCCGAGGCGCCGGCTCCTCGTAGAACTTTCTAGAACTTTCTAGAACTTTCTAGCACTTCATTCCATAAACTCGATCCTGGAGGCAGATATTTACGGGAGCTGCAACCAATTGGAATCCAAGGCTCACGAGGTCGAGTGGTCACCTGAACACAGTGTGAGCTTCCTGTGAGCAGGGCAGTGCCCACACCTAGTCCAAGACTAGAGGGACTCGGCCCGGGTGCCCCGCCGTGGAGAGGAAACCCACATCCCAACCAGGACCCACAGGGGTGGAGTGATTGGGGGCCCCCACACTTGAACAGTGCTGCAAGGTGTCGGAGACCCCAGGATCACGCAGATCGTGCGGAACAGGGAAATCCATCGGAAGCCCCTCTTGTAGGGGGATATCTGGATTTACATGGAACTTTCTGGCTCCCCCAGCAGCCGGCCCGGTATTTGACAGCTGGGTTGAGTGTCGCTTCCGAAGGCCCCACTCTGAGTAATTGGTGCAGATCTGGCTCCCCCTTGTGGCAGATGGGGGCATAGTCCTCCTCAAAGTTCCAATCTGCCTGGACAGACACGTATTTGGCCCAACACCTAAGTCGCGGCTTTGAACAATCACACCCCGTTTCAGAATGGCTGCGCTCCAGTCCTGCCTCCATTTCCCATCCAGCTTCCTGCTAATGGCCCTGGGAAGCAGCAGGTGCTGGCTCAAGTACCCGGTGTCTACCACGCACATGGGAGGCCTGGATTTGGTTCCAGGCTCCTGCCCTCTGCCTGGTCCAACCTCAGCTCCAGCAATTAGGGACGTTCTGGGAGTGGGCCCGGGGTGGGAGAGCTCTCCCGCTGTCTCTGTCGCTCTGCCTTTCAAATAAGTGAACATGCAAACTAAGCATTTCCTGTAAAGCAGGCCCGTTTACGAGACGGGACTTTCACCTGTGCAGAGAAACAGGTGAGATGTGGGCATGTGGGTGCCCCCTGGTCAGTGTGTGACAAAATGGAGCCTACATTTGCTGATGATTAACCAGTAAAAGGCCACTCCCTGGGGCCGACGCCGTGGCATAGCTGGTAAAGCCACCGCCCGCCCGTGACACTGGCTTCCCATATGGGTGCCGGTTCAAGTCCTGGCTGCTCCACTTCCCATCCAGCTCCCTGCTGGTGCATCTGGGAGAGCAGTGGAAGATGGACCAAGAGCTTAGGCCCCTGCACCCACGTGGAGACCTGGAAGAAGCTCCTGGCTCCTGGCTTTGGTCTGGCCCAGATCTGGCTGTTGCAGTCCTTTGGGGAGTGAACCAGCAGATGGCTGCTTGAGCGCGCGCTCTCGCTCTCTGTCACTCTGCCTTTCAAATAAATAAAATGACCAGTAATCTCCGAAAATGAGAGGGCCGTGAAAGCCAAAACCCGTTCAGAACAAATGAACATCACGTGTGGCTCAGAGAGCGACACTTGGTGAGGCCGTGTGAGCGGAATCGGGATCGGGTACAACGGTGTCTCATTTGATTCCCCGCTCCTGGGTCTGGCTACGTGAGGAGGGCGCCCTTGCTTGCAAGGGTCACTCGCTAAAATCTTCAGAGGTTAGGTGGTGAGGTTCTGTGTCATCCTCTGATACACGACTGGTTCAGGATAGATTGAGGATTAGAGTATAGGACATAAACTCTCTATAACAATTCTTTTTTTTTCTCCACCGCCAGGCTGAAATATTTTGAAAAAAAAAAAGGAAAACACAGATGCACTGTATTATACAAAGGTCTGGAGAGCATAACAAATGTATTATTGGAAGAAAAACCAAGGCCAGTGGCTACCTGTCCTTGGCAGGCAAGCACTCGGAGACAAGTGAAGTTCATGGGAACTATCCTAATGCAAAAGTGGGAGGAGAGGTTACAAGCGGAAGAAAAACAAACCAATCCCAGCCCTGCAAACCGCGGCGAAAGTCTGTGGTTAAGTTTGAGACGTGCGTGTCACCACCAAGATGGAACCTGACCCCTCGCTCCGCCCCCGTGGGTGGTAACCGGGTTCATTTAGGGCCTTCAAGCCTGAGGTAGTTGAGGGTCACCTGCAAAACACATTCTGGAAGGATCCACTCAGAATGGGACCCGATGATGTCCACCCGCGGGGCTGTGGCTCCTGGGGGCGGGTGGGAACAATTCTTAACTTATAATCAATCGTTCGAGGAATTGGAGAAGTTAGCATGTGAAATCAAGCCACTGAGAGATGCAGCCCACGTGGCCTTTATTTGTGGGCTATTTTTCACTTCCAAGTGCCTGCGCACACACACACACACACACACACACACATACATGCACACAGGTGAGTACTGTAGGTGTGCCCAGTGTCAGAGACATCCCAACTTCTACCGCCAGAGGGCGCTCCAGGCTTGGTTAGGGCTTCACAGCTTCCACTCATCAGTGGATCCCAAAGGTTTGGGCAGGGGTCTCCCAGACCGCTTGTGCATACGAGCTCGCGAACAGTGGAGCTCTGGTGAAACGGCCCTCCGCGGGAGCACACAACCCCTCGCAGAGCGTCGGCCAGCTCCCACGGTGTGAAGAAACCCTCCACGGCTGGTTGCAAACCATCAGGGGCTCCACTGCTCCCCCAGCGGGGAGGGGCTGCCTAGCGCGTCGCTGGCCGCCTCTCCGTGCCCGCGGGATAGAAATTGAAGCTGAGGGAATGTGAGATTTGGTTACCCATTTAAAAACAACGGGGGCCAGCGCTGTGGCGCACCTTGTAAAGCGGCCACCTGCAGCGCCAGCATCCCGTATGAGTTCTGGTTCCAGTCCCAGCTGCTCCTCTTCTGATCCAGCTCCCTGCTTATGCACCTGGGAAAGCAGTAGAAGATGGCCCAAGTCCTTGGGCCCCTGCACCCACATGGGAGACCCGGACGAAGCTCCTGGCTCCTGGTTTCGGCCTGGCCCAGCCTCACTCATTGTAGCCATCTGGTGAGTGAACCAACAGATGGAAGATCTCTTTCTTTTCCTGTAACTTTGCTTTTGAAATGAATAAATAAATATATTTCAAAAGATTTATTTATTTGAAAGGCGACAGCGTCCCATATGGGTGCTGGTTTGAGTCCCGGGTGTTCCACTTCCAATCCAGCTCCCTGCTAATGCATCTGGAAAAATACTGGAAGATGACCCAAGTGCACCCACATGGGAGACCCACATGGGAGACCCAGATGAAGCTTCTGGCTCCTGGCTTTGGATCAGCGCAGCTCTGGCCATTGCGGTCATCTGGGGAGTGAACCAGCGGATGGAAGACCTCTCTCTCTCTCTCTCTCTCTCTCTCTGCCTCTGCCTTTCTGTGACTCTGCCTTTCAAATCAATAAATCTTCTTTAAAAAGCGTTTTAAATTTTAAACAACACAAATGTTTGAATAAATAGATGGAGAAATGTTTGCGTGGAAAAAACAAAAATTAACCCTAAGTGGCTGGTAGCATTCCTTCTGTGGGGGAAACGCGACTCGCGGCATCCGTCTGCACGTAGAAAATCCCTGACTTAAAAATCATTTCAGCGCATTACGTGAGACACAGAAAACACACGGAAAATCCAGGCCGTGTGTGGAGCCGCATGCCTGGCGCCCCCGTGTGGTTCAGGGTGGAACCTGCATCCACACAGCCTGGTGTTTTTGTGCTTGTTAATTTTTATTTAATTATTTGGGGGGGGGGGGGGATAAAGCTCCCATCCACCAGCTCACTCTCCCAAAATACTCACAGTGGCTAGGAGGCTGGGCCAGGCTGAGGTCAAGGCCAAGAGCTCCACCCAGATCTCCCACGTGGGCCATCACAGCCGCCTCCCGGGGTCTGTTCTAGGAGGAAGCTGGGGTCAGGAGCCGACTTTCCCAGGCTGGGACGTGGGTAAGCGCTCGGGTTGTGTTTTGCCACCGAGTGAATCCGCCGAGAGACCTTCCCTTTCAGATCCTGTGGCTGGCAGGCCGTGCACCTGTAGCTGATCAGAGCCGAGAGTCCCTGCGGGAGGCCAGCGCTGGGGTGCGGTCCCCTCCCGACACCCGGGGTCACGCCCTCCTGCCACTGAGGAATCCAGAGTTGAGAGCAAAGGCTCCTAAGACAACCCCCAAACGTCTGTTTTCCTTTCTAAGAGACATCCTGAAATTGGATTGAATAAAAGCAGCCGGCTGTCCAGGACGACAGGATGTCCCCGACAGTGACAGCGACCTAACACGGGCTCGGCTCAGGATGGCCCCGGCTGCTGAGGTCTGAGCGAGGCAGGTGCAGGAGGGGCCGATGGCGCAGGGCTCTGGAGAGAGAACCTCTTGGCCTCTCGGAGGCAACCCAGGGCCTCTCCTCCAGGGGGCGCTGGTGCGCCGAGCACAAGCAGAAGACATCAAACCAACAGACCACAGCCTCTGTACAAGGAACCAGGAACCAGGACCTTTAAAAGATGGGGGGTGGGGGGCGCACGGTTCTGGGGTTTTGTGGCTGAACTCTGTTTCCCCACCGATACAGAAAAGCACTTGTTCCCCGACACCCAGCAGCGCCGAATGCGGCTCCGCCTGCCTGGTGGGGCTCACAGGCCGAGCCCCCAGGGCGTATCCAAGCAGCACTGCACAGAGGCCACCCGCCCTCCCTGTGGGAGCTGGCGCTATCATCCAGAGGCCAAGGCTGGGCTGTTTCCCTCTCCTTTTAGATAAATATTTAAGAACATAAAACCCCACCTGCAGTGCCGGCATCCCATATGGGTGCCGGTTCGAGTCCCGGCTGCTCTACTTCCAATCCAGCTCTCTGCTGTGGCCTGGGAAACAGTGGAAGATGGCCCAAGTCCTTGGGCCCCTGCACCCACGTGGGAGACCTGGGGGAAGGTTCTGGCTCCCAGCTTTGGATCGGTGCAGCTCTGGCCGTTGCAGCCATTTGGCAAGTGAACCAGCAGATGGAAGACCTCTCTCGCTCTGGCTCTAACTCTTTCAAATAAATAAAACAAATCTTTAAAAAAAAAAAAGAAAGAAAGAAAAAGAACGGGTGCAAGTCGCTGGACTTTCAATCCAAGGCTGGACTGAAAGATGTGTTTTCTCCCTGTTCGCTCCCTCCCCTCCTGTCTCTCCCTCTTTCTCCTCCCAGCTGCCCTTGGGACCCAGCCACCATGACAGGAGGAAGCCCAAGCAGCCGCCCGGAACACGCAGGTGGGTGCTCCAGCCACAGCGCCAAGCGAGGCCCCCTGCAGGCAGCATCAGGCCAAGGATCAGGCTTCAGCTCCCGGCTCTCTGCCACCCCAGCGGAGCCAGCTTGCAGATGTGTGAGCGTCACCACGTGAGGTCAGCTCACCCACAGTGGTCGGAGAGACAGAAAGCACTGATGCATGAGACCTCAGTGGGATGCTGGGGGGACCCAGTGTGCACTATGAGTTTTGGGGGGCCGGGCTGGAGCACTCCAAGCTAAGGCGACAGCAAGAGCAAAGGCCCGGAGCCGGGACTTGCCTGGAACGTAGCACGATGGGCAGAACCACTTCTGCCGGGGAATCTCTTCCCTCCCAAAGTGCATCCGGAATACTGGTCCCCAGGCTGTCCATCAGCACTGGCCCCGCCCCCACACACTCCAGTCCCTTTCCAGCCAATGCTGTCAAGAATCCTGGGAGGCCTGAGCCTCTCCCCTGCTCTTTGGATTAAACATGTTTAGTTGACAGGAGTTTCAGTGTTCGTCCATGGAAACCTGAACGGGGGATTATAGGAACAAGGCGGGGGTTGTGGTGGGGCTTTTGGACTCCCAGCCGTCCTGAAGGATGCCCCAGGTGCTCGGGCCCCTGCCACCCACGTGCCAGACCTGGGCAGAGCTGCAGGCCCCTGGCTTCAGCTTGGCCCAACTTGCGACCATTTGGAGAGTGAACCAGCAGATGGAAGATCTCTCTCTCTCTCTCTCTCTTTCTCTCTCCTTCCCTTCCTCCTCTGTAACTCTGCCTTTCAAATAAAATATTTTTTTTTAAAGGAAACAGAGAGCTCAGGGTGGCGTGGAGGTGGAGGCCTGCGGGGGGTGCGGGGGGCGGCTGCAGAGGGCACCCGGCCGGGAAGAGAGGGGCGAGGTGGGGGATGGGCTGGGGACCGAGAGGGAGGGGTGGGGGCCCCCCGGGGCGAGGGCGCGTGGAACGGGGGTGGGGATCTCAAGGGCAAAGGCAGAGGGAGCACAGGAGGCGGGGCTGGGGACGTGGGGGTCGAGGGGCGCGCCCTGGGGCGGGCAGTGGAGGGTGACAGAGCAGGAGGCTGGAGGCCGGAGAGCAGGGCGAAGTGGGTGGGTTTCGGGAAGGCCTAGCACTGCAACTTCTGAGACCGGGCCGGAGGGGGCGGGCGACACGGGCGAGGAAGTCCGCGGCGAGGGGCGTGGCTGGGGGTGTGTCCCGCCCGGCGCCCCCCCCCACCCGGGGGACTCCAAGTCGCCTCCAGTCGCGCCTCCGCCCCCCAGAGTGACAGAGGCGCCGCCCATTCAGAGCCGCGGGCCGGGCGCCGCGCAACCAATGAGGCGGCGGGGGCGGAGCTGGGGAGGGGGCTCGCGGGGCCAGGGGAGGGGGCTAGGGGCCGCCGCCGAGGGCTCCGGAGCGGCGACGGGCGAGCCATGGCGCTGGGGCTGCAGCGCGCAAGGTACTGGGGTTCAGGGGCAGGCATGATGGGGATCGGCGGGCTCCCCTTCTGGGGACCCCTGAGCTGAGGGGTGTGGGGCGGCGCGCGGCGGCGAACCAAGGACGTCCCGGGGCGCGGTGCGGGGGCGCCCCGCTGCCGCCGAAGAGGCTACCCCTGAAGCCCTGGCTGCCCCGCCCCTCTCGCTTCGGGGTCTTGACCCCCGATTTCCTGTTACCCCGGGTTCGCACCCCGGCCTGGCTCTGGGTGCAGCTCGCGCTCCGACAGAACTGGAGGGGCGCCGTCTCTCTCCTGCCATGGACCGCACCGGCCTCGGAGCCCCTAGAGTTGGGATGGGTCATCGACACCAGACCCTTGCGATCCTGGGGGGTGCGGGGTGCTCTCCCAGGTATAGGGAGCCCCGTGGGGGTGAGCACTGAGCCCGCGGGATCTGGAGGAAAGAGACCCTTTCCTGAGGTGCTTCCCAAACCCTGGGTTCTCCTGGAAGTGGGCAGAGGGTGTCCCCTGCTGGGCACTTTGGTATGTCCTTTGGAAAGGGACCCGGTTCCAGAACAGCCAGGGGAAGCTGGAGCCACTTCCCAAAGCCTGGCCCCTTCTGTCACCCCTCCACCACCGCCAGGCCCTGATGCTGAGACAGCAGGGCCCCAACCCCACTTTCTCTTGGTGGGGGGAGGGTTGCCGTGGCCTTGACCCTGCAAATGGGGATGGGAGCGCACCCCACCTCCTCCGCACCCCAGGCTGCGATTCTCAGCTGGGCTCCTCCTGGCCAGAGGGGTTCACCTCTCAGCAGGTGCAGCTCTGTGGGCATCCAGAGAACCCAAGCTCTGGGACCACTGCCAGGGATACCTGCCTGGCCTTGGGACCCTAGGAAGCATCTTGGGTTCTCGGTTTTCCCTGTCCAATCTGAGACATCCTGAAAGCCTCACCCTCTTCCCTCCTCCCTGGCTTCGCCGGTCTGATTGGATCCCTCCACACACCCCTGTTTTTACCCCCCAGCCCGCCTCCCCCTCACCCATTCTATTCCAATCCCTGGCTCTGAGCCCACCAGGGAACTCCAGCCCACCTCTGCTGGGCCAGCCCCGGCCCCGCCCCTCGCAGCACCCCCTCCTGGCTGGGTGGGGAGCTTCTGGCTGAGCCGGGGTGCTCCCCCCTCACCACCCAAGGCCAGCCCTTTCCTGTGGTGTCATCCCACTGCCGCGCGCCGCGGCTCATAACTCGCACCCGGATCCTGGCCATGCTCCGTCCGCTCCTGCACCCCAGGATGGGACCTGGGCCCGAGGGGGCCTGGGAGATGGTGAGTGGGCCCCGGGCCCCTTTGCCCCCATCCCATTCCCCAGCTCAGGCCCGCAGCCACCTCACCCCGGGGCGAGGGAGTTCTTGGGCAGTGCGTGATGGACACACTGCCCTGAGCCCACCCAAGGCAGAGAATTCCGGAAAAGAGGGCTGTGGGGACAGGCCCCCACCAACCCACCATGTCCTTGGGAGAAGCAAAGTCAAGGTCACAGAGACTCCCTTGGATCCGCACCCCAAGTCCCTTCTCAAACCCAAACCCTGCTTCTGGTTCCTCGGGCCACCTCCGGGTGGGGCTAAGGGGGGGTCCCTGCCAAGACACACCCTGAGCTCCCCAAGCCCCCAGATCCTCTACACTTTTTCCAAGACCCCCACTTCCCAGCTGAGCACCAGGAGCGAGGAGGCCAGAGCAGCCCCAAACATGTGGGCAGGGGCTCCCACTTCCAGCTTCCCTTTGCTCTCTGGGGCAAGTGCTTTGGGGCAAGGAAGAGGTGGGCTTCTCGCCCTCCTGGTTGGAGGGGCGCCAGGCCCTAGCCCCCCTTCCCCAAGCCTCACCCTGGGGCCTCCCGGCCCCGCCCTCTGTTCTGGGCTAGAACACGGAGGAAGGGTGGCAAGGTTCCAGCTGCACGTCTCCAGCTGGGCAGAGTGCCAAGGGGCTGGACCAGGGCTGGGCATGGGGCCAGCTGGGGAGATCTGGAGGCTGGTGGGGGGGGTGGAGAGAAGGGAGAAGGAGGCGCTGAGGCCACTAGGCAGAGGCAGGCGGGGGCCCCCACCACAGCACGGCAGTTAACAGCGCAGGCCCCAGGGTCCGGGAGAGCAAATCGCAGCTCAGCCGCTTCCTGGCTGTGAGGCCTTGTGCCCGTGACTACCTCTCTGAGGCCCCGTTTCATATCCTGAAAAAGAGGGGTCCTATCTCCCCCTCCCCGACCCCAGATCAAGCGAAGGAGCCAGTGGGGGAACCAGATGGGGGGCGGGGAGGGGGCCACCCAATATTCAAGTCAGAGTTCTATGGGGGAGCAGGCCAGCTATGCTGTCGCCACCTGGTCCCGCTTCCTCGGAACACAGGGACACGGGGACGGCCCTAACAGGTGCGCTGCACCTGTCCGGGACACTCTGGTGCCCCGGGGGTCCTCAGCCGCAGCTCACCATCCCTGACCTGGACAAGGGGAGAACCCCAACTTTAACCCTTCCATTGCACCAGCCGGTTGCCAGCCTCTGTGTTCTAAGCCCTTGGCCTCCATGGAGTCATCTTCCTCCTCCAAACAACCCTTGGAGGTGACCGGGCTCGGGCGGGTATGCAACTTGTGCGAAGGCAACGGAGTGGGCAGCTGGGACCCCGAACCAGAGCAGCTAGCTCCCAGCACGCTTCCCATCTCATCGTCTCGAGAACAGGCCCCCAGCTGGGAGGAGGGGGTCCCTCTCCTGCCACCAGCTGGCCCCCTCTCTGGAAGTAGCAGCCCTGCCCCGGAGAGAGAGTTACAGAGTCCAGCTGCCTGGGGTGGCGCCGGCCCCACCCCCGTTCCTCTTCCCACTCCCTCTTCCCTCGGTCTGGGCCCCTGCTCCGCCAGGCCCGCCCACCCCCACCCTCTGGGCAGGAAGACAAACAGGGCTGGGACAGAACAGGACGGAATGTCCTCCAGGCCGGCGGGAGGGGGCTGGGCCCCCCCATCTCACCCCCTCCAGCCCTCCACCCAGGCCGGGCCCCTTCTCCCGGCCCACCCTCTTGTCCCCAGCGCTATTTTTTCTCTCTGTAGTTGGACAGGAAACTCCTCCCCCCACCACCTCTCCTGCCCAGGGGGTGGGGTTGATGCCACCCCAGAGGTGGCCTCTGCTCCCCTGAATTTAGGAAGGGCCTGCCTCCCTGGGGTGGATCACAGGGGAGACAGCGGAGAAAAGACGACCCCACAGTCAAGGCTAGCAAGTGACAGCCGCCTATTTATTAGTAACGGTTTTTGTCAATGTTGCAACACAGGTAAGACTGCACGCTGTACTGGATGTCATAGACCTTACAAGTTTTGATTCAAAAAGAAAAGGCAAGCATTTAACACAGTGGTTTAGACTCCAAGCCGGACACCTGCAGCCCATATCTGAGAGCCAGGGGTTCAAGTCCCGGCTCCACTCCCTGATTGCAGCTTCCGGCTAATGGGCACCCTGGGAGGCAGCAGGTGAGGGTTCAAGTAGCCAAGCCCTGGCCACCAGGTGGGACACCTGGATTTCATTCTGAGTTCCTGGGCACTTGGGGAGTGAACCAGTGGGTAGGAAGACTTCTTTTTCTCAAATAAAACGATTTTGGGGGGAAAGTATGGAGGCTTTAGCTTCGGACAGACCCGGCGAGGAAGGGAGGTTTCCCAAAACCTGGCCATGAACCCAAGGCCACAAAGAGGAAACCTAAGAGTGCAGGCAGACCTGTGTCCACCCCGGCCTCTCTGCCCCTCAGCAGTCTCGTTTGCAAAGGGGATGATGATACCCTTAACGTCTTCCCAGGGTTGTCTGAGCTTTCAGCGGTCAACGTCAGGTGTGCACTTGGCATTGGCACTGCAGGGACAGACAAGGCTGGGGAAGTGGCAGGTATTTCTGACAAGATGATGTCATTCCAAGATGATGTCATTCTTCCACTCCCAGCACTGCCTGCCGCCGTCAGAATGCAGGTAGTGCAAGGTGCTTAAAGCGCACAGCGAGAGGCGAGGGGCTGGACAGGACGCCCCCTGGCCCCTGCTGGTGGGTCCCGACACTTTGAGATCTTCACTCCTAGTTCCGGGAGGCTGAAGGGCAGGGGACCCTGGAGGCTGCAGGCACCTTCCTGCTGCCTCCCGCCTCTGCCCCCACCCCGCCCCCGCCAGCTCAGCCGGCCCCCTCCTAGCAGGAGGCCCCATGGTCCCCTAGGCGCCCCTAGCCTGGGAAAGAAGCTGAAGATAAGTCAGGGAGGGGACAGCGCGGCCGTGGGCACGCCTGGAGAGAGAGCGAGCGAGCGAGCAGTGAGGCGCTGGGGACGGCAGCATGGGCGGGCACGGGGACAGGTAAAACTCGGGGCTAGGAGGGGCTTCAGAGAGCCCCGGGGACGCACGGCGGGGCCTGCACGGCGCCTGCTCTGCCCTCTGCGAGCCCGGGCCCCTGGGGTCTGTGCCCGACGTGCGCCTAGCGTCCACCGCTTTGCCCTTCGGGGACGCCACCCCTGAACGCTGCCCACGCCCGCAGGTCGAGCACGGAGTTGCGCAAGGAGAAGTCCCGGGATGCGGCCCGCAGCCGGCGCAGCCAGGAGACCGAGGTGCTGTACCAGCTGGCGCACACGCTGCCCTTCGCGCGCGGCGTCAGCGCGCACCTGGACAAGGCCTCCATCATGCGCCTGACCATCAGCTACCTGCGCATGCACCGCCTCTGCGCCGCAGGTGAGTCCGGCCGCGGGCATTCCCGTCCCCGCGCTGCCCCGCCCCGCCCTCGGGAAGCTGCAGTCCACGGAGACCCCGCCTCCCGGTGCTGTCTGTCCCTCACAGCCCCGCCCCCTGGAGGCCACTTTCCAGGCCAACCAGAGCCCGGTGCTCTTGGAAGTCCCGCCCCTTGGAAGTCTATCATTTGAGAGACCCCCCGCCTCCTGGCTGTGCCCTTATAAAGCCCGGGCGCCCCAAGAGCTGGAGGCCCCGCCGCTCCCTCACTCAATTAACATTTTTAAAAATTTTTAATATATATTTATTTGAAAGGGAGAAGGATAGAGAGAGAGAGAGAGCTCTTCTATGGGCTGGTTCACTCCCCCCAAATGGCCACAATGGCCAGGGCTGGGCCAGGCTGCAGCCAGGAGCTTCATCCGGGTCTCTCATGAGGGTGCAGGGGCCCGAACACTTGGGCCACCCTCCTCTGCTGCTTTCTCGGGCGCGTTAGCAGGGATCTGGATCAGAAGTGGAGCAGCCTGGACTCTAGTCAGATTGCGCAGCTACAGGGGATGCCGGCGTCGTAGCCTAGCCTGCTGTGTTGCATTTTGGAATCCTGGCACCCTGAAAATATTATATTATTGGAGAAGTAGAGTCATCCTCTGGCAGGCTCTGCCCATTAGGCTGCACTGCCCCATAGAATCTTACTTCTCTGGGAAGCTTGGGCCCCTTGGGATCCTGTCCCCTGGTGCCCCTGCTTCTTTAGAAGTCTGTGGTGTTTTTTTTTTTTGTTTGTTTGTTTGTTTTTGTTTTTTTTTTTTTTGTTTTTGACAGACAGAGTGGACAGTGAGAGAGAGAGAGAGAGAGAGAGAGAGAGAGAGAGAGAGAAAGGTCTTCCTTTTGCTGTTGGTTCACCCTCCAATGGTGAAAACGCACCGAGCTGATCCGAAGGCAGGAGCCAGGTGCTTCTCCTGGTCTCCCATGGGGTGCAGGGCCCAAGCACTTGGGCCATCCTCCACTGCACTCCCTGGCCACAGCAGAGGGCTGGCCTGGAAGAGGGGCAACCGGGACAGAATCTGGCGCCCCGACCGGGGCTAGAACCCGGTGTGCCAGCGCCGCTAGGTGGAAGATTAGCCTATTGAGCCGTGGTGCCGGCCAAGTCTGTGCATTCTTTAGAATTCTAGAACATTCTGCCCTGCAGGGACTCTGGATAGCTACTCCCCGCCCAGAATTCCCGTTCATCCTTAGCTTTGGCCCCTTAGAGTCTTGACCCTTGGGATTTCCACCCCTTCGGATTCTGTCCTAATTGCAATGTGTGGTGGCCCTGTCCTCTCCCTCGTGGGACTCCAGCCTGCTCCCCTGGGTTCCCTGGAAGTCCCTCAGATCGAGGACAGGCAGAGGGAGGCTAGCCAGGGTGCACCCACGAGTGACGGCAGTGCTCTGCCCCCCGCGCCAGGGGAGTGGAACCAGGCGGGAGCAGAGAGAGAGCCGCTGGACGCCTGCTACCTGAAGGCCCTGGAGGGCTTCGTCATGGTGCTCACCGCCCAGGGGGACATGGCTTACCTGTCAGAGAACGTCAGCAAACACCTGGGCCTCAGCCAGGTGAGAGGGGCTGCCTGCAGTGGGGACCGCGACAGGCTCAGCCCTGGACAGTGGGACTGGGATGGGACAGCCTGGGTGGCGGTGGGAGCCCCCCAGGAGGCGGGCACCTGACCCAGCCTGGGAGAGGGGATGGAGGGCTTCCTGGAGGAGAGGACATCTGAGCCGAAAGCCAAAGGACTTTAGCCAAAGGGGAATCGGGAGTGGGTGGGACCAGTGATGATCGGAACGCTCACGGCAGAACACTTTGGGAACATGAAGACGTTCATCCTGGCTGGGCACAGGGTGCGGAGGAGCAGAGAAAAGCTACACATCGACACGGACGAGGCAGCACGGGGTCAAATCCAGAAACTTATTTCCCGGGGAGCCGGGGAGAGAGTGTGAGCAGAGGAGAAGCCGGGAGGTAGAACCAGATTTACATTTGAAGATTTACATTTTATTTTTTAAAAACTTGTTGATCTGATTGGAAGGCAGAGTAAGAGAAAGAGAGATTTTCCTTCTGCTGGTTCACTCTTCAAATGGCTGCAGCGGCCAGGGCTGGTGCAGGCCAAAGTCAGGAGCCTGGAGCTCCACCTGGGTCTCCCAAGGACTTGGGCCACCATCCTCTGCTTTCCGGGGGCGTTAGCAGCTGGGACTTGAACGGCGCTCTGGTAGGGATGCCGGCATCACATAGTGCCTGCCCCCAAGATCCGCATTTTAGAAAGTTCTTTCTAGGGCCGGTGCTGCGGCTCACTAGGCTAATCCTCCACCTAGCGGCGCCGGCACACCGGGTTCTAGTCCCGGTCGGGGCGCCGGATTCTGTCCCGGTTGCCCCTCTTCCAGGCCAGCTCTCTGCTGTGGCCCGGGAGTGCAGTGGAGGATGGCCCAAGTGCTTGGGCCCTGCACCCCATGGGAGACCAGGAGAAGCACCTGGCTCCTGCCTTCGGATCAGCATGGTGCGCCGGCCGCAGCGGCCATTGGAGGGTGAACCAACGGCAAAGGAAGACCTTCCTCTCTCTCTCTCTCTCTCTCTCACTATCCACTCTGCCTGTCAAAAAAAAAAAAAAAAAAAGAAAAAGAAAAAAATAGAATAGTCTTCCTCCAGGGAGCTGCAAGGCCATCCCTCTTGATTTTTAAGATTCATTTATTTGTTTGAAAGGCAGAGTTACAGAGAGAGGTAGACAGACTGACAGACACACAGAGGTCTTCCATCCACTGATTCATTCTCCAAATGCCCTCAAGAGCCAGGGCGGGCCAGGCAGAAGTCAGGAGCCTGGAACTCCATCCGAGTCTCCCACATGGGTGCAGGGGCCCAAGCACTTGGGCCATCTTCTGCTGCTTTCCCAGGTGCATTGGCAGGGAGCTGGACTGGAAGTGGAGCTGGTGTCACGGGCCTGGGGTACCTGCTGGGTCCCTGTATCGTGTTTTTACCTTGTTTTGCTTGCTTGTTGTCTTTGCTCCACACACGCACTGTAGCCGGTCAGCACCGTAAGGCTAGAGTCTGTGCAGAGGGCCTGGGGAGTAGTAGATGATGGAGAAATGCTTGCGCAGGGAATGAATGGAGGAGGGGGAGCCTGGTGCGGTACCCTAGGCTCCTGAGCCGGGGCAGGGGTGCCGAGGAGTGGAGGGAGGGCTGGGGCAGAGGCTCCTCTCCAATTCGCCGCCCGCCCCGCCCCCTGCCTCGCAGCTGGAGCTCATTGGTCACAGC
Source organism: Oryctolagus cuniculus (assembly GCF_051225735.1). Lineage (NCBI taxonomy): Eukaryota > Metazoa > Chordata > Mammalia > Lagomorpha > Leporidae > Oryctolagus > Oryctolagus cuniculus. The sequence goes on along the minus strand of NC_142884.1, from coordinate 11,981,294 downwards.
ATCTTTGACTTTGTCCACCCCTGCGACCAAGAGGAGCTGCAGGACGCCCTGACCCCCCCGCCGAGTGAGTGCCCACTCCAGGCCTTTCCGGTGCAACAGAAAAGAGGGGCGTGGCCCCGCCCCGGGGGGCGGGTCTGAGGAGACCCCCCCCATGGTCCCGCCTATCCCGGAAAGGAGGCTGAGGGGACCCATGGCCCCGCCCCGCCCGGGGGGTGGGTCTGAGGGGACTCTTGGCCCTGCCCTAACCCGGAGGGACCTAAGAGGACCCCCAGCTCCACCCCGGGGGGGTCTGAGAGGCCATGCCCTCCCCCCATTGCCCTCTCTGGTGCCAGGTCCCAGTTTGGGGGAGGAGCCCAAAGACATTAGCTGGGGAGCTCTGGGCTCACTGCAGCTGTCCGGCCTTGACCTTGTCCGTCCCCAGGCCTGTCCAGGAAGAAGCCAGAGGCCCCGACGGAGCGGAGCTTCTCCTTGCGCATGAAGAGCACCCTGACCAGCCGCGGGCGCACCCTCAACCTCAAGGCGGCCACCTGGAAGGTGGGCGGGGCCTGCGAGGGGGCGGGGCCCTGGGGCCTGCTGGGGCTGGGCGGGAGCCCCTAAGGATCCCACAGGGAGTGATTGGAGTCTCCTAGGGTCTCCCAGGCCCCGTCTGGGGGGGGGGGTCCTTCGGGCATCTGGGAGGTTGGCGGGCCTGCAGTTGGGGTCCTTGGAATCCTGAGGTGGGTTTCCGGGTACCTGGAGCTGGGGGTCCTCAGCCCCTTGAGTTTGCAGCCTGGAATCTGGGGGTCCTCTAAGCTCTGAGTGAGTCTGGAGTCCTCCACTCCCCGCGGGGCCCGCGGAGACGTCTCCCAGGCCCACGGGCGGGCCGGGTTCCAGATGCATCCTGCCTGCCCCTCCCCGGCCCCCAGGTGCTGCACTGCTCCGGACACATGCGGGCCTACAGGCCTCCTGCTCAGACTTCCCCGGCCGGGAGTCCCCGTGCGGAGCCTCCCCTGCAATGCCTGGTGCTCATCTGCGAAGCCATCCCCCACCCCAGCAGCCTGGAGCCCCCGCTGGGCCGGGGGTCCTTCCTCAGCCGCCACAGCCTGGACATGAAGTTCACTTACTGCGACGAGAGGTGGGCAGGGCCCCATCCCAGCCGCCCAAGTGCCCAGGCTGTGTTCCCTCCCCTGCCTTCCCAGCACCGGTCCTTTCTCTCTGTCCTGTCTCCGTGCCTCCCCAGTACATCAGTCTGTCTCTTCCTGTCTGTCTATAATTCCTAGGCATTCTTTTGTCTTTGATTTTCCCTCCGTATGTGTGTGTATGTGTGTGTTTGTATGTCTCCCTCTGAATCTTTTTAGTATCTCACTCTCTTTCTCTTGCTTTTCTTAAATGAGTCAATTCATTAAAAAAAATTTACTTATTTGAAAGGCAGAGTTACAGAGAGAGAGGGAGAGAGACACAGAGAGAGATCTTCCATCCGCTGGTTTACTCCCCCAAGTGGCCACAAGAGCCAGGGATGCGCCAAGCTGAAGCCAGGAGCCAGGAGCTTCTTCCATGTGGTTGGCAGGGACCCAAGGACTTGAGCCACCTTCTGCTGCTTTCCCAGTTGCATTAGCCGGCAGCTGGATCAGAACTAGAGCAGGCGGGATTTGAACCACTGCTCATACGGGATGCTGGCATCGCAGCAGGTGGCTTACCCCACTGTGCCACAACGCCAGCCCCGACTGAGTGAACTCCTGTAAAGCCAGTTAGTCTGTGCTCAGCACACAGGAAGCACTCAAAGTGGCGTTATGAATGCTCTCCCTCACTCACTCCCTCCCTTCCCTCCCTCCCCCCTCCTGGAGCATCTGGGTTCACACGGCTTGGGCTTAAATCCTGGCCATGTGGCCTTGGCCAGCGGACTGCACCTGTCTGTGTCCCCGTGTGTCCTGTGCAGAGCGTGGTACGGCCGGGCACTCGGTGCACTGCCGGGCACACACATCATCATCATGGTTACTGTCTTCTATTTCTTCTCTTTTTTCTTCCCTTCTGGCCCCGTTTCTTTTGTTTTCTCCTTTTTTCTTCCTTTTCTTTGCCTTTCCCCTCCCCCCTCCCCCCGCCCCATCTGGCTCCCGCCCTGCTCTTGCTTAGTTTCTTGTTGTCCGGCTGTAACCCAGCACCACACACACAGGGGCTCCCAACAGCTCAGATGCGCCAGCTCGCCGATCCCATCCGGAGACCAGAAGGTAGCAGGAGCCCCCGGGGCTGAAGTCAAGGCCTGGGCTCCCTCGTCTTCGGAGCACAGCGCTCCTCCCTGCCTGTCTGTCCTCCCTGTCCCATCCATCCGTCCGTGCGTCCCCACGGTACTTCCCGGCTCCAGCCCTCCTGCCTCCTCTTCCAAGCCCTCCGCGACTCCCCGGGGCCCCTCGAGACACCCTGGGATCATCTCCCCACCTCGGGGACCGGGACCCTGATGCCGGGGCCGCCCTGTGGCTCCACTTTTCCTGCTTCTCACACTTTCCCTTTCTCTGTTGCAACCCTGCCGCTCCTCCTGCCTGTCTCCCCGGCCCAGCCCTCACCCGCCTCGGCCACCCGCACCCTAACCAGGCCCTGCTGCACCCACCCTCAGGATCGCAGAGGTGGCCGGCTACAGCCCCGATGACCTGATTGGCTGCTCCGCCTACGAGTACATCCACGCGCTGGACTCAGACGCTGTCAGCAAGAGCATCCACACCTGTACGTGTCCCCTGTCCCCGAGGCCCCGGAGCACTCCCCGCCGCACTCAGCACCAGCTCCCTGCTCCCCAAGCCCCCCCTGCTCCTCCCTCCAGTCCCCCTCCTGCCCATCCCTTGGCCCCGGAGCCCTCTCCCTGGCCCTGACCCTGGCCCCTGCCTGCTCCCTCCCCAGTGCTGAGTAAGGGCCAGGCAGTTACGGGGCAGTATCGCTTCCTGGCCCGGAGCGGTGGCTACCTGTGGACCCAGACCCAGGCCACGGTGGTGTCCGGGGGCCGGGGCCCCCAGGCCGAGAGTATCGTCTGCGTCCACTTCCTGATCAGGTGAGCTGCGTGTGTGTGTGTGTGCCAGGCGTGCATGTGTGAGCAGGCGTGCATTGTACACATACGTGGAACATCTGTGGCCACGTGGATGCACACACAGCTGTGCACGCATACGGAGGAGCTCTTGCGCCCAGTCTCATTCCTGTCGCCAGCCTGAGGCCCCGCAGCCACTGGGCCTGCCCTTCCCAGAATGTCAAATACAGAAAATCACGCGGCATCTGGCCCCTGCGTGTCGTGATGTACTGAAGGCGCGGCCATGCCGTGGTGCGTGTCCATGGCACCCACACGGAACACACGCATTTACCAGTCAGGGGGTCACGGGTTTGTAGATTTCATTTCTGGGGGCAAACGCTCGGGAGGGGGCCGCCGGCTGGAAACCGGCTGTGCACTTGGCGTTCCCATCGGCAGCGAGAGACTGTGGCGTTCTGGTTGCTGCATTCCCTTGCAACATCTGGGTGTTTCTTTGGTCCTGTGAGTTTGCTTTGTCTTAGCATCAGTCCTTCTGGGACAGGTGTGTAATGGTGAGATCATAAGCTGCCCCTACCCCGTTCCCTGTCTCGGGGTTTTCGTAGAAAACAGGGGTGCAGGAGACGGCCTCGGGGCTTTCCCTAGAGCTGGGGAGTGTTCCGGAACACGAATCGACACACACCTTTCGCTTCCGTGCCACTCACAGCCCTTCTGCCACTCCCTGGTCTCCTTTGGAGAAAACCTGAGGCAGTTAACGGGTTAACAGGGCTCTCCCGGGGACTTCTGCCTCCCTCGCCTCTCACTCACTCACCAAACTGCCATGCCTTTGCACACACTGCCTCCCATGCCCAGCGTGCCCTTCTCTCTCCCCTCCTCTGCTTCCTCCCGGCTCACGGCTCACGCACACTTGTCTCTCCAGCCTCGGCTCAGACGTCAGTTCCCGGAAGACCCTTTGCCCGCGTCCCCACAGAAGGTTAAGTCTCCTCGTCGTCCCCTGCTGGTGCCCTGTGTCCCTGTGATTATCTTGTCCCTTTTCAAAGTTGCGAGCCCCGAGCTGCTTTATTTTCTCTTAATCCTCATCACTCTCTCTGCCTTACACTGGGCTTACACCAGTCATAGGTGCTGGTGTGGATTTTCCAGTAGCCACGTTAAAAAAGTAGAAAGAAGGTGAAATTAATAGTAATAATTCACACAATGCAGAACGTCCAACGATGATTTCCATGTGTAATCAATAGGAAAGACCGATTTTTGATTTTTTATACTCAGTTTTGTTTTTTTTTTTTGATAGGCAGAGTGGACAGTGAGAGAGAGAGACAGAGAGAAAGGTCTTCCTTTGCCGTTGGTTCACCCTCCAATGGCCGCCGCGGCTGGCGTGCTGTGGCCGGCGCACCACGCTGATTCGATGGCAGGAGCCAGGTGCTTCTCCTGGTCTCCCATGGGGTGCAGGGCCCAAGCACCTGGGCCATCCTCCACTGCACTCCCGGGCCACAGCAGAGAGCTGGCCTGGAAGAGGGGCAACCGGGACAGAATCCGGCGCCCCGACCGGGACTAGAACCCGGTGTGCCGGCGCCGCTAGGTGGAGGATTAGCCTAGTGAGCCGCGGCGCCGGCCAGCTACAGACATTTAACATGCAAATAATATATTTCAGGTAAGGCCCTTTAATTCCCCAACAGGGTTTTGTTCCCTATGAAGGCAAAGGAGCTTTGTCTTGTTCTCTGCTGGGTTCCCCATGCCCAAGACACAGTAGTTGCTCAGTAAAAATAAAAATAGTGATAGCAGGGGTGGGTGTCTGTCTTAGCAGAAGGCAGCCGACTAAGACGCCCATGTCCCACCTTGGGGAGACGCCCATGTCCCGCCTTGGGAGCCAGGTTTCCTTCCTGGCTCCGGCTCCTGACTCCACTGCCTGCTAGTGAAGACCCTGGAGGCAGTGGTGATGGCTCAGGGAACTGGTTCCTGTCACTCACGTAGGAGCCCTGGCTCCCAGCTTCCGTCCCAGCCCTGCCCCATCCCTGGCCGTTGCAGGCATCGCACACACAACGACGCAGTCCTGACAATCTGCGGAGGAGGTGCTGTGCCTCCCGACTCAACAGGGAAATACAGGTCTGGAGAGATCTAGTGGCAGAGCTGGGATTTGAACCGAGGCCCCTGGCTGCAGAGTCACAGGATGGCCTGACCAGGAGCTGTTCCTGGAGTGAGTGCTTGTGGGGCATGTGCAGGTGTGCCAGCCCCAGTGTGCACAGCCTATGAGCACCCCTGCCTGAGGGGTGTGCCTGTGGCGCCTGTGTCTCTGCACACACGTGACTGTTGGGGTGTGTTTTTCAGGGGGATTAGCATGGTCTGGCTGCAGGCTCAGGATGTTTTAGGCCAGGGGAGGGTTCAGTGAGAGTGGGGAGTGGTCTTAAAGAACTGGAGGGAGGCCGGCGCCGCGGCTCACTAGGCTAATCCTCCGCCTTGCGGCGCCGGCACACCAGGTTCTAGTCCCGGTCGGGGCGCCGGATTCTGTCCCGGTTGCCCCTCTTCCAGGCCAGCTCTCTGCTGTGGCCAGGGAGTGCAGTGGAGGATGGCCCAGGTGCTTGGGCCCTGCACCCCATGGGAGACCAGGATAAGTACCTGGCTCCTGCCATCGGATCAGCGCAGTGTGCCGGCCGTGGCGGCCATTGGAGGGGGAACCAACGGCAAAAGGAAGATCTTTCTCTCTGTCTCTCTCTCTCACTGTCCACTCTGCCAGTCAAAAAAAAAAAAAAAAAAAAAAAAAAGAACCAGGCCCACCTGCGTTCTGCTTGGTGGGCTGCTATGCAAATGAGATGCAAACGAGGAGCTGGTCTTCAGCCCCGCCCCACCCCATGGAACCCTGGCTGTCCCCACAGCTGGAGCCCGCCAACGGGAGGGGAGGTAGGTGCAGGGGACAGAAGTGTATTTATAAATCTGTTCTCTTGAGTTTGTCTATGAATAGAAGCCTCCTAAATAAACCCTTATTCATAAAACTGTAGCCCTATGCATTCTTCATGCTTGGTAATGCAATGAAGAATATGAAAATATGTTGTTCATCAATGGATTTATCAGGATAATGTTTATAGGTCAACTGAGAGGCATTGGTTCCCCCGTACCCCTGAGCCTGCTCTGTCCCTGCGCCTCCCTCCTCTGTCTGTGTCACCCACCCCACCCCCAGCATTCCTTCTCCACCCAGGCTGTGCTGAACGTCAGATTTTTCTCTCTTCCCTTCCACAGATGGAACTTGGGGAGTGCCAAACTTAACTCCCTTTTAAATGCTGTGACAAGTTGAGTATCCCTGATCTGAGACGCTGGGGGCTGGAAGCGTCTCAGGTTTTGGATCCTTTGGGGCTTGCGTATTCCCGATGAGCTACCTTCACCTGCGTTTAGGTCTCCTTATCGGTATAGGCGGGAGCTCACGGCGTACACCACGTTGTAAATAGTTTTGAGCCTGAAACACAGCTTCCATGGTGTGGAATTTTCCGCCTGTGGCATCATGTTGACACTCCAGAAGTTTCGAATTTTGAAGCATCTCCGGGTATCAGATTTTCGGATTAGGGACGTTCAACCTTTGAATGCATGGAATCGTAAACAATTTTTTGCACCAAAATTATCTTTTTATACCCTTTCTGCAAACTTTTTGTTTAAGATTTATTTATTTATTTGAAAGTCAGAGTTAGACACAGAGAGAAGAGGCAGAGAGAGAGAGAGAGAGAGAGAGAGAGAGGTCTTCCATCCGATGGTTCACTCCCCAGTTGACTGCAACGGCCGGAGCTGTGCCAATCCGAAGCCAGGAGTCAGGAGCTTCTTCCGGGTTTCCCAGGTGGGTGCAGGGGCCCAAGGACTTGGGCCATCTTCCACTGCTTTTTCAGGCCATAGCAGAGAGCTGGATCGGAAGTGGTGCAGCCAAGACTTGAACCGATGACCATATGGGATGCCGACGCTTCAGGCTAGGGCGTTAACCCACTGCGCCACAGCGCGGGCCCCTCCTTTCTGCAAACTTTTGGAAGCACCCTCGTATAATAAGAGAGCAGTCCACAAAAATCAAGTCCTCATGGAACAAAGAATGGTGGCAAATGATTTTCTGCAAAGCCCCCTCCAGCCGGGACACAGCTGCTTCCTGTGATAGGGCGTGCCGTGAGGGGGCTACCGGGGCTGGCACCAAGGACTCTCCCTTCTCTCTCTGACTCCCACCCCCCCTTTCTGCCTTGTACCCACCCCCCCAGCAGGGTGGAAGAGACCGGAGTGGTGCTGTCCCTGGAGCAAACCGAGCGACACTCTCGACGACACCATCAGCGGACCGCTGCCTCCCAGAAGGGGGGTCCTCACTCTGGGGACAGACTTGGTATGGGCGCAGGGCAGGGGCTGAGCAGGGGCTGTGCCCCCGGGACCCTTGGGAGAAAGCCCAGACTGTGTTGGACCTGAGTCCCGCCTCCCTCCCCTTCTCACTCCTAAGCCACACTGGCTCCCTTGGCACACACCCAGTGTTCGTGCCCCAGGACCTTTGCACACGAAATCTCCTCTGCCCAGAATGTTCTGCCCAGTTTCATAACTGCTCAGTCTCTTGTTGCCTCAGCTCCGAATCCTGCAGTGGTGCCACTCATCGCTCTGGCTTCCAGTCACCCTGATCCTCCTGGGTCCGGCTCCTGTCGTCTCTCTCCCTGTTGGTTCCTGGGGGCGGTGGGGATTTGATATCCTTCCATTTCCTCTTGACATCCGAGGGCCTGAGGACCCCCTGGGGCGCTTGGCCACTCCTTTCTCCCAGCTGATGAGCTCCCCAGGGCTGAATGACCCAGCACCTTCTGGGCCATGGAAGGCATCCTTTCCCCCCAATCCCGACCCTTTGCCCAGCTCTAAGGACTGTAGCCACCCTGCTTGCTTGTCGGAGATGTCAGCCTGTCCCCTGGGGTTGGTGTGGGGGGACCCCGCCCTCAGCCCGCCCTAGGTGACCAGCTGTGTCCTCCCCATGCCCACGTGTACTACAGACCCCCGCGGCCCCCGGATCCTGGCCTTCCTGCACCCCCCTGCCCTGAGCGAGGCTGCGCTGGCCGCTGACCCCCGCCGTTTCTGTAGCCCCGACCTCCGCCGCCTCCTGGCGCCCATCCTGGATGGCGCTTCGGTCGCTGCCGCCCCCAGCACCCCGTCAGCCCCGCGGCGCCCCCGGAGTCCTCTTCCGGTAAGCAGGCCCGCCCCCTGGCATCCTCAGCGTCCAGGCCGTCTCGGCCTTGGGCTTGAACCTTGCTGGTTTGGGGGCTGTGATGGGGTTGGGGTTCCTTTGAGACCTGGACTCCAGGATCTTCAACTTTTAGAATCCAAGAGTTCAGCCCCCAACCCAGGGGGGGTGGAACTGGCATGGGAGACCCCTCTGAACTTCAACCTTGGAGTCAGGAGTGCCCCATACCTTGCTTTACCCAGACGTGGATTTAGGTCTTGAATCTGCCACTTCCCACCTGTGTGGTATGCCCTGGGCAGGTGCATTCTTAAATTCTTTTTTTAGTGTTCATTTATTTTCACCTACTTAAAAGGCAGAGAGAGAGAGGGAGGGAGGGAGAGTTAGGCGTATTCCATCTGCTGGTTCACTCCCCAAATCCCTGCAATAGCTGGGACTGGTCCAGGCAGAAGGCGGGGACCAGGAACTGAATCCAGGAGCCCCACCTGGGTGGTAGGAACTGAACCACTTGAGCCATCACGTCTGCCCCCAGCACCTGCATTGGCGGGAAGCTGGAGTTGGGTGTCAGACCCAGGAATCAAACTCAGTATAGGATGTGGGCATCCTAACTGCTAGGCTCCTAAACTCATGCTTTTTTTTATTTTTATTTTTAAAGATTTATTACTTGAAAGGCAGAGTTACACAGAGAGAGGGAGAGACAGAGAGAGAGAAGGAGAGCTTCTATCCATTGTTTCACTCCCTAAATGGCAGCAATAGCCAGGGCTGGGCCAGACAGAAGCCAGGAGCCTGAAACTCTGCCTGGGTCTCCCAAGTGGGTGGCAGGGACCCAAGCCCTTGGGCCATCCTCCACTGCGTTCCCAGGTGCATTAGCAGGGAGCTGGACCAGAAGTGGAGCAGCCGGGACAGGAGCTGGCACCCATGCCGGCCTTGCCAGTTGTGGCTTAACCTGCTGCACCACAGCACTGGCCCCTAAACTCATACTTTTTGTTCCATTTGCCGTGAGCTTTTTGAAGTCCCCTTGAATGTACCCAGGCACAATGACTTTTGAAGACCCAGGTCCAGATTTTTTTGCACTTCATTTGAACCCTTGGTGCCCTGCTGTCTGACATACAGCCCCTGCTGCTACTCCTGAGCTCCAGGCTCTCTTACTGTGCACACTTCCGGGCTCAAGATTCCCTTAAGTCTCTAATTTGATTCCCACAGGCTGATCTCCCAGATCAACTACTTGTGGGCATGGAGAAGGCACACGGACCCTTTGTCACCAGGAAGGACCTGGAGGTAGTGGAGACAGATCTAGAGGTAGCTCAGGTAAGACAGGCATGGAAGGGGCAGCCTTCACCTTGTGGGTGGATGGATGCATGGATGCATGGATGGATGGGTGGATGGATGGATGGGTGAGTGGATGGGTGGATGGGTAGATGGATGAATGGATGGATGGGTGGATGGGTGGATGGGTGGATTGGTGGATGGATGGATGGGTGGATGGATGGATGGGTGGATGGGTGGATGGGTGGATGGATGGATGGGTGGATGGATGGATGGATGGGTGGATGGGTGGATGGATGGATGGGTGGATGGATGGATGGATGGATGGAAGGAAGGATGGGTGGATGAGAGGGTGGATGGATGGATGGGTAGATGGATGGATGGGTGGATGGATGGGTGGATGGGTGGGTGGATGAGAGGGTGGATGGATGGATGGGTGGATGGGTGGGTGGATGGATGGATGGGTGGATGGGTGGATGAGAAGGTGGATGGGTGGATGCATGGATGGATGGGTGGATGGATGCATGGATGCATGGCTGCATGGAAGGAAGGATGGATGGATGGGTGGATGGGTGGATGCATGGATGGATGGGTGGATGGGTGGATGGATGCATGGATGCATGGCTGCATGGAAGGAAGGATGGGTGGATGGGTGGATGGATGGATGGGTGGATGGGTGGATGGATGGATGGGTGGATGGGTGGGTGGATGGATGGGTGAATGGGTGGATGGATGAGAGGGTGGATGGATGGATGGGTGGATGGGTGGATGGATGGATGGATGGATGGGTGGATGGGTGGGTGGATGGATGGATGGGTGGATGGGTGGATGGGTGGATGGGTGGATGGATGGATGGGTGGATGGATGGATGGGTGGATGGATGGATGGGTGGATGGATGGATGGATGGGTGGATGGGTGGATGGATGGATGGGTGGATGGATGGATGGGTGGATGGGTGGATGAGAGGGTGGATGGATGGATGAGAGGGCGGATGGGTGGATGCATGGATGGATGGGTGTATGCATGGATGGATGGAAGGAAGGATGGGTGGATGAGAGGGTGGATGGGTGGATGGATGGATGGGTGGATGGATGGGTGGATGGGTGGATGAGAGGGTGGATGGATGGATGGGTGAATGGGTGGATGGATGGATGGGTGGATGGACGGGTGGATGGATGAGAGGGTGGATGGATGATGTTTAGGCAGACATTTGGATGGATGGATACTTAGATACATAATCAAATAGGTGGACTGACTGTCGGTTCCTTGACTGGATGGATGTTTGAATAGATGTTCTATTGAACAGCTAGCTAAGACAACAGAGGCATGATGCATTAGGTATCTCTTGCTGCATAACAAATTGCCCCAAGACTTACCACCTTACAACAGCTAATGTGTAATACGCCCATGGTGTCTGAGAATGGGTCCCTGGGAGCATCTGGCTGGTGGCTTTGGCTCAGTGTCTCCACGCAGGTGAAGTCAGGCTTATGGTCAGAGCACGTGCTGCCAGACCCACACACACGGTTGTTGGCAGCCCTCGGTTCCTCACCGGCTTTGGCTGGAGGCCTGAGTTCCTTATGGTGTGGGTCTCTACAACATAGCAGTTGGCTTCCCCCAGCACCAGCAATCCAACACAGAGAGACAGACAGGAAGAAGCTGCAGCCCAACCTCAGAAATGGTTTTCCACCACGGCTGCCACTGGCCCATAGCGGTGTTGAAATTCGCCTGGGCGCACCCTGGAAGAGCACTGATGCGGAAGCACGCCCACTGCTCTGCAGGAGCTGTTCTCCGTGGTTCTTGGTGCAGCCCTGTGGGCTCCTCATCCTGTCTGAGCCCTCCTTGGTCATCAAAGAAATGAGTGTTTGCACCTGACGCTTTCTCACTCTGCCGCTTGCTTCTAGAAGCCTCTCTGCATGTGGTACCAGCTGTGTCTGTTCCCACCCACGCTGGCAGTGTCCCTGTTCATATAATCCTCATTTTTAGAACAAAACCAACCCTGTGAGCCCTCTGTGGATCTCTTGGGAGCTCACTCCGTTACCCAAGCCTCAGCCGCAGGTCACCCAGAGATAAACCCTGCTCTAACTTGGCTTCTGGCTGTTATCTGATGCAGATCTCGGGGCGGGGGGGGACCCTCCCACTCTTCGGAGTCTGACTGGAGGGATCTGAGGCACTCTCTTGCCTCTTTCCAAAATCTTAACCGGGAGTTCTCCAGTTGCTGCCAAGCTCCCGCCTTAGCCCATGCTTCCCTGAGGCTGTCTCTCTGTGCTCAGACCCCATTTAATTTTAGCACCCTTCGCCACCCAAGGGGTCCCTTCAGCCAGCCAAGGTGAAGGGTACGGTCGCTCCTCCATCCTGCCAAGGTTACCCAAGGCCTCTGACATCAGCCCCAAGTCTGAGGACCCCCAGGGTCAGCCTCACTGCCGAGCAGCTACGTGCCAGTTTGGAGATTAGCACAGATTCCCTCTGGTGGCTAACTTGCTAGGAATTTGCAGAGACTAGGACTGCACATGACTTAGAACTGCAGTTTTATTCTGGCAATCAAGTCAGGGACATTGAGGGCAGCAGCTGAGACATCCTTGGGGTGCCCACATCCCGGGTCCCACTGCCCAGGGTTGAGTTCTGGCTCCAGTTCCCATTCCAGCTTCCTCTAGGGCAGACCCTGGGAGGCAGCAGGTGATGGTTTAAGTGATGGGTCCTGCCACCCATGTGGGAGACTGGCACAATTCTGACTCTCAGCTTTGACCTGGCCCAGCCCTGGGCGGTGTTGCAGGCATCTGGGGAGTGAACCAGTGAATAGGAGCTCTGTGTGTTTGTCTCTGTCTTAAATAAATAAAAACATAAAAATAAAAAGAGCACAAATAAGAACCAAAGGAAGAAATGCATAGGGTGGGATAGGGGGCTGGGCAGCTCCCCAGTAGGAAGCTACCATGTCCTTAGAGTCCCATTCCCCTCCCAGCATTGGTGCTGTCAGCCCAGGAGCTCACTCCAGCTTCGGTGTCCAGAGTTTAAATTGGGGTTCCATTACGTAGGCGTGGTCAGTACCCACATAACTGAATTCAATCCCCAGCCCTACCTCTAGAGGTCAAGTTGATTTCTCGTGGTGCAAAGCCCTAACCCTCAAATCACATGGTTGATCTTTTGGGCATGGCCAGCCCCCAGTATCTCATTAGCATAAACTGTCTAGGCAGCCCATCATGAGTCACCTCATTAGCATAAACCATCTAGGGAGCCCATCATGAGTCAGCTCATTAGCATGAACTACTAAGTGTTGTCCAAGGTGCCCACAGTGAATAACACAGCAGTCTCTCTGGGGAGGCTGTGGGGGCTTAGAGTTTACCTCTCAGTTGAGACAAAGGCCAGCCCTCTCTTTGGGGAATGTTAATTCTTTGTTACACAGGGAGGTTGAGAATTTCAAAATGCTCCAATCCCAGCTCTTTTTTTTTTTTTTGACAGGCAGAGTGGACAGTGAGAGAGAGAGACTGCGGCCAGCGCACCGCGCTGATCCGAAGGCAGGAGCCAGGTGTTTCTCCTGGTCTCCCATGGGGTGCAGGGCCCAAGCACTGGGCCATCCTCCACTGCACTCCCAGGCCACAGCAGAGAGCTGGCCTGGAAGAGGGGCAACCGGGACAGAATCCGGTGCCCCAACAGGGACTAGAACCCGGTGTGCCAGCGCTGCAAGGCGGAGGATTAGCCTAGTGAGCCGCGGCGCCGGCCCCCAGCTCTTTCATGCTTGACATTTCTTCCTTGAGCTTCTCTCCCCCACTTTGGCTTTCACAAGTAGCAAGAAGGTACCAGGTGGCACCTCCAACACTCTGGCTGGAAATTTCCCCTGGTTTCCTCATTTTTAAAAAGGATTTGTTTATTTATTTGAAAGTCAGAATTACACAGAGAGAGGGAGAGACACAGAGAGATTGAGATCTTCCACTGGTTCACTCCCCAGATGGTCGCAAAGGCTGAGGCTGGGCCAGATCGAAGCCGGAGCCAGGAGCTTCTTCCTGGTCTCCCATGTGGGTGCAGGGGCCCAAGGACTTGGGCCATCTTCCACTGCTTTTCCCAGCTGCATTGGTTGGGAGCTGGATTGGAAGTGGAGCAGGTGAGACACGAACCAGTGCCCATGTGGGATGCTGGTGCCGCAGGCAGCGGCTTTGCCGGCTACGCCACAATGCCTGCTCCTGGTTTCCTCATTTCTAAGTCATCACTGGTAGCCCCCTCGAGGATCTGATTTTGATGGCTAGCTCCTTCCAGGTGCTCTCCAGAATTCTCCCAGCCCCGCCCACTGCTCAGCCCCAAGGCCACGCCCACATTCTAGATGTTTGGGCAGAGTCCCATGATGGGCACCACAATCTTACCCACGTCTTTTTTCTGCATAGTCAATTACCCCAAAGTGTGTGGATTAAAACAACCAGCATTTGTGGCCTCAAATCATTTCTGAGGGTCGGGGGTCCGGGTGGTCCCTGCTCTGCGGTCCTCTGAAGGCACTTTATACCCACTTCACAGATGAGGAGGCACGGACTCCTAGCCTCAGGCCCAGGACACGGGGGTGGTGGAGCCCAGGTCCTCCCGGGGCCCAGGCCTGTGCTCTGAACCCCCTCCTGCCCTCCACAGGACGCCGATGCCCTGGACCTGGAGATGCTGGCCCCGTACATCTCCATGGACGACGACTTCCAGCTCAACTCCAGTGAGCAGCTGCCCAGGGCCTGCCACAGGCCTGCGGGGACCACCCCCCGGCCCCGCGCACGGAGCTTCCACGGCCTGTCCCCCCCGACCCCTGAGGCCTCTCTGCTGCCCCGCTGGGGGAGTGACCCCCGGCTGAGCTGCTGTAGCCCTTCCAGAAGGGACCCGTCAGCATCCTCCCCCGCGGCTGGGGCTCGGAAGAGGTGAGCCGCAGACAAGGGGGCGCCCTGGCTTCAGCCTCACCCCCCACCCCTTCCCCACCCCACCATGTCCACTCCAGCCTGGCGCTCCCGGCCCTGCACATCCCAGGTTTGTCCCAAGCTCTCTGCCTTTGCCCAGGTGTGTCCCACTCTGGATGCCTTCCGCTGCTGTCCTGTAGCGCAGCGCCACCTGCCAATCAGGTCTCTCTCCTTTGGCACATCCGTACCTCCAGCCTAGTGGCGGTTCTTGTCACAGTCACTGCTACGGGGGTTGGAGAAACAGCCAACCACTAAGGTTCCTAACATCTTTGAGAATCTGATCAAAGCTACGGATTCTTCCCCAAGAAAATTTAAATACACATGCACACACAGATAGACAATTGTGTACAAGACCCAAAAGGGTCTTTCTTGGTCCCCCTTCTAAGGATATTACATGACACTAAGACTCAACTTTTTGCTCTCCAATTGAAGGCATGTGCCCATTTGGTCTCCAGAGTGGCCTCTTTACTGTCCTGAGGCTTTTATGGGTGTGCCTCGGTATCTCCCAAGGCTCCCAGCTTGGGGCTCAGCATACAGTGGGTGTCTACTAATGTTGATTAAATGAAGGAGGGAGGGAATTCATGAAGGATGGATGGGTGACTGGATAGATGGATGCATGGCAAGTGGGTGACTAGACAGGTGGATTAATGGAAGGGCAGATGGATGAATGAGAAGATGGAAGGATGAATGAGTGAACCTGACTGTGGGTGAATGGATGGGTGGATGGATGGTGGGTGGTCAGGTGGATAGATGGATGGGTAAGTGGTCGGGTGGTGGATGGATGGTGGGTGGGTTGGAAAGATGGGAAGGTGGATGGATGGATCAATGAGTAGGTGGGGGGTGTGATGGGTGGATGGGTGAGTGGGTGGATAGGTGAATAGGTAGTTGGTTGAATGGACATGTGGGTAAGTAGGTGGTGGATGGATGAGTGGGTGTCAGGTGGGTGGGTGGATGGATGGGTGGGTGGGTGGACAGATGGGAAGGTGGATGGATGGATCAATGAGTAGGTGGGGGGTGTGATGGGTGGATGGGTGAGTGTGTGGATAGGTGAGTAGGTGGTGGATGGATGGGTGGGCAGGTGGTCAGGTGGGTGGATGGATGGCTGGGTAGGTGGGTGGACAGATGGGGAGGTGGATGGATGGATCAATGAGTAGGGGGGGTGTGATGGGTGGATGGGTGAGTGTGTGGATAGGTGAGTAGGTGGTGGATGGATGGGTGGGCAGGTGGTCAGGTGGGTGGATGGATGGCTGGGTAGGTGGGTGGACAGATGGGGAGGTGGATGGATGGATCAATGAGTAGGTGGGGGGTGTGATGGGTGGATGGGTGAGTGGGTGGTCAGGTGAATAGGTGGTTGGTTGGATGGACGTGTGGGTGAGTAGGTGGTGGATGGATGGGTGGGTAGGTGGTGGATGGTTGAGTGGGTGGTCAGGTGGATGGATGGGTGGGTGGGTGGGTGGAGAGATGGGAAGGCAGATGGATGGATCGATGAGGTGGTGGGTAGGTGAGTGGGGGGTGAATGGGTGAGTAGGTAGGTGAATGAATGGAGAGATGGACAGAAGGTTGTGTGGGTGGCAGGGCGATGGGTCATTGGATAGACGAATGAGAAGGTGGGTTCGTAGGATTGCTAGATGGATGGATTGCTGGGGTAGAGCACTACATAGACGCTTGGGGAGTGGGTGACGGCCATCACCTGCGCAGGTTTGCTGTGTCCTGAGCGTTTTGCCTGTTTTCCTCCAGGGCCCTGGCCCCGAGCTCAGAGGCCGAGGCCGAGGGGGTGGAGCTGCTGGGAGTGAGACCCCCAAAACGGCCCCCCAACCAGGAACCCGGAAGCTTCCCGCTGCCTTCCCTCAGCCTGGTATGTCTGGGGATCGGTGGGAAGCTCTGACCGCAGGGGCCTGGCAGGCTTGAAGCTTGTTTGATGGAGGGGGGCCCCAGCGAGGAGCAGGGGCCAGCTGCAGGTGGACAGAAGGCCAGGGGTGCAGCAGAGCCTGGGCCCCCGTGCTCCAGCTCGGGTGTGGAAGGCCACTGCAGATGCCTGCCAGTCGGGGGAAAGCCCCAGGAGGGAAGTTAAGCAGGTCAGGGGAGAACTGGCAGGTGGTTAGTGCCCAAGGCAGCATCTCTGCTCCCACGGGACCCCCTCCCCGACCGGATCGGGCCTTGGGCTTGGGTTAGTGATGAGGGTTGAGAGGGCTGACACTGGAGGGACACTGGCCCTGGTCTGCCGCCTGGTAGCTGTGAGACCGTGGGCAGGCAAGGTCACCACGCTGAACCTGTTTCTCATCTGGACAGCAAGCGTAGTTCCATCTCACAGGAGCAACTTAACACAAAACCAGGCTCTTCGCTGATACTCCGTGGGCTGTCAACAAATGGTGGACAAACGGTGGGCATGCACACGCAGGCGGCCCTCTCCCTCCTGCCCCCGCTCCCCCCAACCCCACGTCTCCCGGCCTCCGGCCTCACCACTGCTATCCTGCACACCAGCAAACAGAATGCGCTTTCGAAGTCAGCTTGGATGGCGTCACTTCCACAAGGCCTCCCTCTAGGACCTTCCGTGGCTCCCTAGTACCCACAGAAGTGCCCTGGCTCCTTACTCTGCCCCTTATTCAAACATGAGAAATGCGGGTGATGATACCAACAGCTTACTGGAACCGAACGCCTGCCATGTTTACACACTGGCTGGTTAACTTATGTAATCCCCGTGAGCACTCCGGAAATATTATTCTTACACACACACTGACACAGGAAGCTGGAGCCACTGTCTCAGTCTAGGCAGGAAACAGCACAAAGCTGTGGGCTGGGTGTAGCAGCTGCCACCTGGAGAGCCGGTACCAGCCCTGGGCTGAAGATAAAGGACAGGGTGGTGTCCGGACCTGGCCAGAGCAGGGTCCACTTGGTAAGGCCCATGGGAGGTTACAACCAACCCACAGTGGGCAGCAGGAAGGCAGCTGGAAGATCAAATGGCCCCCCTCCCCCTCCCGCCTGCTGGGGTCTCCCGGCAGGAACCCCGGGTGAGGCTGCACAGGTCGGCCTCGCGTGCCATGGAAGGAGGTGGCTGTGGAGGCACACACCGGGGACGTCTGGGAGTGACCTGGCCGCCGTCACAGAGCTGGCCACGGCCCCGCAGCCATCCTGTCTCCTCCGATCCTGATGGTGATGCTGACGACGATGGCTTTGTCTCCTCACCCCAGAGTTTCCTTCTGACACGAGGACCGGCCCCAGGGGGCCAGCAGGAGCCCAGCGCCCCCCTCCTGGGCCTGAGTGAGCCCCTGGGTGAGTGGTAACCTGGATCCCCCCTCTGCTCCGGAAGACGCCCTGGGTGACTCAGACGGGTGGAGGGGGGCCGGGTGGACTTCCACTGTCCAGGGGGGACCTTGGTGGAAATGAGCAGCCCCTTCCTCCTCTCCTGGGCACTGCGGCAGGGAAAGAGAGACCCTGCAGGAGGCGGGGCTGGTCTGGGCTCCCCTGGGGGATTAGCCAAGGCCAGGGGCAAACCTTGGCCTCTTGAGCCTGTGTAGCCTGCAGCTACAATTCAGCTTGACTGAATTGGGCTTGGATGGACCTCTGCTGTTCCCAGCTTTGGGATCACTCATGCACTGACACATGAACACACATGTGCAGAGCCACATGCATGTGTAGGCACACAGACACGCACGTGTGCACAGACACACGCACACGGGGGTGTCTGTGGGGTCTGGTCACTGCCTCTGTTCTCTGCCACAGGCATCGGGACTCTGTTTACCCCTCCCCTCGTGCTTGCAACAGATAATGTGTGGGACACACAGAGACCTCGCTCTGAATAACACACACACAGCAAGCCCAGCCATGTGAGGCAGACACGGTAGGGTGGGAGAGAGACCACCACGAAGAAGCGAGGTCAGGCAGGAGCACGAGGCACGGGAATCTGTGCACCAGGAAGACCATGCGTGCAAGAGGAGAACAAGGTTCCCGTTCTAAATAGCAGGCTCACAGGTGGCCCCCGAGGAGTGAGCCTGGATGTGGTCCCTAGGCAGAGGGGACGGCCAGTGCTAAGGTCCCCAGCTGGAGTGTACTTCTGTCTTATTCGGGGAACAGCAAGGCTGGCGTGGCTGAGGCCGAGAGCGAGGTGAAGGCAGAGTGCCCTGTGATGGCTGGAAAGCTGTGCTCCAGGAAGCGGCCCCAGGGCCTTTGCCTAGCCTGGTCCCACTCTGCCTGGAAAGCTCGCACTCCAACCACACCCTTTAGGGCTCAGATCAACCAGGACTCTTTCTAGAAAGCTCTCCCTGGCTTCGCAGACCCATGGCTTGTCATAGAGGTGTCTGTGTCACCGTTTGATGATTTGGCTGGCTTCTCCCTGTGAGGGCAGGGAGCCAGCGCCGTCTTGGTCATGGCTAGACTTCCCCTGTGTGTGGCCGGGCAGTGGCAGAGGACACCGGAGGTGCTCGGTGCATTACTGTCATGAGTCGCTAACGTTCGTTAAGCGCTTACGGTGCCTCAGGCTTGGTGCCAAACCCTTCCTGTGCGGCATTGCACCCAGGTCCCTCACGGGTTCTCCTGTTTCCCACGAGGCCAGGGAGTTCCACCCATCCCGCTCCAGCAACCAGCACAGTGCCTGGCACCTCATGAACAGTGGGTATATTTTGTACTTGATCTTAGCCGAAAGGCCGAGAAGTGATTAGCAGGTACATTTTGAATGAGTAAATCCTCATAAACATGGCAGGTGCGAAGCTCACTCACTAAGCACCCACCAGTAGCAGTTGACGCTCAAAGCGCTGCACGTAGATTCACTCCTATACTCCTCACAGTAGCCCCGAGAGGATGGTGCCATTTGCCCATTGTACAGATGAGAAGACCGAGGCCCAGCCAGGTCAAGTCACTTTGCCCCCAGATCACACCACAAGCACCCGAGAAGCCTTGGATTCATGCTGGGACAGCCGTCCGGCTCTGAACTGGGGCTCTTCTTGACCATGGCCATCAACAGCCTGAGCGCTCGGGGCTGCTGGAATCCAGGAAGGACACGTTTGGCTGCTAGGAAGATGGCACAGGTTGGGCTGATGGCTCCCCCCATCTCTCCCCGCAGGCCTGGGACCCTCGCTGCTCTCTCTCTACCCGGAGGACGCCGCCGCCGCCCAGCCTGGGAGCCCCTTCCAGCCAGTGGCCAGCTCGGCCCGCGCCCACTGAGCCAGCTCCGCGTCCCGCCCCCGGGAGAACCTCAGCCACACTCCAAGCCGGCAGCCAGCACACAGGATGGGGACCCCCTCCTGAGCGGCCCCCGCCAGCCCTGGGCCTACCTCAGCCCCCACCCCTCTGCGTGCTCCCAAGCTGGGGGGCCGAGTGGGGTGATCTCAGCTCAGTGACCTCTGTGGGAGGGGGTGCTCGGCCCCCTCCTCCTCTCTCAGGACTTCCCGATCCGTGGTTACCTCACCACCCTCCCTCCGACTCTTGGCTTCATTTTGGGGATGCAGGGCTGGGGAGGGCTGGGGGTCAGATCCGTGATTTGAGTATGGATAACTGAAATCACATTTTTTTCCCTGTCCCTCTTTTAGTTTTGTTCTTCTTCTCTTTCTGATGTGGTCTTGAATCACTAGGAATTGCCCAAGGTCCACAAGCATGTGGCGCTCTGACCTTCCCCCTCCTCAGGTATCAGTGGGGGAAGGCACTGGGCCAGACCTCACCCCCAGAGACTGCTGTTGAGGCCTCGGCCTTCCACGCTGGCCCCCCACTCAGGAGTTCCTGCTACCCCCAGCTTCACCAGGGCAGTGACTCCACTGTGGTCTTCCTATTCCTGGGGTCGCCTCCACCCTCCTCTGGTTCCAGACCGTGCAACCTGACCACTGGTTCTAGGCTGCACAACGTTCTGCCTTCTCCTGGTTCCAGACCGCACAATCCACAGCACAGCCTGGTCCAGACCTCACAGCCTTTCCCATCCTGGGCCGCACACGCTCCGCACTCTGGATCTACAGCCTGTGACCAGCCATGCCCCCGGCTCTAGAACTCACTCTAGAACTCTGGTTTTCTCTTGCTCTGGATTTCTCCTCGTAAATCCCTCTGGTCCTCAGTCTCACACCCTCTAACCTCTTTTGGGCCCAGATCTTACAACTAATGACTTCCTCTGGTTCTGGACCGCACAACTCCAGGCTTCTCGTTGGTTCTAATCTTCCCAGACTGTGATGCGTGTGGTTCCAAATCCAGACCTCCTAACTTCGAGTCGTCTTGGTTCCAAACATCGCGATGCCCAGTTGCTTCTTCGTTTCTACATCAAGACTTTCTTCCCGGCCGGCGCCGCAGCTCACTAGGCTAATCATCCGCCTGTGGCGCCGGCACACCGGGTTCTAGTCCCGGTCAGGGCGCTGGATTCTGTCCCGGTTGCCCCTCTTCCAGGCCAGCTCTCTGCTGTGGCCCGGGAGTGCAGTGGAGGATGGCCCGAGTAATTGGGCTCTGCACCCCATGGGAGATAAGTACCTGGCTCCTGCCATCGGATCAGCGCGGTGCGCCGGTTGCAGCGCGCCGGCCGTGGCGGCCATTGGAGGGTGAACCAATGGTAAAGGAAGACCTTTCTCTCTGTCTCTCTCTCACTGTCCACTCTGCCTGTCAAAAAAAAAAAAAAAAAAAAAGACTTTCTTCCCTACCACAATGAAGTGGACTGAGCTTTAGGTCTTGGCCCTCCTGACCCGTTCTTCCAGAACCAGACCACGCCCCAGTTCTGTTCAGTTCTGGACTCTCAATCCCACACCTCATGATCTGCCACCTGTCTGGTTCTAGACCCCAGCTGCTAACGCCTTCTGATTCTAGACCTACGCTTTAAGTCCCTTCAGTTCTAGTCCTCACAGTGTCCACCTCCCCTCACTCCAGACCCACACCAGGTCTAGAACCAGCCTTCCATCGTCTGATCAAGGACCTTGCCTCACCCGTTTCTCTGCCTCTAGAGCTTACAACCCCAGACTCCTTCTGTTCTAGACTGGATAAGTCCCAATCCCTGTGGCTCCAGAACTTGGTCTGGGGGCTTCTTTCTAGCTCTGGTCCCTACTCTCTAAACTTCTCTGCCTCGCAGCCTGCAGCTGCCTCTGGTTTCAAACTTCACGTCCTGTGGTGCTAGAACCCAGCTCCCCAGTGCTTCTGGTCCTAGAGTCTGAACTTCACCCTGGACACGGCTGTGGGTCTCTTTGAACCCCTGCCTTCTGGATCCCAGACCCCACCCTCCTGACTCCACTCTGGGCTTCTCACTCCGCTGAACTTGCCCCAATTCCTACTCTGAGTCTTAAGTCTTCCCTTTCTGGACCCCCACCCTCCAGGGCCTCTGCCCAGGAGCTTCTCTGACGTCAAATCCCTCACATTGCCCTGGGATGCCTTTGACTCTCAACCCCAGCCCTCCCCACACGCGCGCGCCTGGTTTAACCCAGATGTCTGGAAGAACAGGGGCTTCCTTGCCGCCTTGGGTGGGGCTCAGAGTCCAGGAGAGGAGACGTCTCCGGCCACACAGGCACGTGCACAGCCCTTTCTGCATGTCACGGGTAGGGAGAGGCCAGGACCACCCACCTCTCTGTCCCCTGACCCCCAGCCCCCTTCTCTGACGGTGCTGCTCTTGGCTTCCCACAGGAAACGCCTCCTCCCAGCTCTGTTCACCCCTTTTGTGGAAGGCGCCACTCAGTCTGTTCACTTTTAGGGGGTGGCCTGTCCAGATTGGTGCTAAGGGGGGGGTAGAGGGTCTGACTCCCCCCACTTCGTTGGGTGACTCAGGCCCCTGATGAAGGGAACTGTGCTGAGTTAGGGAGGGGGAGGGACTGGATCCACAAATCTCTGAACCCACAGACCTCTAGACCACCATAAAGACCTTGCCTTGGTGGGCACCAGAACCCTGTGTGCTGACTCTTTCGTGGGGTTGCATCCGGGGTGTGTGTGGCTGCACTGGGTGCCCATGTTGTTTCTGACTGTGTGTGTGGTGACGTCATTGTGTGACTGTGTGTGGGTCTCTGTGACATAACTGTAAACCTGTGTTGGTGAAGGCTGTCATTCCCTCTCGCTGTGTGTGGATGAAACTGTCCTTCCTGCTGTGTGTTTCTGGTTAGTCGTGTGGCTCTCTGTGCTCCTGAGTGTGGGAGGCGTGTGTCTTCTCTCCCTGTAACCTTGTAGCTGGCTGTGATGTGGTTCTGGGTATCAGTGGGATTGTCTGACGCTGCAGTCCCGGTTACGGCTGTGTATCTGTGTGAAGCGACTCTGTACTTTAGGGTGTGCGTGGGGGCCGGTGCTGTGGTGCAGCTGGTTAAGCCGCCCATGTGGGTGCCGGCTGGAGTCCCGGCTGCTCCCCTTCCGATCCAGCTCCCTGCTGCGGCGCCTGGGAAGGCAGCTCCTTGGGGCCCTGCACCTACATGGGAGCCCAGAGGAAGCTCCTGGCTCCTGGCTTCAGCCTGGCCCAGCTCTGGCCATTGTGGCCATTTGGGGAGTGAACCAGCAGATGGAAGACCTCTGTCTCTGTAACTCCTCTTTGCAAATAAATCTTAAAAAAAAAAAAAAAAAAAAAAAAAAAAGAGGTGTGTGTGTGTGCCTGAGAGGGAGGCTGTGTCTGCAGACTCCCGTGTGGGAGGAGTGTCTGTGCTGTCACCCGGCTCCTGGGTGCCACACAGAATCTTTTCAGCTCAAACCTTTGCCTTGGATGCCTCGTTCCTCCCTCCCTCTCCTTACATCAGGTCTTGTTCAGATCGCCCCCCCTCCAGGAAGCCCTCAGCTGGAATGAGGCCCTTCCAGAATAATCTCCCCTCAAAGCCCCTCCCCCCTCACTGCAGCCCGAGGTATTCTGCCCCGCTCTGAGCACCTGTAAGAACAGAATATAAGCCGGCGCCGCGGCTCGCTAGGCTAATCCTCCGCCTTGTGGCGCTGGCACACCAGGTTCTAGTCCCGGTCGGGGCGCCAGATTCTGTCCCGGTTGCCCCTCTTCCAGGCCAGCTCTCTGCTGTGGCCCCGGAGTGCAGTGGAGGATGGCCCAAGTCCTTGGGCCCTGCACCCCATGGGAGACCAGGAAAAGCACCTGGCTCCTGGCTCCTGCCATCGGATCAGCGCGGTGCACTGGCCGCAGCGCGCCGGCCGCGGCGGCCATTGGAGGGTGAACCAACGGCAAAGGAAGACCTTTCTCTCTGTCTCTCTCTCTCTCACTGTCCACTCTGCCTGTCAAAAAAAAAAAAAAGAACAGAATATAAAACGCACTTACTCCATGCCTGGCCCCCGTGAGATCTTCCAATCCCCTGAGCTGGAAACGGAAATCATCCCCACTTTCCAGAGGATGGTAGTGAGGCTCACTTCCCGAGGCCACGCGGCCGGGAAAGGGCCCAACCGGACTTAAATCCAGGATTCAAATCCATCGCAGAAGCTTCCTCCCCACCTCTCAAAGAAAAAAACAAGAAAAAAAAAATCAAAGCCACAGGGCCGGTTCTGGCACACAGAGGCAGCAGGGGAATGAGGCTGACATGTGGCACAGCGGGTGACACTGCTGTGGGCCCCTGGCCCCTAGTGCAGCCCCGGCTTCCGAGTCAGCTCCCTGCTAATTCAGCCCAGGAGGGAGGGCCTGCGGGGAAGGGGAACCGTCCATGGATTGGGAGGCGTAAGGCCCAAGGAGGAGTTTTGTGGTGGTCTGAGAGAAGGGGCCTGGGAGGATGGCCCAGGTACCGGGGCCCCTGCTACCCGCACAGCAGTAGCTCCAGGATGGAGTTCTGGGCTCCTGGCTTCGGCCTGATCCAGTCCTTGGGGAGTGACCCAGCAGACGAAAGAGCTCTGTTTCTCCTTCTGTCCACTCTGCCTACCGAGGAAATAAGTCTTAAAAAAAAAAAAAAAAAGCGCAGGCATTAGGTGGGACAGGTGCACGCAGGTACACAGACCCCTGCAAACCTCAGCGACCACATCCAAGGCGGAGATGGGAGATAAGGCTAATATCCCCCCCCCCCCGCCTTAACAGGGCGACTGGGGGTCCTGGCGGGGGTGGGGGTAAGAGAGGTGGGGTCAGACTGCAAGGATGCGACAGAGCCAGTGTGCAGACAACCGCTCTGGAGACCCTCTCCACGGGGAGAGAAATCGGAGAGAGGCCGAGGCCGGGGTCCGGGCAGGAGACCACCAGGAGAGCCCCTGGAGACGTGGCAGCATCCGGAGAGCCGCAGCCCGGGGGTGGGGGAGGGCGGCGCTCACGACCTGCGGACCCCGCCCGAAACCTGGGAACACCGGACCCGCGGCCATGGGACGCGGGGAAGCCACCCACCGACCTCCGAGAGGGGCAACTGCGGTCAAGATCCGGGCCGAGGCGCTCAAGGTCACCCAGGTGCCCGTGCCGCCCAGCCCCGGCTCTGCGTGAGCCGCGGGGCAGCCACACCCCCGCCCCCCGTCCCCCAGGGAAAGCCCACTGCAAGGACCCGGAAAGTTTGGTGGGCTCGGAACGCGTTCACGCCGGGAGCAGGGGGCGACGCCGGGCCTTTATTCCCCGCGCGCTCCCGCTTCTCCTCCCCTATTGGCTGCTTCTACGAAGGGCGCTGCCGGGGGACCCTCTGGTCACCTTGTCCTCCGCGCGCTCTATGGCGAGGGGGGCCCCTGCGCAGGCGCGCAGAGGGCGCCTTTGGGGCCCGCGCTTTACGACACTTGTGCGGCAGCGGCGGCGGCCACTCGGCTCTCCTTCGCGACGGTTCGGCCGGGTGCCGCGGGCGGCCGTTGCCAGGGTGGGGGTCGCTTTGCGGCATGGCGATGGCGGAGGGCGAGCGGACTGAGTGTGCTGAGCCCCCCCGGGACGAGCCCCCGGCTGATGGCGCGCTGAAGCGGGCAGAGGAGCTCAAGACGCAGGCCAACGACTACTTCAAAGGTGCGCCCGCGCCGGACAGGGCGAGGGAGGGTGGACAGCGGCCCGGGCCGAGGGGTGCCGGGCCCGCGCGGAACCATGGCAACGCGGAGCGGCAGCCTGGGCGCGGGGCCGGCGCGACCCGGCCGGCGGGCGTGGGGCGGCTCGGGATGGCGCTTCCAGGGGGCGACGCGGCGGGGCCTCCGAGGGAAGGCTGGGAAATACCTAGACGTGGCGTACCGGGCGGGTAGACTGAGGTGAGCGCTGCCCGGTGCGGGCAGGAGGCGCACCTGCAGGGGGCGCTACCGCGTGGGACTGGGTGGCAGGGCAGTGATGGCGCCGCCCGGGGTGGGGAGGCCCGGGGTGGGTGCCGCCGAGGGGTGTGGGGGCGAGACAGCCCAGTGGGGAAGGGGCTGTGGGGGAGGGGAGCGGGTCGGTGGATGGGGAGGGGTGAGGGAAGCGGGGATGAGCGGTGGTCGGAGAGACGGGGACGTGGGGGTGGGGTGGGGTGGGGGTTGGGGTGGGGGGAGCCATTAGAAGAGCTTGCCTTTGGGGGAGAAGTGGGGGCAGGTGTCCGTTCATTCATTCATTCCGTGTTTGCTGAGCACGTGTTGTGTGCGGAGGGCTGGCCTAGGCCCCGTGTGGCCCCGCTTGTAACTGACCCGGGCAATGCAGACACCGAATGAAAAACGCGAATAAATCCCGTGCTTACTTTGCTGACGGGGGCCCTGGGAGAAGCCCAGCAGGGCAGGGAGTTGAAGACGGCCCTATACGGGGTGGGAAGCAGGCAGTTTGAGGGAGAGGGTGTTGTGTGCAGGGGCAGTGACACGTGCAAAGGCCCTGGGGTGGGGGAGCGAAAGGCCCGTGTGGCTGGAGTTAGCCGGGGAGACCGACAGGAGGGGAGGTTAGGACAGGGCCCGGGTCAGGCAGAAGTCTGGGAAGGGACACTTGAGTGGATTGATGGCCAGATCTGGGCGTGGTTGTGGCTGGAAAGGCCCCGGGGGTGGGTGAGGTCACCTAGGAGGAGGGTCTGGGGAAGCCCTGGGGTGGGACCCTGGGGAGGAGGAGGGGCTGGCGCCGTGGAGAGGGAGCCGGGAAATCAGAGAGAACTCTCCTAGGAGGGGTCGGGCCCCGGACACTGCCTGGGCCGGCCCTGAGCGCTGACCATCAGTCGGCTCAGACTCGATGAGGCCTGTGATAGCCAGGAGGGCAGCTGCTGGGACCAGTGGAGTGGCCAGCTAGGGGGCCGCGGGAGGGGCGAGGGAGTGAGGCAGCAGACGTTGGCCTGTGTCTTGGTTCTGAAGGGGCGGGGGTGCTGCTTGTGTCAGAGCTGGAGGGGGCTGGAGGGTGGCCCCGTGTGAGTGGATTCTGCCGGAGGGAGAGGGTGGGGTGCGGAGAGCTGGCGGCGAGTTCAAGTCCCCGGCTGGGGACTGTGGGGGCCGTCCTCCGGCTGCGGGGAGCCACGGAGGTTCCGAGAGCACAGTGCCGTGGGCTGATTGGCTTTGGGAAAGCCCGCCAGCTGCCACGGACTCCAGGGAAGGAGAGGGTGTGGGGGGCCATTGGGCTTGGCAGGCTGCAAGCTGAGTCCAGGAGTGAGGGCCGGCGGGCGAGGGGGGAAGCTGAGTCCAGGAGCGAGGGCCGGCGGGCGAGGGGGGAAGCTGAGTCCAGGAGCGAGGGCCGGCGGGCGAGGGGCGGGCGCCCCAGGCAGGAGGGGCAGGTGGAGGCCCGGGCTGTGCAGGCACCCTGAGCTCTGCCGAGGCCAGGTGAGTTCCGGGAAGCCAGGCCCCGCGCACAGAGGCGAGCGCTCCCGGTGCAGGGCTCTCGCTGTCTGGCAGGCGGTGGCAGGCACAGAGCCCCAGGCTCCTGGGCTGTGGGAATAACAGTAAAAGGCGTAATTACCGCTTGCTGTAATTGAGCCCCCGCGTGGTGGCGGTGGCGGTGGCCGGGCCGGCACGGGCCTGATCCTCCCTGGGCACCGCGTGCGCACTGGGTAGGAGCAGCCTTGTTCCTTTTATAGAGGAAGCGAAACCGCTCGCCCAAGGTCAGGGCGGGTGAGGGCGGCCGGATATCCCCTTCCTCCCACCTGCTCGGCACTCAGCGTGGAGCCCTTTTCCAGAGCCAGGCTGGCCCTGGCGGGGACCCCCCCCCCCACGTTCCTCCGTGAGCTCAGGGCCCACCCCAGAAGTCCTGGAGGGCAGCACCCAGTGCCCGGCCCCGTCCAGGACGGGACTCCACTCTCCTCTTCCCATGGGCCTCAGTGTCCCCGTCCTGTAGAGTGGGGACAGGGATGTCGCGGAACCCCTAGCTCGCGGGGAGGCTGCTTGGCCTGGGGGACCCCTCGCGTCGCCGCAGCTCCGTTTCCCCATCTCTAAGATGGGAGCTGTCTGGGGGCTCAGACTTGTGAGGCACGAGCGTGGCGGCCGGGTGTGGCGTGTGGGGGACCCGCCCCCCGGCGCCTCTGCCCCGCGTTGAGTCATCCGCTCGTTCACTTCCTGTACACTCTGGCTTCCTCTGCAGCGGCCACTTGGGCTCCGCAAGTTCGTGGCACCTGCACAGCAAGGCCGCCGCGCCCGCTGGGGTTCCTGGGGCTCGGAAGGCAGGCTGGGACACCTCTCCAGTCAAGAGCGCCGTTGGCCGGCCCCAGGAACGCAGCCAGGGCCTGGAGGGAGTCCTCGAAGGCGCTGGCATGGGGGGCAAAGCCAGGCTGCCTGCCTCTGCCGGTGCAGGCCTCACACACCTGAGGGGACACACTCGTCACCTGGCCGTGGCAGCCCACAGGGAGCGCCTGGCTCTCACGGGTCCAGGAGGGCTTCCTGGAGGGGACTTCTGAGCCGTTGGAAGGCTTGCGGGAGTTAGCCTTGTCGCTGTGTTCCTGGCTGCATCCTGCGACCTCTCCTTCCGCTCTGCTCACCCCACTCACTCTTCCTCGGGTCTCGGCCCTGGTGTCCCCTCTGGGCTGTCTGGGAGGCTCTGTCTCCTGTCCCTGACTGTGAGCCCAGAAAGGCAAGGCAGGCGTCTGGGGCTCAGATCGGGGAGACGGGATGGGCAGACAGACGGAGACCCTGGTCTGTGGCGAGGGCGGGGCGGGCCTCCCGTCCCAGGCCAGGTGTCGCACGGGCAAAGGGTGCGATCAAGCTGGGGTCTGCGGGAACAGATTTGGGTATTTGACCTTTTTTTTTTTTTTAAGATTTATTTATTTATTTATTTTTGAAGGGCAGAAAGAGAGAGAGAGAGAGGTCTTCCATCTGCTGGTTCACTCCCCAGATGGCTGCAATGGCCGGAGCTGAGCCAATCTGAAGCCAGGAGCCAGGAGCTACTTCCGGGTCTCCCACGCGGGTACAAGGGCCCAAGAACTTGGGCCACTTCCACTGCTTTCCCAGGCCATAGCAGGGAGCTGGGCTGGAAGTGGAGCAGCTGGGACTCAAACCAGTGCCCATATGGGATGCTGGCACTGCAGGCAGTGGCTTTACCTGCTGTGCCACAGCGCCGGTCCCGGGTGTTTGACCTTGAGCAGGGCTTCTGTGGTTGGTTTGTAAAGTGAGCTCCACATGGCTCTTATACCATGAGATATGGAGGTTCCTGGCCAGGATGTAGAGTGCAGGGCACAGCTGGACTCACTGGGGAGGAAAAAATAACTTACACATTTTGACCTTGGCTAGATGTTGTACCCTGTCGCTCTACCTTAGAACATCAGTGTTCAGACCCCAGTGTGGCAGCCAGAGTCGGGGGGTCGTTCCCGTCAGCCTCCCCCGCTCCCGCCACCTTCGCCACACCAGTTGCTCACTGGCGCTCAAGCATACGGCTCGCCCCTACCACAGGGCTTCTGCACCTGCTGTTCCCGTGTGCGGAGCGCCTGCTCCTGGCGTGGCACTCCTCTGGCTCTCTGTTGATATGTGCTCTTCTCCTTGAAGCCTGAGTACATTCCTTCTGCTTTCCCACTTCCTGTTCTCCCCGCTGGCCCCCGCGGAGCGAGTTTACTTGCTTAGGGGAGCTGGACAACCAGGCTGCTCAGGACAGACTCAGGCTCGCCTGATTGGGATCCCAGCCCAGGCACTCACTGCCACGCCCATCGCGGGTCCAGTAAGCCCACCAGAAGGCGTGTCCGGCTTGGGGCCGTGCGGCATGGGTGATTGGGTGGCTGGACAGGTGGGGTCAGGGCAGGTCCTGGAGACTGCAGAGGGGACACGGCCGGGGCTGGGCTGGGCTGGTGGGGACAGAGAAGGGGCAGGCCGCGGAGCCTTTCCACGCTCAGTTGTGTGCTTGGGTTCCTGTCTGCACAGCAGCGCCCTGGGCCAGTGCCCAGCCGAGGGCCTGTTCTCGCTGCCTCATCGTCCTCCTCCTCTGTCCCCATAGCCAAGGACTACGAGAACGCCATCAAGTTCTACAGCCAGGCCATCGAGCTG
The DNA here is from genome assembly GCF_051225735.1 of Oryctolagus cuniculus. NCBI lineage: Eukaryota > Metazoa > Chordata > Mammalia > Lagomorpha > Leporidae > Oryctolagus > Oryctolagus cuniculus. The sequence continues at coordinate 11,951,787 of NC_142884.1, read as the reverse complement.
AACCCCAGCAATGCCATCTACTACGGCAACCGCAGCCTGGCCTACCTGCGCACCGAGTGCTACGGCTATGCGCTGGGCGACGCCACGCGGGCCATTGAGATTGACAAGAAGTACATCAAGGGCTACTACCGCCGGGCCGCCAGCAACATGGCACTGGGCAAGTTCCGGGCCGCACTGCGGGACTACGAGACGGTGAGCGGGCCTGGGGGGCTGGCAGGGGAGGCCCGTCTTGTCTGTACTCAACACTCCCTCACCCAGCGCGTGCCCACAGTGCCTTGGCCTGGGTTCCCATTGCAGTGCTGCCATCACACACTTGGTGACCCTGGGCAGGCGACCTGGCTTCTCTCTGTGTTCTCTGTCCTTCTCAGAGCCTGGGGATGGGTGGGCGGGCACTGAGCCATGGCAGCAGCCCTGGGAGGTGGGCACTGTGGCTGCTCCCTGGTGCAGATGAAGTTGAGGCCTAGGGGCATTTAATCACCTGGCGGGTGACCTCCAGCTGGCTTTGAGCCGCAGCAGCCCGGCCCCCAGGACTGTCTCTCCTCCTTCAGAGAACTTGCGCCCTGCAGGTGGACAGCATCAGGCTGTGTCTGCGTTGTTCTGCCCCCACCACATGTAGACACACTGTCTGCTCTGAGCACCTGGGTGGGTGGGCTGCGGAGCCACAGGCTGCAGCTGGAGGGAGCCAGGTCGGATCCCTGGATTGGCTGCTGGCCTGGGGTGGAGAGTAGATTGCAGGCCGGGTGACGGCCTGGGCCAAGGCCAAGGCCAGGGTCCACTGTGTCAGAGTCGGGGCAGAGGTGTGGAGGGGAGCAGGGTCCCTTCAAACTTGGGCTCCAAAGCCATTCCCTGGCCAGGCCATGCCCTTGTTGTCCCCGGGTGCCCTCATCTGGAAAGTGGTGACAGGAGTGGGCGCCGATGAAGTGGGGTGTGAGCAAAGGTCCCCGGTGGTGGACGGCATGGTAATGAGTAACCATGAGTAACCCAGGGGACGGCCGGCGCCAGGAGGGAGGAGAGCCCCGGGGTCACAGCCGGGGCGGGGTCTTTGCCTCTGTCCCCTGCGGGGAAGCCTTTCCCTGGGCAGGAACAGGCTCCCGTCTGGGCCTGAGCCGCATCCTCCGTGGGGCTGGCGTTCTGTGGCCGGCTGCTTCAGAACCGCAGCCCAGGCCCTGTGCGGGGCGGTGGGGGTCCCCAGAGCCCTTTGCAGAACCGACCTGCGACTGGGCCACATGACGCACTCAGCTGTCGTGGCCTCTTTCCCGGCACGCGCCCTCCCAGCTGCCTTGGGCAGCCTCCACGTGAGCCTGCGGTCCTGGCCCGCCCAGGCCTGGTGCCTGCGCCCACACGCCTGCAGGGGGTCAGCCCTGCTCCAGCTGGCCTCCTTCCTCAGGCCCTGGCTCAGAGCAGTTCGGGGTCCTCGGGCAGCTCCCTGTCTCCGGACACTACCGGAGTGCTGGGGCCATGGCCGGGTCTGCCACGCAGGCAGAGCTGACACGTGACCTGGGTTGGCACAGAGGAGCCCATGGCCCTGCCTGCCAGCGGCCTGGGGTGAAGGCCGCCCCACCTCAGCCCGTCTCCTTGCCCGTGCGCCCGCTGTGTGCCCAGCACTGCCGTGAGTGCTTTGCATGCGTGAAGTCAAGCTGTTTTGTGGCGGAGAGAGCAGAGTCTAGAGAGGGGCCGCCTCGCCCACGGCCACCAGCCAGCACCTGGCAGCACTGGGGTTTGAGCCCGGAGCCCGTGACGGCAAGCGGCAGTGGGCCCTGAAGCCACTTTGCTGGTGTGGCGTCAGCACTTCGTCCGGTCGAGAAGAGAAAGGGTTTGCTGAGGAAGTGTGTGCCTGTGGTGGAAATTATTTCTCACCTGGATGGGCTGTGCTGAGTGTGAGGCAGTGGTGAGGTCTCGGGGCCCCTGCGGGCGCCACGCTCAGGACGCAGGGTGTGTGCTGTGTGGTGGCCCCAGCGCCTCTGTTCTGCATCTCAGCGCCTTGTGAGAGATACGCGCTCCCTGTCTCCGGGGGTGCGGTTGTTGTGGGGGGGGAGCTGGGTGTGTCTCCACGCTGCTCAGGCCCCAGACCCTCTGCGGTAGCGGCCACGTGGAAATCCACCCCCACCCTGACACGCACTCCTCATCTCCTGGGTAATCCTGGGGCGGCCCCACCCCTTACCGGGTCCTCTTCTCAGGAGCCGCCTCCTGTTTTCTTTCTGTCTGCTCAGAACTGGGGTGTCCCGCGGGCCCAGGCCGCTCGTGGGGGACTCTGCACACTGGCCCAGCCCGGCGTCGCGCCGTTTCTGTTGGTGTCGGTGCTGTGCTCTGGGTTAGGGTCTCGCATGGCTCAGCGCCGACAGCTGGAGGAGCGTTTGCCGTGTAGGTGCCCGCGCTCGTGGGGAGCAGGGCTGTGAGCGTCAGCAGGTCCTGCAGGCGGCGCTTGGCCAGAGCCAGGCACGCCTGCCCCTCGGTGCTGTGAGAGCTCACTGCACCCTCACGAAAGCCTTGCATGCCGGGGCTGATGTCCCTCATTGACCCAAGAGGTGACAGGCCCAGGGGGTAGGTCACTCCTCCCACGTGCCACAGCCAGAGGTGTGGCCAGTCCCAGAGCCAGGCTCCGGCGTGGGTGTTTGCCATGGGCCAGAGTTTGTGGCACAACAACACCTGCCCTTGGCTCAGGCAGCCCCCGCCCCTCCATGGCCTCTCTCTTCTGTTTCCTTATACAATAGTGCTGGGTGTGGCTTGCTGAATCAGTTCACCACAGGGTCCCTACCTGAGGATGCTGCTGACAGCCAGATGTGGCCAGCCAGGGTGGCTGCTGCCCAAGAAACCTGGCCCACCCCCTGGCTGTCTGCCCCACAACCACAGCCCAGCAGGTGGTAGAGGTCCGTACCTGTGGGTCACCGTGCCCTCAGCCTGGGCCCTGGCTCTCGCTGGCCTCTAGTCCGCTGCCCTCTGAGAAGCGCAGCTGCAGGAGGTTCCAGTGCTTCATTTGGTGGCAGGGCCTGAGCTGAGCTGCTCGCCGGCCCTTGGCGGGCTAGGCTGCTCCCACGTGCTGTGACGGAGGCCTTGCCCCAGAGAGGGGAGTGCGTGCGTGGGCATCCCTCTCCGAACTCCGAAAACTTCCCAGTCCCCCGTGCGTGCTGCACACCTGTGTTCCCATTTGTCCACTCAGGCCCTGTGGCTCCTGCCTGTGAGCATTCCCAGCTAAAGATATCACTTCCTGCGCTTTTTAGGTATTTTTTTTAAAGGTTTATTTATCTGTTTGTTTGAAAGGTAGAGTGACAGAGAGGAAGAGGCAGAGAGAGAGATCTTCCATCCATGGTTTTGTTTCCCAAATAGCTGCAGTAGCCAGAGCTGGGCTAGGCCGAAGCCAGGAGCCAGGAACACACCTGCTCTAGTTTGTGGGCGGCAGGGGCCCAGGACCTGGGCCGTCTTCGGCTGCCTGCCCAGGCCGTTAGCAGAGAGCTGATTCTGAAGCAGAGTAGCCAGGACTTGAGCCGGCGCGCTGATGTGGAATGCTAACACAGGTGAAGTGACTGCTTACCTGCCGCACCACAGCACAGCACCCCCGTCCCTTTTTTAAAACTTACTTGAGAGACAAAGCTCCCATCTGTAGATTCACTCTCCACAGGCCGGCAATGACTTGGGAGCAGGAGCCAGGAACCCAGTTAGGTCTCCCACACAGGTGGCAGGGACCCAGTTAGGTCTCCCACACAGGTGGCGGGGACCCAGTTAGGTCTCCCACACAGGTGGCAGGGACCCAGTTAGGTCTCCCATACAGGTGGCGGGGACCCAGTTAGGTCTCCCATACAGGTGGCGGGGACCCAGTTAGGTCTCCCACACAGGTGGCGGGGACCCAGTTAGGTCTCCCACAGACGTGGCGGGGACCCAGTTAGGTCTCCCACAGACGTGGCGGGGACCCAGCTGCTTGTGCCCTCACTGCTGCCTCCCACGATCTGCATTAGCAGGAAGCTGGAGCCAGAGCCAGAGTTAGGCCTCAAACCCAGGTCTCTGGTGCGGGACCCAGACATGCTAACTGCTAACCGTGTACCTGCCCCTGAAAATACCGGTTTTTTGTTTAAGATTTATTTATTTATTTATTTGAAAGGCAGAGTTACAGAGAGGCAGAGGCAGAGGCAGAGAGAGAGAGAGAGAGAGAGAGAGAGGTCTTCCATCCACTGGTTCACTCCCCAGATGGCCACAACGGCTGGAGCTGCACCAGTCTGAAGCCAGGAGCTTCTTCCAGGTCTCCCACGCGGGTGCAGGGGTCCAAAGACTTGGGCCATCTTCGACTGCTTTCCCAGGCCATAGCAGGGAGCTGGAGTGGAAGTGAAGCCGGGGCGGGGGCAGGGTAAAGCCACTGCCTGCAGTGCCAGCATCCGGGACTCTAACTGGCTCCCATACAGGATGCCGGTGCTGCAGGCAGTGGCTTTACCTGCTACGCCACAGAGCCGGCCCCAACCAGTTTGTAAAACTTATTTGTTTTGAGGGCATTGTAGAGTCAGGTGCAGTTGTAATGTGTAAATCTTAATTTCCTCCTGTGATAAATCTGCCGTGATGTAAATATTACAGTCAGGATATCGGCATTGATACAATCCAGATATCGCTTTTTATTTTTTAATTTATTGATGTTATTTATTTGAAAGACAAAGGTCTCTCATCTGCTGGTTCACTCCGCAAATGCCAGCCACAACTGAGGCTGGGGTGGGCTGGAGCCAGAGCCAGGAGTGTGGGCAGAAGGGGCCCAGCTACTCCAGTCACTGCCTGCTGTCCCTCAAGGCGCACATTAGCAGGAAGCTGGAATTGGACTCAGAGCTGGCACCCGAACCTGGGCCCTCTGGTATAGGACACAGGTGTCCCAAGTGTGCCAGATGCTCACCCCAGCTCTTCATAGAGAGCTGCAGAGCTGGGGGCTGAGCTGGCAGGCCTCTGGGGTCCCCAGCAGATGACCTCTCCCAGAAGCGGGAGCCTGGGCAGCCCCACGGCTGGGCAGGCCCTGGGCGGCCCGGGCCTGGCTGCAGCAGGAGGCCTTGCAGTGAGCACCTGTGGGCAGCCGTGGATTCTCACACCGACCCAGAGACGGAGGGGGGGGGGGGCCGCCTGCCCTGGAGGCCTGGCCCTGGAGCTGTGCAGGTGACCGCCCCCATGCTGCCTGCCTGGAGGGTGGGCGGGGTCCCTGGGGACAGGAGGCAGCCGGAGCTGGTCCTGGCCCTGCTCTTTGCCCTGCGTTGTCCTTGCTTGTCTCCTGCCCCAGCCTGCAAGCCCCCTGAGAATGACTGGTCCTGAATAAACACTTAGTCACCATTCTTCCTCAGTGCCAGGGACACAGCCATGGCTGAGCGTTAGCCCTGCCTTCACCAGGCCGTCTTCAGTGGGAGGGACAGACCTGTCCCCAGCAGTGCTCAGCACTGGGGTGAGAGAGCCCGGGGGAGGAGGGAGAGGAGGAGGAGGAGGAGGAGCTGGGAAGGAGTCGGGGGTGGAGACCTGGAGGAGGAGGGGCTGGCGTGTCTGGGGCCTTGTGAGTGGTCCAGCTGTCAGTGCTGGGCAAGCAGAAAGGGGAAGCTGGGCGCGGCCTCGTGGGCCAGGCCAAGTGGCGGCTTGGACCTTATCCTGGGTGTGGACTCATGACCTCTCTCCTTTGGGAAGGACTCCAGGGCCAGACTGGTGCTGCCTCCCTCCCCTGCCTGCACCACACCCAGGCCCCAGGTAGAGCGGCCTGGCAGGGTGCCCCCGCCTGTGCCTGCCATTCCCCAGCCTCTCCACAACCCCTGTGGCCCATTTATTCACCCCCTGCCCTGGCCCACAGGGGTCTCCTGGCTCATCCTGCCGGGGGGCTCCTCCACTCCCACTTCCCCGTCCTCTAGTGCAGGCGCTGAGCAGGTCAGGGGGGATCCAGACGTTAACTGCAGGCTGAGAGGTGGAGTCACTGGGCTGAGGTCACGTTTCAAGTGGCAGAACAAAGGATCCGAACCCGGCTCTGATTTGTTATTTTTTGAATTTTATTTTAAGAGTTATTTATTTGGGCTGGCACCGCGGCCCACTAGGCTAATCCTCCGCCTTGCGGTGCCGGCACACCAGGTTCCAGTCCCGGTCGGGGCGCCGGATTCTGTCCTGGTTGCCCCTCTTCCAGGCCAGCTCTCTGCTGTGGCCAGGGAGTGCAGTGGAGGATGGCCCAAGTGCTTGGGCCCTGCACCCCATGGGAGACCAGGAGAAGCACCTGGCTCTTGCCTTTGGATCAGCGCGGTGCGCCGGCCGCTGCAGCCATTGGAGGGTGAACCAACGGCAAAGGAAGACCTTTCTCTCTGTCTCTCTCTCTCATTGTCCTCTCTGCCTGTCAAAAAAAAAAAAAAAAAGTTATTTATTTGAAAGGTAGTTGATGCAGAGGGTGTGAGAGAGAGATTGATCTTCTGTCCATTAGTTCACTCCCCAAATGGCTACAACTGCCAGATCTGAGTCAGGACAGAGCCAGAGCCGGGAACTCCACTGGGTCTGCCACATGGCGGCGGGGGCCCGAGCACGTGGGCCATCCTCAGCAGTTTTTCCCGGGCACATGATCAGGGAGCTGGATAAGAAACAGCCGCTGGACTTGAACCTGAACTTCCGGCACTGCAGGCAGCAGCTTAACCCACTGTGCCACAACGCCAGCGCCCGGGTTGCATTTGAACAGGGCGTAATAAGAGCACTCACGTGTGTGACAGGTTCACCGCTCAGCAGCCCTGTGTGGGCAGACCTGTTCTGTCCAGAACCGGGTGCAGAAACCCAGGCCTGCCTGGGGTAGCGAATGGTGACCCCCGGCGGTCGGACTTGAGCGCCCACAGGGCCCAGGACTGGGCAGAAAAGGGGCAGCCGCTGTGTCCGCACCTCGGCTCGCTGCCCTGACCCCTCCCTGCCTCCTCCGCTCCCCCAGGTGGTGAAGGTGAAGCCCCATGACAAGGACGCCAAGTTGAAGTACCAGGAGTGCAACAAGATCGTGAAGCAGAAGGCCTTCGAGCGGGCCATCGCGGGCGACGAGCACAAGCGCTCCGTCGTGGACTCGCTGGACATCGAGAGCATGAGTGAGTGGCCCGGCCGTGCTGCCGCCCGCACACAGGGCGGCGCGCCTCCGCCCCTGTCCCCAGGCTGCTGGGCATTCCCAGGAACGCCTCCGTCCACAGCCGCTGGGCCACAGGCTCCCCGGCGGGTGAGGTGGGTGAGCCACGGCCCCACCGTCTCACTGAGCCCTCCTGCCCCTAGCCTGGCCCTGCAGCGGGGCGCCGGCCCTCAGGGGCCTCCATGTCTGCGCCTCAGGCTGCAGCTGTGAAGCGGGCGGTCCCCATCCTGCCGGAGGGGAGAGAGGGCGAGCACACTATGGCATCGGCTCAGGCAGGAGGGGCGGCGCGGGGTCATCCATGACCACGCATGCTGGGGGCCTTCCCCGCACACCATGCAGGCTGCGCTCAAACCTGCTCTCCCGCTGTGTGCCTGGAGAGGGCGTCAGAGGCCCGCCAGGCTGAGGGTTCAGCCCAGGACCGCCGCCACAGCCCCTGACCTGTGCGTCTGACCGAGCACCCCACCACGGCCCCTCAGGTGGGACGGGAGTGTCCGGGGCATTGCCAAGGGCACGGTGAAAAGACGGAATCGCAGCAGGCTCGGTTCAAGCTCTTAATTGGCTTTCGCGTGCGGTTCTAGCAGGGAGCAGCACTGCACCTGGAGCACCAAGCGTCCGTTCAGCGCAGCCGGGGAGGCAGGGGAGCAGACGCAGGCGCCGGTGGGCTGCCCGCCCAGAGCTCCCTTCTTGCTAAGGCAGGCGCGTGCACAGAACAGCGGCGGCGCGGTTGGTTGGCCCCAGGCTGCTGTCAGTGCACTGATTAAAGCCGAGGGAATCTGTGCTGGGCTGAGGCTGGCCTGTTGGGATTCAGCCCTCGGTCTCCTTTCTGACTTGGGGGTGTGCAACTTTGGGGTGATTTGCTCCACTTTGGTTGCTCGGTTTTCCTAGCACAGGCTCTCAGCCCACACCAGCGGCCTCCTTTGACATGTATGTAGAGACACGTGGGGGAAGGCATGTGGAAAGGGAGTGGAGCATCCACGCCCTCCGGCTGCACCACCCTCCAGGAACCTCCACATGCTCAGCTGTCAAAGCCGCCCAGACCAGGCCTCTGGGTGTTTATGGAGGCTTCCTTCCACAGGCCTGAGTGATCAAGTCACTGGTGAGCAGCTCCCTTCGGTCTGGTCCCATCTGGGCAGGGCGAGGCTGTGGGGCGGGGACTCTGGGCCGTTGTTAGCCTCCAGGCAGGAGGGCCGCCTTCATTGTTGCCCAGGTTTGTCAGGTTGGGGGAGGCACCAGCACCCACCGGGCCCTTGGGAATTCTGGCCTGGGGTTTGAAAGCGCAGTCCGCCACTTGCTTAGGGCTCGTCTCTGCTCTGGCACTTTGAGTGGTGGCCCAGGTCCCAGGCGCCATGCCAGGCAGGAGCGGCAAAGTGGCGGTGACGTGGGAAATGACAACTGAGCAGCCGTGTGGTCACCACACCGGTGCTGTCCTGGGGAGCTGCGCGATCCCACCAGCTGTGGGGACGCTGCTCTTGCCCTGAGTGTGCTGGCCCCGCCCGCTGTCATCCTGTGTCACAGCCACTCCCCTCTGCGACGGACTCGGAGGAGGTCTGTGCACCTCCGGACACATGCCTGTCCTCTTGTGTGCACAGACCAGCGCTGTGGCTTCTCTCTGGTGTTCTGGGCGTGGGCACCTGCCAGGGTAGCATCTGTTCCCGTGGGTAGCCCCCAGGATTTTTCCACCTGGGGGTCCACCTGCGGTCACTAGCCGTGTGGGACGGGCGCACAGGCCGCTCTCCCTGCTGTTCTGGGCCTGGGAGGGCGTGAGGGGAACGCGTGCAGGTGCGTCCGTTTCTGCGTGGCTGCAGCTCCCCTAGTGTCGGCCGTCTCATAGACCTAGGTGGCCGCCCCGAATGGGCACACAGAACCCTGGGAGGGGCTCCTTCTGACGGGCATCACATGTCTTCCTTTAGGGCCCCCTAAAAGTCTCATGGGACGGTGCCACGGGTGTCCTGCAGCAGGCGTGCTTCCACTGTGGCCAGTGACAACCCAGACCTGGGGGCTTTCACTGCTGATCAGTTTCCCACCACTGCGAGGGCAGCCTGCTTTACCTTCTTAGGGCAGAAGGCGTCCTCGCGTGGCTCGTCCTGCTGGGAGCTGCCATCCATGCCCCACGCAGCCTTGCTGGCCAGTTGAGAGCCATTGACCCGCCCTCTGTCCGGTTTCCTCCTTGTTTCTCCAGGTGGCACCCCCCACCCCACCCCGGGCAGCAGGAGCCCCCAGAAAGCACTTCCCCTTTGTCATGGACTCTGCCGTCGCCCTGTCCCTCGTGGGAACTCCAGGTTTCAGCATCATTTTGTGTCCTCGGGCATTGAGGTCCCTTCAGGGAGTGCCCCCAAGTGGGAGTCACCAGCCCAGTGGTCCTCGGTAGGGGGCTCATAGAGACTCACGTCCTGAGCCCAGTTTCGGCTTCACACAGGGCTGTGCCAGGGAACTGGTCCCGCCAGCAGCCCGGCTCCTGTTCTACCGGGGTGGGGGCTCGGGCAGTCTTTAAGACAGGCAGAGAGAGGTCTCCTGTCCTCTGGTTCATTCCCCAGATGCCTGCAACAGCCGGGGCCGGGCCAGTCCCAAGTCAGCAGGGACCCAGCTATTTGAACCTTCACCTGCTGTCTCCCGGGATGTGCGTTAGCAGGAAGCTGGAGCTGGGGACAGGGCCGGGACTCGAACCCAGGCCCTTCAGTGTGGGATGAGGCCGTCACAAGCAGCAGCTCAGCTGCCGCAGCAAATGCACTTCCAGGCTGGGACAGGCTTATGGGCTCCCGCTAGTGTGCTAGTGGCTAGAAGGCGGGTCCGCGCCTCCTGCCCTGGGCGCCAGATGGAGGAAACATTCCCTACGTGGTCCAGCTTCGGGTGGGTCTTCAGCCTAGCAGGTAAGATGCCTGCGTCCCAGGTTCGGTGCTGGGGTTTGATACCGGACCCCAGCTTCCTGCTGACGCGCCCCCTGGGAGACAACGGGGACGCTCGGGTGGCTGGTTCCTGCCTCCCAGGTGGGAGACCTGGCCTGAGCTCCCGGCTCTCAGCTTGGGCCCAGGCTACCTCGGATTGGTGTGGGTGTTTGGGAGTGACCCAGTAGACGGAGCTCTGTGTTTGTCCCTGCCTCCCAAATGAAGAGCTAACAAACCAGCTCCCTCCCAACTGTGCCCTCATTTTCCCAAGAGCAGCTGCACTAGGGCTTTAGCATCAGGTCTTGGTTACACAGTGCTGGTTAGGGACACAGCACCCCTCCCGCAAAGCATCACAGGGCCAAGGGATGGGGGCTTGAGACGCTTGGAGGAAGTGGGGACGAGTCAGAAAGGGACAGAAAGAACCAAGTGCTGCACCCCGGTGTCTTACGCAGACAGGAGTCTCGGGTCAGGGAAGTCGTTTTCCGCGGCGTCTGCCTGGGGACGCTCTTTCCTGCTGCGCTCCCTGATGAGCTGAGGGGGCTCCCTGGAGCCCTGCTGGCCATTTTCTTTCTTTTGAGACACAGAGACAGAGAGCTCCTATCCATCGCTTCACTCCCCAAATGCCTGCAACGTGCAAGCCTGAACCAGGCTCCAGGAAATGAGCCAGGTCCCCCGTGTGGGTAGCAGAAACCCAGTTACTTGACCCGTCACTCGCGGCCTCTCGGTGCACAGGAAGCTGGAGTTGGAGTCAGAGCCGGGAGAAACAGAGACACAGCTCGCGTTCCAGCTCCGATGATCCTGCTGACCCTCCCGTCTTCACAGTCTCTGAGCCCCACTGTGGCCCAGATAGGTGTCACCAGGGATCTTGGTTCCACAGTGCCTGGGAGCCCCGGGACTCTCTTTGCCTCCCCCTAATACCCCATTCTACCTGCTTGTGTGCATAGGCTTCAGGTCCCCAGCAGGGGGTTGAGCAGAGACCCCAGCTCTGTCCGCAGAGAGAGTCTTCCGTCCACTGCTTCACTCAGATGCTGCCAACAGCCAGGGCTGGGCCAGGCGGAAGCAGGAGCCAGGAGCTCCATCCTGGTCTTGCATGTGGGTGCCAGGGGCCCAGGGGCCCAGGTACTCTGCCTGACTACCGCCCCGGGCAGTTTCAAGTCCGCTTTCTCTGGCACCTTTGCTCTCCCACACTAAACGCCCCCCACCCCCCGTTAAATACCGCAATGCCTTCCTGTTGGGCGATCAGCAGGGGTTTCCTGGGGTCACCCCACCTTCAGTCCTGCTGTGGGTAAGACCTTTGTCTTAGTCATTTCTTATTAACCTCCTAGAGATTCCACCCTGCTGGGGCAGGCCCCAGGCCGCTCTTTCTCCTTTCAGTTTCCTTCCTATCAAGGTCATCGTCAACTTTGGTCCTCAGAAACCCTTAAAAAATGTCTGTCTGCCCTCTGCCCCTGGACATTCTCTTGTGGATTAGTCTCCTGTTCTGAGACTGCAGATCCCATCAGGCTTGCTCCAGGGCTCAGTTTTGCGCAGTGAGGTCACTTTGGGGGCCCCTCAGCCACAGCAGTTACCATAACCTGTGTACCCACATCCGGGTCCTCATGACCCGCACAGGTGACCCTGTGGGAGGGTCCCACTGGCATTTGTTGGGGGGACAGGCATCCCCGTCCTCATGTTAAACGGCCATGCAGTGGTTTCTCTCCAGGCCACCGGGCTGGCTGTTCCCTCAGGAGTGGCCTCCTGGTGTCTGGGTCCCGCACAGACCTGTGCTGGGCCCATTGTGAGCCCTGGGTCCCCCTGAGCCCGGGCATGCGCTTCCACTCTGCAGCATCTGAACCCAGGACCCTGCCCCTGAATGGGTCTGCCCTGCCCTCGCCCTGCACAGTTTACGGCAGGCACCTCAGCACCCAGCACCTGCCAAGGGAAGGGTGCCTCCCACTCGTACCCCCCGCCCCTCCCCACGCTGCCTGCCCCCTGCTAATTACTGTCTTAGAGGCGCTTTCCCTGTCCCTGGGGAGTGGCTCAGTGGCTGCGGCCGGAGCGCAGAGCCTGGAATCCGAGCTGTCCTCGCAACAAGGCTGGGCCTGGCCCCTCTGACTCTGCCTTTGGCTGCTGCAGACAGCAGTGAGCAAGCGGGTGCCTGTTTCGCTGTCCTCTTGTTGGCCTGCATTTCCTCGCACACCCAGTGGCCCAGCTTCCTGGGGCTGGGAGCTGCCTCTGCAGTCCACTGGCAATGGCCTTGGCTTGTTAACCCCCTGCTCCCCAGCCCGAGGGCCATCTGCAGTAGGATTTCTTGAGCTGTCACAGTGCTGGCTGGAAAGGGACCGGGGCCTGCCGGATCCAGAGCCAGCATTTTGGCGTGAATTGTCGACAGCGAGCTGCACCGTGGGGCAGTGCAGGGTGGGAGCACCGTCCTTAGGGAGAAGGGTGCGTTGCTTCTGGGCTGGATGGGGTTGTAAGGGGCTCCCTCAGCACTCTGCAGAGGCTTCTGTGGCCTAGGGTCCCCGAGAAAAGTGGGATTCTCCTGGCCGGCAGCCGTTCGGCCGCCTCCGTCACAGCCCCAGCTGAGCGCCCCTCGTTCAGGTCACTCCTGACGCTGTCCGCTGGGAGATGGCACTGCACCCTGCAGGCAGAGGGCTCGGGCCACATGCCAGCCACGGCCCAGGGAGCGCCACCTGTGGTCTGGGTTCATTCAGTTGTCGGAGCGGCCACAGCGCTCCGAGGAGACGGCCTGTGTGCACTGGATTACCAGGAAGTCCTGCCCCGCCCGCGGGGAGGGCTGCAGAGCCTCCGTGTCCTCTGGGTGCCCTCCTCACAGCCACCCGCGCGCGGGCTCAGCTCCCCTGAGGCTTTGCGGGCTTCTGCAGACGCCTCCTTCCCTAGGCGTGGTCTGGCATCACTGGCCCTCCCAGTGGGGCTGGGAAGTCACCACCCCCCGTCCTGCCGTGGTCTTCCCCGGTGCCAGCCAAGCACCTGCTAGCCCACAGCACGGGCAGAGGCACTTCGCACTGTGCAGTTGCGTGCCGATCCTAGAACCCAGTCCAGGAAGCACGCGTGTGCCACAGCTCCTCCCAGTCCTCCCACGCCCCGCGCCTCCTGCTGAGGGTGGCCAGGGTGTGTGCCGCAGCTCCTCCCAGTCCTCTCACGCCCCGCGCCTCCCGCTGAGGGTGGCCAGGCCCTGACTCTCCCCCACTCACGCCAGCCATCGAGGACGAGTACAGCGGACCCAAGCTGGAGGACGGCAGAGTGACAATCACCTTCATGAAGGAGCTCATGCAGTGGTACAAGGACCAGAAGAAACTGCACCGGAAGTGCGCCTACCAGGTAACGCGCCTGCGGGTTCTGCCGGCCCTGGGCGCAGAGGCAGCGTCGTGTGAGCGTCGCGTGCGAGGCCGTGCGGGCTGCAGGATTCCAAGGTGGATGAGTGAGACAGCTGGGGGTCTGTGCGAGACTTCCCAAGGGTGGGGTCGACAGGCAGGTGACACGGAGGTGATGGGGGGAGTGAAGGAGCCAGCGGGACCTGGCTGCCTGTCGGTGGACCCAAAGGCAGAGGGCCTGGACGCGGGCCAGCGCTCTGTCCCTGTAAGACCACGCGTGAGAGGCTTCAGCAGTTCGTGGAGAATCATAGAGTCATCCATGCATCTCAAAACCTTTTTACACCAAAATCAACTGAACTTTAATTTCATTTCTCGTGAACTTGAAGTCCCCGTGTAGCCTGTGGCAGCCTGGGCGTGGCTTCTGTGACAGGAGTGACTTCTGGTTGTGTGAGAGCCGCGGGGAGTGGCCTCCCTGCGCAGGCCCCCGAGGTGCGGGCAGAGAGGCAGCCGGGAGCCTGCTTTGCGTCCGCTTAGTGTAAAGATGTCGGTGGACTGCGTCCTCTCCCTGGAATGAGCGGCACGCCTCTGTGAAGCAGCGAGTCCGATGGGCTGACAGGCGGGCTGTGGATGGGAGGGCTGAACAGTCACCTTCCGTGTGACGTGGGACCGCGGGGCAGATGGCCGGCAGGTAGCGTCCGGATCCCTGGTGCGGGCTCCTGCGGACGGGAGCAGAGCCCTGCCATCATCCTGCGGCTGCCTGTGGAGGCGGCTGTTCCCCCGCTCCTCGCTGTGCGGCTTCAGCCTCTGACCTGGAGCCGTGGCGTGGGTGCCCTTGTTTTGGTTGTGGTCTGCTGTGCCGTGTCCCTGAGCCTCCGGGACGCCTTGCCTGGACTGGGGAGCAGGCTGGCGTCTGGCAGCACAGTCAACACCCACACCCAGGCCTGGGACCGCCTCCTGCTCTGCTTCTGATCCAGCTTCCGGGGCCGCAGGCAAAGGCCCAAGTCCTCGCATCCCTGCCACACACGTGGGAGACCTGGATTGAGCTCCTGGCATTGGCCCGGCCACTCCTGCCTGTTGCAACCAGCGGGTGGAAGATCTCTCTGCCTTTCAGATAAAATGAAAACAACACTGTTCAGAAGGACGGTGGGGACCGAGGCCTACAGATTTCCCCCAGAAGGGGGCGCCCCTTTCTCCTGGGGGCTGCGGGGCAAGGCCACCCAGCCTGGTGCGCAGCGCAGGGCGGCTCTGTCTGGAGACAGCTCACTATGGCTGTGTGTTTTGAGTCAGCGGCTCCTGGGACCCGGGAGAGCCGACTCCAGCCCTGCTGCCAGCCTTGGGCCTCCGGGAGTCTGCCGCACTCGCCACGCCCAAAGACTGCTGAGGGGGCGGTGGCCAGGCTCCGCAGCTTCTCTGTCCCACGGGCCCCGCGGCCCGGAGCTCTCCAGCATCCTGCTCTCCACCATCCTGCGGTGTGTTTTGTTTTGTTTTGTTTTGACAGGCAGAGTGGACAGTGAGACAGAGAGACAGAGAGAAAGGTCTTCCTTTGCCGTTGGTTCACCCTCCAATGGCCGCCACGGCCGGCGCACCGTGCTGATCCGATGGCAGGAGCCAGGTGCTTCTCCTGGTCTCCCATGGGGTGCAGGGCCCAAGCACTTGGGCCATCTTCCACTGCCCTCCCTGGCCACAGCAGAGAGCTGGCCTGGAAGAGGGGCAACCGGGACAGAATCCGGTGCCCCAACCAGGACTAGAACCCGGTATGCCGGCGCCGCAGGTGGAGGATTAGCCTAGTAAGCCATGGCGCTGGCCCTCATCCTGCGGTTTTTAAACTTCATCATTTCCCCAGCTTTTTATCTTGGAAATGCTCAGAGCTGCAGAAGTGTAGGCACCCGCACACCCCCAGGCCCCTGGCGCCGGCTTGTGCTGGTGCACTCGGCCTGAGTCTGCGCACTGCGCTCTCCCCATGCACCTGCAGTCAGGTGGACAGACTGCGGAGGCCAGCTTCAGTCTGTGGGAGGAGCACCTCCATTTCCAGATGGAGTTTCCCTCCCCAGCTTTCCCCGAAGCACCCTCTAAGCTGTTTGTGCAGCGCCGCAGGCTCCATTGAAGGCAGAGCGCCACAGCAGGGGCTGGGCTGGGCCAAAGCCAGGGGCCAGGAACCCAGTCCAGGTCTCCCCCGCGGCGGGCAGGAACCCCCTTGGCCGTGGCTGCTGCCTGCCAGGGTGCGCACCAGCAGGAAGCGGAGTCGGGGTCAGACCAGGCCTGCGGGCTGGAATGCAGATGCCCCGTCCAGCAGGCTGAGCGCTGGCCCCTGGTGCTTCTGCCAGGATCCAGGAGGCTCACTGCCCGCCCCCCTTCCAGATTCTGGTGCAGGTCAAGGAAGTCCTCTCCAAGCTGAGCACGCTCGTGGAGACCACGCTGAGAGAGGTGCGCTGGGGGCGGGGCCTCTCGGACACCCCCACCCGACCCGGTCTCTGCATTCTCGTCCCCTGACTGTCTCCCCCGACTGTCTCGCATGCGGCTTCTTGGTCTGCCCTGACCTTTGCCCCTCCCCTCACCTCTGCCCCCTCCCCACGTCTCTCTCTGGGCCCCTCCCTCTCCGGTGGCCTCTTTTCTTCCAGACAGAGAAGATTACGGTGTGCGGGGACACCCACGGCCAGTTCTACGACCTCCTCAACATATTTGAGCTCAACGGTTTACCCTCAGAGACCAACCCCTACGTATCCTTGTGTGCAGAGCCGCCTCGCCCACCCCAGCCCTGGTCGTCTCGGGGAGGGGAGCCCCTGGAGAGCAGGCTCTGCCAGGGAGGGAGCGGCCTGAGCCGTGAGCAGTGCCCAGGTGGGGGGCAGTGGCAGGCTGGCCTGGCACTCCAGGCTCCTGGCTCGGTCAGCTGTGCTGTGTGACCCGAGCCAGTGGCCGGCCTGGTGTCTCTGAGCTGAGGTGCCGTGTGACCCGAGCCAATGGCCGGCCCGGTGTCTCTGGGCCCGATGTGCTGTGTGACCCGAGCCAGTGGCTGGCCCGGTGTCTCTGAGCTGAGGTGCCGTGTGACCCGAGCCAGTGGCCGGCTCGGTGTCTCTGGACCCGATGTGCTGTGTGACCCGAGCCAGTGGCTGGCCCGGTGTCTCTGAGCTGAGGTGCCGTGTGACCCGAGCCAGTGGCCGGCTCAGTGTCTCTGGACCCGATGTGCTGTGTGACCCGAGCCAGTGGCTGGCCCGGTGTCTCTGGGCCCGATGTGCTGTGTGACCCAAGCCAGTGGCCAGCACCTGGCAGTGCCCACGCCACATTCCATCCTGGCTTTGCCGCTCCCCAGTGGTGGGACCGTGGCTGGTTATGTTGCCTCCTGGAAACCACCCTGGTTTCCTCTGGTGAGTGCCAGGGCCGCCTTGGCGCCCTGAAGGGTTTGCAGAGAGGATTCCGGGCTGACGAGCGGTCGCTTTGTTGGCCACCAGGTCTGTGAGCTGCTGGTGGGGGCCCTGGGCCTGTCCTGAGGCAGCTGCAGCAGACTGCACACCGGGCAGGGAAGGGCCTGGCACGGCCTCCTGAGCCCCACTGAGTCCCTGCTCCTGGGGGAGAGCTCACGGGAGCTTGGGGGCCAGGCGAGGGGAGAGGACAGCCCCCCACCCGTCTGCCCCAGCCCGCGGCTGTTTCCTTAGCGGGGTGGATATTCAATGGCGACTTCGTGGACCGCGGCTCCTTCTCCGTAGAAGTGATCCTCACCCTTTTCGGCTTCAAGCTCCTGTACCCAGACCACTTTCACCTACTTCGAGGTGAGCCACAGGGCAGCAGGCTCAGGTCCCTGGGGGCTGGGGGGCACTCACTCTCCCTGGCCTGATCTGTAAAGCAAAGAAAGCCATGGCAGCTGCACGTACAAGGGTCCTGGGGCAGTTTCTGTCATGTCTGTGTTCCACCTGGGTCCGTGTGAGGGCGCAGGTCCGGGCAGGGCCGCTGGAGGAGGGGACGGGTGGAGCTCTGGGCTTTGATGGGGGCTGATCAGGGCGGAGTCTGGGGCTGGCTCTCAGTGGTTCCCACCTCCAGGAGGCTGCTGGACACCGGGAAGAGCAGGGCAGGTCTGGTTCTCACGTGAATGACAGCCTGGGGCAGGGGCTGCCCTGTGAGAGGTCGGGCCAGTGGGGAGGGGCGCAGAGAAGCAGCAGAGCAGGAGGAGGGAGGGAGTGGGCTCCTCTGGTCAAGACCCTCCCTCACCCCCGGCCCCTTGGGACTGCCAGCCTGGAGGGTACACAGTGGGAGGACTCGGCCACTGCCCAGGACGGGGGGGGTTTCGTGCCTCGGCCACTGCCCCGAGGGTGGAGCTGTCAGTAGGGCAGGGCCTGGGGCCTGGGTGAGATCTCCCAGTCCAGTTGCTGCCTTCAGGAATGGTCTGAGCGCAGGGTCCACCCCTCTGGCTGCTGCGACGGGCCGCTGCGGGCGCTGGGACTGACTGGCTCGGGCTGCCTGCCACATGGGCAGTCCAGCCTGATGCCCAGGCCTGCACCTGCGGGTGCCGGGCGGGGGGAGACGGGGGACCTGCGGGCTGAGGGCTCTCCCTCTCCCGCCGACGGCCAGGCAACCACGAGACGGACAACATGAACCAGATCTACGGCTTCGAGGGCGAGGTGAAGGCCAAGTACACGGCCCAGATGTACGAGCTGTTCAGCGAGGTGTTTGAGTGGCTGCCGCTGGCCCAGTGCATCAACGGCAAAGTGCTGGTGAGGACGCGGGGATGGGCACCCGGGCAGGGGCGCGGCCGGCCCTCCCCCCCCCCCGGGCACACGGGCAGACGGGCGGGGCCGGCCCTCTCCTCACCTGGCCACCCCCTGCCCCCCAGATCATGCACGGGGGCCTGTTCAGTGAGGACGGCGTCACTCTGGACGACATCCGGAAGATTGAGCGGAATCGGCAGCCCCCAGACTCAGGTGAGGAGGTGGGGCCAGCGCCCCGGCAGGGCGCAGCAGGTGAGCCTTGGGGCCCCTGCTGGCCGGGGGGCTGGAGCGTCCACGGGCAGGGCGAGGCTGTGGGGAGCCCTGGGAGCCCATCTGCTGGCCCTTGGAGGGAGGCTGCAGCTCCGTGCACCTGTGCGAGTGTCACACAGGGCTGGGGGTGCAGCATTGGAGCCGACTCCCCGAGAGCAGCAGCTGCCGCCCGCGCACAGTCGGGCGAGCCTGGGGCAGCTTGGGGGTGGGAGGAGCCCACGGTGTGGCTGGCGTGAGCTCGGCTGGACCAGATCCTGCAGGGGAAAAGTAGGTGAATGGGGTGCGGGGAGGTCGGCAGGGAGGCTGGGGCTGGGAGGGCAGGCCCGGCAGAGGAGGGCCCCGTCCACCCGCCTCGGGCCGCGCTGGGGGCTGGGCACAGCCGGCCAGGAAGCCCCTGACGCCTCCCTCCACCCCCCAGGTCCCATGTGCGACCTGCTCTGGTCGGACCCACAGCCACAGGTGAGTCTCGGGCCCTCGGGGGCGGCGGGGGTGGGGCGGCAGTCTCTGAGCCCCGTCTCCCGCAGAACGGGCGCTCGGTCAGCAAGCGAGGCGTGAGCTGCCAGTTCGGGCCTGACGTCACCAAGGCCTTCCTGGAGGAGAACCACCTGGACTACATCATCCGCAGCCACGAGGTCAAGGCCGAGGGCTACGAGGTGGCGCATGGTGGCCGCTGCGTCACCGTCTTCTCTGCCCCCAACTACTGGTGCGTTCCCGCCGGCCGCCCTGCCGGCCACAGGTTTTGTCTGGGTTCCAGTTACTTAAGGCCGAGCAGCAGAGGGGATGCCGCGTGCCCTCCCTTGCCCTTCCCCGTCTGGGCTGTGGTCTCCGCCGACACCCCCAGTGTCTCCCAGCGATGGCACGTCCCCCGCCAGAGGCGTCTGCGCCATTGCCAGAGCCCAGTCACCGCCGTTCCCCGCGTCGCTGGTCAGAGCAGCACCGAGCGAGGGCCCCGTTTGCGGTCTCGTCCCCGAGTCCCCGTCCCATTCCCCACTGCCCCAGCCGGGCCGCTGGGCCTGCCTGGCTGCCTGTGCTCCCGGCGTCTCCTGGGGGCGGAGCCAGCGGCGCCATCAGACCTCAAGTCTGGTCTCCGCTCCTCTGCCCTGGGAGCCCCGCCCGCCTGCCCTCCTGTCCCTGTGTCCTGGCACTGCCCTTCCCAGCCCTGGCCCTCCAGCCTCCTGCCTGTCTCCCTCTGCCCCTGCCCAGCCCCTGGCCACACTGACCACTGCCCCGCCCCTGCAGCGACCAGATGGGGAACAAAGCCTCCTACATCCACCTGCGGGGCTCCGACCTGCGGCCCCAGTTCCACCAGTTCACAGCAGTGGTGAGTGGCCCTGTCCCCTCTGCCGGGCGGGAGGCCGGGCGGGGGTCTCGGCTTCCTGACACCAGGCTTTTCCTGTTCGCCCGCAGCCTCACCCCAACGTCAAGCCCATGGCCTACGCCAACGCGCTGCTGCAGTTAGGGGTGATGTGAGGGCGGTGGCGGCCTGCACCCCAGGACCCCTCCGCTCCCGCCAGACCCCGGGCTGGGCAGAGCAGGCCCGCCCAGGGCGACGTCGGACCCCCTTTTACTTTGTAAAGTTTGTATTTATTCCCCTTAGGTGTGCAGAGGGGGTGGGGGCAGAGCGAGGGCTGGCCAGGGGGCTGCTCCCTGGACGGAGGACGGAGGTGGAGAAGCTGGGGCGGGGCTCAGCCCGGGCATTCAGGAGGGAGACCGCCGCGGGGCGGGGCGGGGCCGAGAGGCTGCCCTGCCCCCCTCGTTTGCATGGCTCCTCCCCGCTAAAGCAATAGGGCCCTGCCATAGGAAGACCCCAGCCAGGGTCATCAGGGAGGCCTCGCCTGCACCCCCACCTGAGCTCCAGGGTGGGGCTAGGCTGGGGCCTACCCCCTCCCCCAGCTATTTTATGTCTGTAATTAAATATGTTAAAATAAAGTCATTATTGTAAGTCAGCCCGTGCCAGGTGCTGGAGCTGCCGGTCAGGAGCCTGGGTCGGTCCCGCCCGGGGGCGCTGTCACTGACACCAGGCGCCCAGGCCTGTGAGGGTGACCCGGCTCGGGCTGCACTCCGCGGCGTTCCTGAGGAGACGGACTCGAGTTTATTCTGGTGCAAAAGATGTTGAGGTCGGCGCGTTCTGGTGTCCACAAAGGCGCGGGAAGCCTGCGGGGTCTGCGCTCCGCCCTCCGCCCCCCCCCCCACAGCCCAGACCGGAAGTTGCCTCGGTTTAGACTTCCGCTGGGCTTTGTCTTCCCAGAATCCCTCGGGGATCATACTTTACCCGGGTGACCGGAAACCCAGGCCGGCGTGCGGTGGAGTCGCAGGTGTCCCGCACCAGAGCACTGGCTGGGTCCCAGCTCCAACTGCAGCGAGCGCTTGGCCGCGGTGCGCGGGGGGCTGCTGCTCCCGCACGCAGATGGCGTGAACCAGCGGCTGACACCCCCTCTCCCTTCTCCACCCCTCTCCCTCTCCAATACAGATCAGAGCTAAAAAGCCTACGCTGCCTCGCCTGTGGCCCGCGCCTGCCCCAGGTGGGCTCTGCACCCCGACACCCAGGCCCCCTGATGGGGGGCGCCCCGGGTTCCCTAGCTTCCCGCAGAAGCCGGCCTTCAGGCTTTGAACCGGGCTCTGCCTGGGCCGGCAGCACCGCCCAGCTCGGTGTGGTCAGCGGCTTGGAGGCGGGTGTTCTGCGGGGACGCGGGTCTCAGCCCTGTGCTAGCGCGGGCTTTGTGCGAGGGGTGTGTGTGTGTGGCGAGCACGTGGCGTGGAGCAGGTCAGGCTGGGACGCACCAGGCCGCGCGTGGGAGCTGCGGTCTCCACTGGGCCCATTGTCAGCTGCGGTCACCAGGCTGGGAGCCCGCCCTCGGCCCAGGAGCTGTTGGGCTGTTTCTTCCCAGGGGGCGGGGTGAGGCGGGGGGGGGGGGACCGTGGCCTTCCTCTTCCTCTTCTAGGATATTCTGGGGCTCCCCCACCCTGACTTCACCTCCCACGAGCACCACCCCAGTTAGCGGTCCTGGGACGGGGCACGCCAGGCCTGGAGGCCATGTGGAGACCCAGCGGGGCCACGGGTCCTGCCGAGCTGAGCCCCTGTGGGCAGCTGCCGGGCCAAGAGGCGGATGCTCCGAATACTTGAGTGCTCCCAGCTCCCCCGGCCCAGGTTCACAAATGCCCCCGTTGGCGCTGGGACCCTTGAGCGCGGCCAGCGGGCAGAGGCACCTCCCAGCAAGCCTGGAGCCAGAGAAAATGTACCCAGTGCAGAAGCAAAGCCCGGAAACCAGCGAGCCAATCCTGCCCCACAGCTGAGCGAGCTGCGCTCCCGCGCGGGAGGTGGCCTGCGCCCTCTGCCGGCCGCGTGGGGCACTGCGTGCGAGGCCACCAGCTCAGGATGGCAGGTGGCGCTGCGAGTGGAGGACGCCCGTGGCCTCGCCGCTCTGTGGGACGAGCTTCCCCTGACCGCGCCGTCCGAGAATTCCCCCCGAGGCCCCACGTGACCTAACAGTGGCAGCAAATGCAGTGCCCTAGGATGAGGGGGGCGAGCTTTATTTGAGCTCCTAAGAGGGCCTTTAAAGAGATCGCCAGGGCCGGCCTGCAGCACAGCGGTGGATACAGTCGCCGCGTGCAGTAGGCACAGGTTCGAGTCCCGGCTGCTCCACTTCGGATCCAGCTCCCTGCGCCCACGTGGGAGACCCAGTGGAGTTCCTGGCTTCAGCCTGGCTGTTGCAGCCATTTGGGGAGTGAACCAGCAAGTTTTTTTGTAATGATCTCTCCCCATCCAGTCCGGCTGGACTCCAGCTGTCAAGTTCATCCCAAGAGGGAAAGTTCTGGCTGTGGTTGAGGGCACAGGGACCGGGGAGACCAGTGCCCCAGGGCCTGACCGCCGCCCTCAGCCGGGTGCCCGTGGAGACCGCAGCCTCAAATCTGAACGAGTCCGTCCGGGGTCGCCTTGAGCCCCCAGAGTGCGGGTGCTTCCTTTGGGGTGGTCACGCCTCAGGGACTCCCAGACGCCTGGCCGCCAGCTTTTCTGATGCCCGCAGCCAAGTAACTGCAAAATGGAAGCGAGACCAGTGCGAAGGGAGGAGCAGAGCCAGCGAGTGGGCAGGAGTCCCCGGCTCGCCCCTCGGCGTGCAGGACGTGGCGTGACGGTTTGCCTCGGTGCATCGGGGGCAGCCAGGCGCCCTTCGAGGGAGGAGGGCTCTGCTTCCCCGCCGCCCCCAGCCCGCGCACGCCGCGGCGCTCATGGTGCCCACCAGGTGGCGCTCAAAGACCGCTGGTGAGAGACGCGTAGCTGTGGTGCTGCCTGAGCGCGCAGGTGCACGGTGGTGGTGGTGGGGGTAACCTGCATAGGTGAGTCCGCTCTGAAGCGGGAAACTGGGATTCGACGCTGATCACTATGCACAACGACAGCTGTCATTTCTATAGCTTTTTTAAAAAAATATTTAAAAGGCAGAGGCAGAGAGAGAGGTCTTCCATTCGCTAGTTCACTCCCCAATTGGCTGCAACAGCCAGAGCTGAGCTGATCTGAAGCCAGGGGCTTCTTCCGAGTCTCCCATGCGGGTGCAGGGGCCCAAGCACTTGGGCCATCTTCTGCTTTCCCAGGCCACAGCAGAGAGCTGGATCGGAAGTGGAGCAGCCAGGACTTGAACTGGTGCCCATATGCGATACTGGCACTGTAGGCGGCGGCTTTACCTGCTGCACCACAGCGCCGGCCCCATTTCTATAGCTCTTACTGCACGGCACTGTTGCAGGGCCTCAGAGGGCTTCGGTGCAAGTTTAGGCACGACTGAGGCTTGGAGAGGGCCGGTGACCTGCTCAGAGACGCACAGCGCTGGATTCTGAACCCAGACCGAATGACCCTCACTAGCTGCCCCCAAAACCCCAGGCAGGGAGGAGCGGGTGGCGGGAGGGAGCACCGGGGTGAGCTGAGGGCACATCGTGGTGGCCTGGAAGCTGGAGCACTGTCCAGGGCTCCCAGGGGTCGTTGGACCCTCCATTCTAGTGACAACAAGACAACAGGGCCGTCAGGTGCATCCACGGAGCAGGAGCAGCGTGGGGGGGGGGCAGGGGGTGGTGGGTGGGAGTGAGCCCTGGAAGCACCCTTCCCCCACCACGCCATCCCCCGCGTCTCTTGTCCCATCTGCTGCCTTCTAGCCATAGAGTCGGCTTGAAGGCCGGCCGGGCAGAGACCCCGCATCCCGCAGGGAAAGCCTCCTCACACAGCGCCCCGCACACCACCGGCGCGCAACGGGGCCGGCGCAGGCTCCTCCTCGGGTCCTGGCTCCAAGCGACCGCGCGGGCGCCCGAGGGTGGCGTGGCGGGGGCTCAGCCTGGCAGAGCCGCGAAGGCCGGGATGAGGTGCTGGGGGTCCCCGGGAGGGTCTCGCGCAGGGGACGGAGAGCCGTGTGCTGTAAGAGCCGCAGCCATCAGGGGGCGAGGCTGGAGCCGGAGACCGGGGCTGGGGAACCCGGCCAGGGGCTGGACCTGGGCAGGGTCGTGGGGGCCGCAGGAAGCGAGGGAAACGATTTGCAGAACGAGAGGGCGCGCGTGCGGTAAGGAGCGTAGGTTTGGAGAAATTGGATGGAGGCGGGGTTTCACTCCCATTTCCCAGATGAAGAAACTGAGACTCGGGGGAAAAAAGGGAGGGGGGAGTTCAGACCCGAGTTTGTCTTACTCCGGGCCCCGCTCCAGACCCCACCCCGCCCGCTCCCACCTCCCCCTCCTTCAGAGGCTGAGTCAGCGTGGGCCCTTGGGGCTGCTAAAGTGGGGGAAGGGGGGTCCCGAGGCTCCGGCAGCGTGGCCCTGTTCTAGAACCGCCGGGAGAGAAGCCGCGGGACCCTGCGCCCCGACCCCGCCCGCACCCACGCGGCAGAGCCGGGCGCGCCCGCCAGGCGGCGCTGCAGCACCGCCACGCAAACCGTGCGGGCGCCCCGGCTGGAGCGCGCAGGGGGACTGGGGGCCGCCGGCCTGCGCGCGGGTGGGTCGGGGCTGGGGTGCTGCGACGGGCTGTCCGCCGCGGACTCACTTGTCTCTCCGAGAGTGCTCCCCAAAGCACAGTTCAGGTGTGGTGGGCGCTTGGCCTGGCGGTTAAAACGCTGCCCGGGCCGTGGCGGAGGGCCTGGTCTCCGTATCCAGCTCTAGCTCCGGCATCCAGCTCCCTGCCAACGGGGACCACGAGGGGCCCCAGCGATGGCTCCAGAGCTTGGGTCCCTCTGCCACCCACGTGGGAGACCCGAATGAGGCTCCCGGCTTCAGCCTGGCGCAGCCCTGGCCGGTGTGACCATCTGGGAAGTGACCCGGTGGATGGTAGATCTCTGTCTCTTGTCTCCCCCTGCCCCCATAACTGTGCCTTTCAAATAAACAAAATAAAGCTTTTAAAAATAAATAATTGGGGGGCTGGCGCTGTGGCTCACTTGGTTAATCCTCCGCCTGCAGAGCCGGGTTCTAGTCCTGGTTGCCCCTCTTTCAGGCCAGCTCTCTGCTGTGGCCCGGGAGTGCAGTGGAGGATGGCCCAAGTGCTTGGGCCCTGCACCCACATGGGAGACCAGGAGAAGCACCTGGCTCCTGGCTTCGGATTGGCGCAGCTCCGGCTGTTGCAGGGCTGGGGGGATGCCCCCTGGCTACCCCAGGGCACATGGTGGTGCGGGGGGACCCCCAGCCCCTCCTTACCCCAATCCCCCGCCGCTGTCTCTTCTGTCACCCACCAAGGCTTCAGCTGGGGGCCCAACATGTCCCATTGCTGTCCCCCCCACGTGTCGTCTGCTGGAGGGGGCGTGGGGTCTTGGGCCCCTCCCCTCGGTCACCTGGAGTCCACGTTGGAAGGCACAACGCTACAGACACCAGGAGCTCTGGGTCACCCCGGGCTCCTCCCAACCTCTGGGGCCTCCCGTGCTGGGGTTGCTGTGAACGGCGAGAGGTGGCGTGGGGAGGGCTGTGTCCCACGGAGAGGGGAGGTGGGAGGCATCCCGGAGCAGATGTGTCCACGCTCTCAGGGTGTGTGCAGAGAGGCTGCGAGGAGAGCTGCTGTGTTTGTGGGTAGTTCTGTCTGTGCCCGTCCTGGGCTGCTTTTGCGTGACTGTGGGTGCTCGCGACAGCCGGGCAGGGCGCGTGCACCCAGCACAGCGCGCGCGTGAGCACAACCCGTGTGTGGCCACGCACCCACCCGGGCGCAAGTCGCGACAGACTGCTCAGTCATTGGCGTCCGATCAGGGCGCGCCTGGGTCTGCACGGGGCTTAGACGCGCGTGTGTGCGCGCGCGCTGCCTTCCAGGCTGGGTCTGGGGGCGTGCGTGCGCGCAGCGTGAAGCGGGCGGAGCCCACGCTGCTGAGGGTTGTGAAATCAGCACCCGGCTTGGTGTTCAGCCCATCTGGCCTCTCACCTATTTGCTAGGGCCACACCCCTTTCCGTCCCTCGGACCCCAATGCCCGCCCCTCCAGACCCACCCAGTTCCGGGCGGCCGTGCGGCCGGGCAGGGAGGGGCAGTCTGCAGCCTGCAGCTCCCGGCCACGGCTTCTCCCCGCGTCTGATTCTCCCTGACTCTGCGTTCCCCTTCGCCAGGTCCGCCGTGGTCACCGCTCCAAGGCAGGCCCACGGCCACCGCCAACCACAGTGTGGGCGCTCAGTCAGTCCGGAGCCACCTCCCCTCGACCCCCAGCCCCAGGCGGGGCCCACTTCACACCTCCCCGGGGTCTCGGGCTGCCCGGGAACCTCGCAGCTGGGCGCCCACTGCCCCGAGCACGGGGGTCCTAGCAACGACCCCCTCCCCCGCAACACAGCCGGGAAACTCGGAAAACAGCAGGCGGAGGAGAAAGCGAGGGCGCCGGCGGGACGCAATTCTCCAGTTCCCAGGGGAGAAGCTAAGAACCTGAGGCCAGGCTTGCCCCGGGCCAGGAAGACAAAATGGGGTGGGGGTGGGGCGTGGGGGCGAACGCCCTTTTCTCCCGTGTTCAGCGTAGCTGGGGGTTGGTGGGTGAAGCGCGCAGGCAGTTCAGACAGACTCTCTCCCCTCCCCCCACCCGGCCTTAGCAACCCGCCTCCTTGCCCCTTCCCCACACCTGGCCCGGATGTTAGGAGAGCTGGGTCAGAACCCACAGAGCCAGCCCAGGCCAATTCATATCGCTGGTGCCAGTGTCCTGGGACTCTGTCTTTTTAATGCATTTCCCCCCGGGGTGGGGGTTCAGAATCCCCATACCCAAGATTGGGGTGAAGTGTGCAAGCCCTGGGCTGAGCACCCTCGGAACCAGCAGAGCCCAAGGGTGCAGGGATGGCGGGCAAAGCGGCGACATAAAGACAGGAGAGCCATCGCGGAGGCCGGGACGGGACAGCAGCAAGAGGCATTTGTCGGTTGCCAAGTCCAAAGCTAAGAAATGGACTCGTAAGCATTTTTATTTGCTTGTTGGCTCGAAGCCTCGGTTCAAGTTCAAGGAGGCTGCCCACGTGACACAGGCGGGCAAGAGGGAACCAGGGAAAGGCGGGAATCCGCTCCGTCCGCGGCTGAGCACCAGGAACCGCATTGAGGACGCACGAGACGTGGGCGCGGCAGCCCCACAGTCTCGGCTTCTTTACATTCTCTGGGTTGCTACACGGAGTTTGTTGTTTTTTTTTTTTTTTTAAACCAATGCATGAGAGAGAAAACTTTCACGAGAAAGGGAAGCGGCTCAGCGGGCGGAGGGCGGGCGCGAGGGGTCCCTCCGCCAGGCTCCCCGAGGTGCCCGCCTGAGCCCCCTCACAGCTGGGCTTCCTGCTCTCGCTCCCCCCGCCCCCCCTCGGCCCTGGCCCCCGCCCTCAGCACCTGGAGGCTCCTGGCCTCCCCTGCCCGGGGGCCTCTCCTGGGCAGGACTGGCAGCCGGGGGCTGTTCCAGAAGGCTCTCCAGCGCTTGCGAAGCCACGAGAAGCGTCCAGGGGTCTGGAATCTCACGGTCTTGACCGGTTTGCGGGCCCTGGCTCCTGGCACGGGCCCTGTGGCTCCCAGGGCAGGTGGAGTTTCAGCTTCCTGGATGGCTGAGGCCTCCGCCCTCTGACTACCTACAGCCCCTGCCCTTGGATTAGCTGAGGCCTCTGCTCCCTGATTATCTGCACCTTCTTCCCCTGGATCAGCTGAGACCTCTGCCCTCTGGTTACCTAAAGCCCCTGCCCCCTGGTCTGCTAAGGCCTCTGCCCTCTGATTATCTGGACCTTCTTCCCCTGGATCAGCTGAGGCCTCTGCCCTCTGGTTATCTAAGGCCCCTGACCCCTGGTCAGCTACAGCCTCTGCCCTCTGGTTATCTAAAGCCCCTGCCCCCTGGTCAGCTGCAGCCTCTGCCCTCTGATTATCTGCAGCTGCCACCCCCTGGTCAGCTATGGCCTCTGCCCTCTGGCTATCTAAAGCCCCTGCCCCCTGGTCAGCTGCAGCCTCTACCCCCTGATTATCTGCAGCTGCCACCCCCTGGTCAGCTAAGGCCTCTGCCCTCTGGCTATCTAAAACCCCTGCCCCCTGGTCAGCTTGGTCAGCCACGGCCTCTGCCCTCTGGTTATCTGGACCTTCTTCCCCTGGATCAGCTGAGGCCTCTGCCCTCTGGTTATCTAAAGCCCCCTGGTCAGCTATGGCCTCTGCCCTCTGATTATCTGCAACTGCCACCCCCTGGTCAGCTAAGACCTCTGCCCTCTGGCTATCTAAAGCCCCTGCCCCCTGGTCAGCTACAGCCTCTGCCCTCTGATTATCTGCAGCTGCCACCCCCTGGTCAGCCACGGCCTCTGCCCTCTGATTTTCTGCAGCCCCTGCCCCCTGGTCGGCCAGGACGCCTGCCCCCGCCCTCCGACGGAGGCGGAAGGAGGCCCAGGTGATCTTGGGCCTCCATCGCCTGGGCCTGGGCGCCCCTCCAGCGATGCCCGCCTCCCCACGGCCGCCGCCGCCACCACCAGCGCGCTCTGGCTCCACGCCCTCGGTGGAGGCCCTCCTGGCCTCGCCCAGCCTGGGGCTGGCCCTGGGCGCCCAGCCCTTCACCCTCTGCTTCAGCCTCCCCCAGGACACGCGGCCGACGTACTCTCGCCACCGGTCGGCCCTGGACAGCGGCGGCCCGGGGTTGTCCTCCACCACGGGCACGGGCACAGCGACGCGGCGGCGCGCGGGCTGCGCGCTGGGCTGCTTCTCCCCGCGCCGCAGGAAGGCCTCCACCAGCTCCTCGTCGTCCTCGCTCTCCACGTCGCTGCCCAGGAATTTGCTGCCTAGGTAGCTGACCGGCATCCTGCGCACCCTCCGGCCGCGGCGCGCGCCCCTGGCGGCCTGGGCTCTGCAAGCCTCGAAGTCGCTGAAGTCGCTGTCGCTGGCGTTGCTGCTGTCGTACGTGCCCACGACCAGCCGCGGCGGCGGCGTGGCCATCTGCGGGACGCGCCGCCTCCCTCCGGGCTCCTTGGGCCTTTTGGGGGGCTGCGGCGGGTGCGGGGTGCTCTTCTCGATGAGACGCGCCACGTCCTCCAGGGTGCGACCCTCCTCCTCCAGGAACTGGGTCAGCCGCTCCCGGAATTCCGCCTCCTTGGTGGCCGGCTTGGAGATGACCCTCCAGACGGCCCCGGCCAGCCGGATCTCCCGGGGGATGAGCAGGTGGTCCACATCCTCCCCGATCTGCAGCATGCCCACGGTGGAGTCCTCCTCGCGGCGGAACACCTTGCCGATCTTCTTAAAGGTTCCCACCGGCTTCAGGGCCTCCACCAGCACGTCCAAGTCCACATCCTTGCAGGAGTCCGGCACGCTCCATAGGATCAGGCTGTCGGGGGACGGCAGGAAGCCCCAGGGGAACCAGCCCCCCACGTGGCTCTTCTCGAGGGTCTTTAAGATCTCCAGGGTGGTCTCTGGGGCCGGCGGGCCAAGAGCCCGAACAAACTACCAGCAGCCTCGGGTCTTGGGGCAGAGGTAGGGGAGCCAGGGACCGGGCGGGCTCTTCGCTCGCAGCAAGCCCAGTGCGTGCCCAGATTCTGCTCACCCCGACGCTGGTGGGGAAGCAGCGCGCAGGCCGCTCGCGGGAGCCAGAGGGACGTGGGTCCCCAGCCTCGAAGGCCACGCCAAGTCGGCCGGGGCCCACCGGCTCCCTCCCGCCCCAGGCACCCGGGACGTGGCTGGGAACCGGAGAGCGGACTCGGCGGACAAAGACGGACAGGCCGAGGCTATTCAATATGGCCGAGCGCCGGGAGGCCTCGGCCCAGCCCCCGCGGGAGGGTCTCCCGCCCCCAAGGCTGGCAGGCGCCCGGCTCCGGCCTGACCTTGCCGCGCCTCCCACCTCCCAGCCCGCGCGCTCGGGGCGGCGCAGCCCAAGGCCAGGAAGCCGCTCGGCGCCCGCACCCCGCCGGGAGGCCCACCTCCCCTTCTCCTCTTACACTCCCGGCCCCGGGAAGACTGACAGGGGGGCTGTCCACTCCCCTCGGGGCAGCCGCGCTCTCCTCCCCCGCCGGGGTGTGGCCGCGCCCCGCGCCTCGCTGGGGCCCCGATCCGCAGCGCCAAGGGCTGAAGCCCACGTCAGCACCTGACGCGCCAAGGCCGCGGTCCCCAAACCTGCCCTTCCCGAACGTGCAGGCCCCGGAGGAGGGGATGCCAACGCCGCCACGGGCGCCACCAAGCAGCGGTTTTCAATGCACGTGGCTAGTGGCCCCAGAGCCCAGCTGCACCTCGGGGGGCGCGCTCAACGAATATTTTGAGTGTGTGGGTGACTACCTTAAGATCTGTTTCCACGGTCACAGACTATGTGGCAGGGTTTCTGGGGCCACTTCCCATGTCCTGGGCGTTATTCTAAGTGTTTGCCATGAATAGCTCATCGGATGCCCACTGCACTGTGTGTGGGACAGGGACTGCGCATGGTGGGCCCATTACGCGGTGGGGATCCGGCGCCCCAGGAATCAAGTGCACCTCCTCATGGTCATCTGGTTAGGCAGCAGTTGGGCCTGGACCTGACTTCTCAGCCCTGTGTGTGTGTGTGTGTGTGTGCACGCGCGGGTGTAGACCAAAGTCTAGACATTTCCACATGCAAACCGTGTGTTCGAGTACTGCCGACAGCGGCTGTTTCCACGCAGGGGCATGGGGACCCCCAGAGGCGGGAGAGACTTGCATTTTTCGTTCTACCAGGATTGCTTGCATTTTTAGCGATCGGAAATATCAGTTCAAATAAGTTAAATGAAACCCGGTGTCCCTAGGCCCCATCACAGACAGGCTGGCTGAGGACCCCTGCGGTGTGGAGTGTTTGTAAGGTTCCCCAGGTAACACGCACTGGAACAGCGGGACTAGCAGTAGTAACAGGTGGCCGGCCTGGGGGTCTCCCTGGACCCAGGTGTTTGCTATGTGCCCAAGGCACCTGGTGCCAGGGCCCCGGTGGGGGACCCTCGCTTGCAGCCTTTTACCAGTGGGCGAACTGGCACTGCTCCGGGCTACCCGGTGCTCCCAGTGGAGGGTCTGATGCCGGAACCAGGTCCCAGCACTGGAGTAAACCCCAGCCAGGCTGCCGAAGACCCGGCTGCCAGCTTCATCCCATTCTTCTCCCTTCGTGGCCTCAGCCCCTGAAGCCCCACCCCCATCTCTTGCCCCTTGTCACTGGGGGTCCCTGCTTCCCCCGCGCCACCTGCCCCCACCTGGGCTCAGCAGCTGGGGGAAGCTTTCGAAAGATCTCCCAGAGCTGTCGCTGCTCGTTTGAAAATTTTCCATTTCACACAGAATAAAAGCCTCGTCCTCACCACTGCCCACAGAGCCCTACAACATCTCTCCTGCCTCTCTCCTATCCTCTCCTCCTCACTCCACTCTGGCGACACCACCTCCTCTCTGCTGAACACCAGGCTCCCCCTGCCCCAGGGCCTTTGCCCTTGTCCAACCAGAATGTCCTGCCCCCACCTTACTCTGGCCCCTGCTCAAAGGTCATCTTATGACAGGCTCTGCAGGCTGACCCACCAGGGCTCCTGTAGCCTGGGAATCCTTAACCCTTTCTATGCCGTGAGCCCTTTTCAGAAGTTTATTTTATCTTTTTTTATTGACAGGCAGAGTTAGTGAGAGAGAGAGAGAGAGAGAGAGAGAGAGAGAAAGGTCTTCCTTCCGTTGGTTCACCCCCCAAATGGCCACTACAGCTGGCGCCGCGCCAATCCGATGACAGGAGCCAGGTGCTTCTCCTGGTCTCCCATGCAGGTGCAGGGCCCAAGCACCTGGGCCATCCTCCACTGCATTCCCGGGCTACAGCAGAGAGCTGGCCTGGAAGAGGAGCAACCAGGACAGAATCCAGCGCCCCAACCAGGACTAGAACCCTGGGTGCTGGCACCGCAGGCGGAGGATTAGGCTAGTGAGCCGCAGCGCCAGCCCCCCACGGGTTTTTTAAAACACACAAAAACCTGGTGTGGTGATGACCTTAATACCAGTACAAAAATGAACGAGTGGGGCAGCACTGTAGTGTTGAGGGTTAAGCTGTGGCTTGCAAACCTGTGTGTCCCATATCAGAGCACCGATTCCAGTCCTGGCTGCTCCCCTGCCGTCCAGCTCCTTGCTAATGCGACCCAGGAAAGCAGCAGAGGACGGTCCAAGTGCCTGGGCCCCTGCCACCTGCGTGGGAGACCTGGATGGAGGTCCAGGCTCCTGATACTGACCTGGCTCAGATCTTGGTGGCCATTTGGGGCGAGAACCAGTGCATAGAAGATATCTCTCTCTCTCTCTCTAACTCTGCCTTTTAAATAAATCTTAGGTGGCTGAGGTCCCCGCCGGCCTTTGCAGTCGCTGGCTCACGCCGGCTGTTTGTGCTCTGCAGAGCCAGGTCCCTGGGGTCCGCCGGGTTTTGCTCCACCCGCAGCAGCCCCCGCCCAGCCCGGTCGCGGCCCCAGGGCCTCCCGCAGCCCCGCCCACTAGCGCAGAGGTTCCTTCCGTGCACTCGCGGTCTCCATGGCAACCACGGACGCTCCCGCACTCGGCCGAGCCAGGAGGCAGGGGGCTGGGGCCCGGGGCGGAGTCCCGCGGGGCAGCTGGGGAGCTGGGGCGCCCGCGGAGGGCTGGGGCGGGCGGCTCCTCCCCAAAGCCGGTTCGCCTAAAAAATTGCCATAGAACCCCGAGAGGAGAATCCCGGGACACCCCGGGTTAGGAAGGCGGGCTCAATGATCCCAGAAATCGTGCCAGGGCGACCTGGGAGATGAGATATTCAGGTGTCGAAAGCCGTAGAAAGTTTTCTGGGGGGAAGGGCGAGAAATCCCCCCCCCCCCAAGCAGTTGAGGGATGATCCCGCCACCATCGAAATGCAGAGAAAGACAGGTTTTAAAGGAAACAACAAGAGAGCAGGGCGGAATCCCACTACCCAGATGCAAAAATAATACTGAAAGTCACAGAAAGAGAGAAAGAGAGAGAGAGGGAGAGGGGTCTTCCATCTGCTGGTTCACTCCCCAGATGGCCGCAATGGCCAGAGCTGTGCCGATCCAAAGCCAGGAGCCAAGAGCTTCTTCTGGGTCTCCCATGGGGGTGCAGGGGCCCAAGCATTTTGGCCACCTTCTTCTTCTTCTTCTTTTTTTTTTTTTTTTACTTGGGCCATCTTCTACTGCTATCCCAGGCCACAGCAGAGAGCTGGATCAGAAGTGGAGCAGCCGGGACTTGAACAGGCGTCCATATGGGATGCCGACGCTGCAAGTGATGCCGCTGGCCCCTGTAGTTTGCGTTCATTCTCAAGGCGCCCACAGGAAGTGTGCAGTGAGTGCTCTGCCTGCCTCCGCCCTGGCTGTGCTGGCTGCAAGGAGGAAGACTCCAAAGGCAAAGCTCCACGTTCACTCCGACCTTGACCCTCAGGAGTAACTGCCCCTGAAGTGAGCACTGTTGTGGGGAGCAGCCCGGACTAGACTGAGTTACTGGAATTAAGACTTATTCTATGCATCTGCTCTCCCACAATATGGCGCTGGGAGAGAAGTAAACAGCTTCTGCACAGCTGCCTCCAGTTCAACCAATAAACAGCAGGAGCTGCTCCTGATTGGAGGAGAGCAGCGTACTCGGCGTGTGGGCAGCCGAGTTGGGATTGGCAGAGGAGGACTATAAAGGAGGAGAGAGACGGCATGCACCGGGAACATCTAAGGGGACACCTGTGCAGCCCCCGAGAAAGCCGGCCGGCGGTGTGCCGCTCCCCTGCGGAAGTGGGGAATGTGGCCAGGGGGAACCGCCCTTCCACGGAGGTGGAAGGGACAGTAGCCAACCCGGGAAGAACCAGCAGCAAACCCGGGGAGGGCCGAGCAGACAAAAGAACAGCGCAGGGTCCTGTGTCGTTCCTCCACGAAGAGGGGGAGCGACATAATGGTGCCGTGACTCGGGTATGAAGCCTAGGCAGGGTTCAGTGTTGCTCCTCCACGAAGAGGGGGAGCGACAGCTGTCATGGGGGTTCCGAGCCCTGGGGTTCAGTGTTGGGTGAGGGAGACCTTGGAAGCGTCCCAGAGGCCCCGCCCTGGCTGCGCCCCCACACGGCGGCCATCATGCAACTCCCCTTTCTCATTTCCAGGAATTAGGTCAAACATGCTGAGTCGGCATCTGGATGATTGCAAGCTGAAGTCGCTTAGGAGGGGTCGATTCAGAAAGGGTCCCCAGAACGCGCACCCCCACAGCCAGCCGGGCAGATTCTGCTGGGGCGGGGGGGCTCCTTCAGACACAGGAGGCCAGGGAGCAGAGCCTGGCCCCCGGAGCTGTGTGACCCTGAATCCACAACTCTGGAGAGCCACTCGTCTCCCCCACCAGGAACCCCCCCACCCCATGTGTCTCAGTGACACCCCTGGATGTGCTCCCCTTGTCTGGGGATCCCCTTGTCCTGTCATTCCTGGGGGTAGGGGCTTGGCTCAGCACTTGAGACACTGGCTGGGATGCTGGCCTCCCCATAGCACAGTGCCCGGCTTCTATGCCAGCTTCCAGCTGGGCAAACCCTGAAAGGGGGCAGGACAGTGCTGGCCCCAGGGGTTGGGTTCCTGCCACCCACGTGGGAGGCCTGGTTGAGTTCTGAGTTCGAGGCTTCCTGCTTCAGCATGGCCCAGCCCTGTCTGTTGTGGGCATTTGTGCAAGAAGACCGCCAAGCCCAAGTGGTCCTTGTTGACACAAAACACAGTTGGCACAGGGAGGTTAAGTGGCTTGTGCAGGCTCAAGCCCTGCTTTGTCACTCCGCATCTGTTCTTGCGAAATCCAAAAAACTCAGAAAACAGAAAGTTTTGTGCAAAACAAAAACAAGAAAACACCCAGGAACTGGCATTGTGGCTCAGCGCATTAAGCTGACACCTGTGACGCCAGCGTCCCACACTGGACTGCCAGTTGAGACCCGGCTGCTCCACTTCTGATCCAGCTCCCTGCTAATGCACCTGGGAAGGCAGCGGAGGATGGCCCAAGTGCTTGGGGCCCTGCACCCATGTGGGAGACCTGGAAGAAGCTCCTGGCTCCTGACTCCCACCTGGCCAAACCTCAGCTCTTGCGGCCATTTGGGGAATGAACCAGTGGATGAAATATCTCTCTTTCCATCTCTCTCTCTCTCTCTCTCTTTCCATAACTCTGCCTTTCAAATAAACCAGTAAGTCTTTTATAAAAAACCTTATTTTTAAGCTCATTTTCTATGAGCTTTTTGAAGTCTGCTCACACTTTATATTGTGGAATCCTCTCCCAGGGGGTGGAGGTCTGGCCAGCCCCCCTACTCACATTAATGCTTCTGTAGTGAGATGTAGGAAGTGGTTTTCAGAATCTTTTTAGCCACCAGGTGGTTTTTCCAAATTCACCTTCCTTTGAGCCCCTCCAGCTATCAGAAAGCAGGCTGGGATTGCATTAGCACACATCTTACCAGTTCAGATTTGCACAACATAGCACCCACCACAAAGGCGGCTCACGGAGGTCAGCCCCAGCCTGACATCCGGGCTCCTTGTGACTTTCGGTTTTTCGGGTTTGCCTTGCTGGTGATGCTTTGACAGGAAAGTGACTCTGCATCATTAAGGGTCTCACGCGACAGCTCGCGTTGCGGTCCCAGAACACGTGCCAGCCAGAGGATCTCAGAAGAGACGCGGGAGGCGATTTGTGGTTTCATGGGTGACCTTGAACTCACAGTTCGCTGGTGGGGTATCACAGAGGTGAACACGGCGTGCGGAACCCCACAACAAACACCACATGAAGCACGATACAGTCGTAGGCTGCACTTCGGTGTAAGAGGCGTCACCACGTCCCTTGTTCTCCGACAGCCGAGCCACGACAGGGAACAGCATGCAACAAGCTTGGGCAGAGATCCGTCTAGAGCTCCCACTGCCCTGACCAAGGATCCTGCAGAAGCTCAAATGAAAGTGAACCACGGCGAGGGGGCGTGGGGCAGGTGGGGGGTGGGTCTCAGCCTTCCCATCCAGTAGACGTGTGTCCGTGTACATTATATTCTTGAAAATAAATTCAGCTCAAATCTTCTAGGATCCCTGAACTCCTGGTAATTTGAGAACTCAAGGGTGCACCTGTCTACCCGCCGAACTCCAGCACGTCTGGATTTTAGCGGATTTTTTTTTTCTTTCTTATCTTCACAAGGGACGCCACTGGGGCGGGTGTGTGTGTGTGTGTGTTCAATATTAATGCTTTTTTTTTTTTTTTTTTGACAGAGTGGACAGTGAGAGAGAGAGACAGAGAGAAAGGTCTTCCTTTTGCCGTTGGTTCACCCTCCAGTGGCCGCTGCAGCCGGCGCACCGCGCTGATCCGAAGGCAGGAGCCAGGTGCTTCTCCTGGTCTCCCATGGGGTGCAGGGCCCAAGCACTTGGGCCATCCTCCACTGCACTCCCTGGCCACAGCAGAGAGCTGGCCTGGAAGAGGGGCAACCGGCTCAGAATGCGGCGCCCCGACCAGGACTAGAACCTGGTGTGCCGGCGCCGCTAGGCGGAGGATTAGCCTAGTGAGCCGCGGCGCCGGCCTAATGCTGTTTTTAAAAAGAAGCACTGTTGGAAGTGTTCCTCCTTCAGGGAACCTTCCCTGGAAGTCTCGGCGATTCTGGCCCTTCATCTGGGGAGACCTGTATGCAGCACCCTCTGTCCAGGCACCACTCCGGGCAGGGAGTCGCGCTGTGACCGCTGCAGGCGGGGAGAGGGTCCACGCAGCTTTGCCCAGGATTGCACGCATAGTAGGCAGCCATGGCTTTGGCTTGACGCGCGTCCAGGGGGCGTCCAGCACTGGACGGGCCTGAGCTCCCCGGGCTGCCTCCTGCCCCGGCCGCAGGGGCGGGCGCCAGCACCCGCGGGGAGCAGAACCGGGCCATCCGGCAAACACTCGTCTGCGCAGGCGCTTGGGGCAGCCGGCGGTCTCCATGGCAACGATAGAACGCGCCGCTGCGCTGTGGCTGCGACTGCGACTGCGCGGCCGGTCCGCAGGGCTCTCCAGGTTGCTGGCGTGGCTGGCGGGTCTTTGGGTCTCCCCCAGCCCTGACTCCGAGGTTACCCTCCCGCACTCAGATACTACACACACACCCCACGCACACTCTGCCCGTTCTCAGACGTTGCCCGCAGGCACCACCCACACACGCAAAGACACGCACGCCCTCGCCTATGGACTTGGCTGACTCCAGGGTTACCTGCACCGGCCCAAATGTTGACTGGGCCAGGCACGAGGGCAATTTCTGGGTCTGTTTCGTACCCCGCCGTATTCCCCAGGGCCTTGCACACTGCAGGTGCTTGGAAAATAGTTCTCGGGTGCAGCACGCGTGAATGAAGCATGCGCACTTAGCAAGACGCTGTAATCACTGAGCGATTCCCACAGGTGTTCAAATGCCACCTGCGCTCCCGCACGTGTACGCAAGTCGCTCAGATAAGCTCATCCTCTTACTGAGCTCCACCAAGGCGGGGGTTTCTGTGGGGCCGTGCCCCGGGCTGGCTCCTGTACCGTGCGCAAGGAAGGAAGGACCCACGCTCAGCCAGGGGTTGACCACGCCCACTCAGCTGTTACCCACAGGTTAGGGAACTCAGATAAAAACGCCCACTTGATTGGCACTGGCTTGCTGCCCAATCTTACCCCCTCCCACTCTCACCCCCCATGACCCACTCAGGTCATGGCACCCCCATGCCCACTCGGGTGACCTCCCCACTCCCTGCCCTGCCCCCCACATGTCACCAGCCGCGAGGTGCCGCCTGCGGTTTTTCTTGTGCTTCTTCCTGCTCCCATTGTCATCGCCAGCCTTGCTCTCCTTCTCTGGGGAGTCCAGAGTGGCGGCCCGGGTTCTGGATCTGTGGGGCCCCCTGCCTGGGCAGCTCCCTGGGGACCATGGCTGGTAGGCGCAGCGCCCACATCAGCACCCAGGCCGCACCTGCACCGTCCTGCGCTCGGTCTGCAGGAAGAGGTTCAGCTTGGTCAGGATCTCCACCCACCCCTCTCCACACTCCGCCCTTGCCCTCGGGCTCCCGGGGGCCACAGCGAGGTGGTGTCCCCCGACAGCCTAACGGTGGCCGCCCTGCACCTCTCTTCTCCACAAAGGCCTTCCCAGCCACCTCGAACCTGCCCGGGGGGCTTCGAGGGGCCCGGATGATCTCCTCGTCCTCCAGGATCCCCAAGATCATGAGGGACCTGTAGCTGTCCACCTCCAGGGTCCTGCACTGTGCTTCATCCTTGGCTGCGAACAGCAGCCTGCCCAGCCCCCTAGGCAGCAGTAGGCCCACTGGCTCGGGCCTGAGCTGCCGGGAGCTTCCGAGGGCCGATCCAGGGTGCCCTGCGCGACCCGCTAGGAGAGGAGACCTGGCAGGGTAGGCCCAATGCGTCCAACCCCAGGCGTGGATGCCCCAGCCCCACGGAGAGGGCGCCAGGCAAGGCCCACGGGTCCCCACGTGTCCGACAAGCACAAGCGAGAGATCCCCAGCTGACTCCCTGGGCCAGGCTGCACTAGGGGGGTGGGGGGTGCTGACGCCTCTACTGGGGGGATCGCGATCCGTGGGGGGCCCACTGGCAGGAGGCTTGTCCCCTGGCCCTGGCCCCCGTGGCCTGGCTAAGTCCAAGTTGTGGCCCCTGCACTTGCTCCTGCAGTGACGTCACCATCTCCTTCCGCTCTGCGGCCGGGCGGTGTCCATGGCAACCGCTGGAGCATTGCGTCTGCCATTGGCCCGCCTGACGCATGGAAATCACAGTGGGAGGGGGTCACTCGGGGGTGAGTGACCCCCTCAGAAGGACTCAGAAGGACGCGCCAGTCCTCGAGACAGCGACTGACCGCAGGGGCCTGCGGGGACAGGGACAGGACAAGAGGAGCCTGGAACATCTTTTGGGGCCAGAAAGTAAGGAGGTGCTCCAAGAATGACCAGAACATTTGGGACGATGCGGGAGTCGGCCTGCAGGGCTCCACCGGGGACTTCAACTCTCGGGCAATCTGCCCACCAACATGGCGAACGAGGTAACATGGTAACCCCTGGAGCAAACTAAGGGTCTAGAGGCCGCGTGGCTCCAGGCGGGCGAGTTTTCTGGGGCGTGCCAGCTGGGGCTTGCCGGCTGGGGCGTGCCGGCTGGGGCGCGGTCTCCAGGCACCTGCGCATGTAGCGCTTTCTCATCAGTGGGAGAACAGACGCGTCCTAACTTCGCGATGTCCTTGTTTGTGACACACACACAGAGAAATAAACACAGACACACAGCCGGGCCAGCCCTGGCCGCTGCAGCCATCGTGGAACCGGATTGTCAAATTGAATCTCTCTCTCTCTCTCTCTCTCTCTCTCTCTCCCTATAACTCTGTCTTTCAAATAAATAAATCCATCTTTTTTAAAAAAAATTTCACATTAAACTCAATACTCATGATGTCCCCCCCCCTTTTTTTGACAGTCAGAATTAGACAGTGAGAGGGACAGAGAGAAAGGTCTTCCTTTTCAGTTGGTTCACCCCCCAAATGGCTGCTATGACCAGCACACTGCGCCGATCCTAAGCCAGGAGCCAGGTGCTTCCTCCTGCTCTCCCATGTGGGTGCAGGGCCCAAGGACTTGGGCCATCCTCCACTGCACTCCCGGGCCACAGCAGAGAGCTGGACTGGAAGAGGAGTAACTGGGACAGAATCCGGTGCCCCAACCAGGACTAGAACCCGGTGTGCCGGCGCCGCAGGCAGAGGATTAGCCTGGTGAGCTGTGGCACCAGCCCCATGCTGTCCTTTTTAATACAAAGATGGAGTAAATCGGCCCCCACCTATCTGCCGCAGATGTGTGAGTCCTTGGCCCTCGGTCACACATCCCAGCGCCTGTGCCCATTCCAGACTGAGAACAGACCACAGAGTGGCTCACTTCTACCTTCCCCGGTGTTCACTGAGAAGTGTCCTTGTTCCTGCGGGGGGCGACGCGCCGGACATACTTGAGTGAGTGAGACAGGCTCCGCTTTTAGCTCAGTCCTGTGGTTGCCACAGACTAGCTCCACCTGTTTACAGTTGGCGAGAGAAGCCCTATAATTATCCCGAAGGCGTGTTCTGATTCCTGGTGTGGGGTGTGTGACTGGGCTCCGTGTTCCTGGGATGTGTCTTGCTACAGTTTAAAGAGAGAAGTGTCTTGGGGACCCTGTGCAGCTAATTCTGTCTAGTCTTATCCAGGAAGGCTTCCTTGAGGAGGTGACATTTGAAAGTTTTTTTTTTTTTTTTAAGATTTATTTGAAAGTCAGAGTTATAGAGAGAGAGGAGAGGCAGAGAGAGAGGTCTTCCATCCACTGGTTCACTCCCCAATTGGCCCCAATGGCTAGAACTGTGCCAATCTGAAGCCAGGAGCTAGGAGCTTCTTTTGGGTCTCCCGCATGGGTGCAGGGGCCCAAGGACTTGGGCCATCTTCTACTGCTTTTCCAGGCCGTAGCAGAGAGCTGGATAGGAAGTGGAGCAGCCAGGACAGAAACGGCATCCATATGGGATGGCGGCACTGCAGGTGGCGGCTTTACCTGCTACAGCACAGCACTGGCCCCTCCCACTCCCTTCTGTTTCTTTCTTTTGGTTATTCAGTTACTTATTTCATTTGAGAGACACAGACCCGATCAGAGAGTTCCTGTCTGTGGGTTCCTTCCCCAGATACCTGCACAGTCGGGGCTGGACAGAGCCAGGAGCCAGGAACCCCATCCAGGTCACCCGCTGAGATGCAGGAACCCATCACAGCTGTCTCCCAGGGTCGACAATGGAGGAAGCTGGAGCCAGGAGCGGGAGCTGGGGTGGAATCCAGGAACCCCAAGGTTGACCAGAAGCCTGATTTCTGCTTCTACCCCCTTATCCATAATGGTGTCACAGGGCTGTCACTGGCAGCAAAGGATGCTGGGAACACAGGTCCCTGGCTTTCCGGCTTGGACACAGGAGGGGGTTGGGATTGACAGTTGGGTTTCCAGGGCAACCATGGAGTTCAGCGTCACGGATGAGACAAGGGGAGGGTTGGACACCAGCAGGGGACGCGGGAGGGCCCCATGGGGGTTGAGAGGGACTCGTCTCCTGGGGTGGGAGGCTAGCAGCCTCGGGGGCACCTGAAATACTCTGTGGTTCTGGAATCTGCTGTGGCGAGGGGGAAGCCAAGCAACCACAGTGACATCAGCACTAATTTGCATCCGGCAGCTGGCTGGGTGCTTGTGCTGCCGACACAAACCCACTGATGGCTCCAACAAACGCTGTCATCGATCCGTCAGACTGCCCCTCACCGGGCCCCATCTTGTTCCCTGCGGTAGCCAGAGGGGTCCCTGGAGGAACCAAGGTCAGAGACTTCCCATAGCTCCTGTCCTCCAAGTCCAAGTCTTCTCTTTTGTCCTGCAAAGTCCCAGACGACTGTCCCCTCCTACACCCCTACACCTGTCCTCTCTCTGCCCTCATCCTCCCCGCCATTCAGCCACACTGGCCGTTTGACTTTTTCAATGACAATTCCAGGCTCGCTGCGGCCACAGGACCTTTGCACTTGCTGAACCTGCTGCCTGGGCGTCTCTTCCCTTCGCCTCTGCCACACAAGGCCTTCCTGACCCAGCCCTGCCGCCCCCTGGGATTTGTTTGCTCCACAGCAACTCCGCCATCCGGATCCGGCAGGGTTTACTCATATCTTCTGCTGCTGTCTTCCTCCCTCTCTCAAATGGGAGCCCCCTGGGGGCCGCTGCCCATGCCGGGTCTCCAGCATGGGGAACAGGGTAGATGCTCAGCCAACCCCCCCCCCCCCGTGGTTGCTCTCAACCTGAAGATGGTCTCAGCTAACGTTCACCCAGCTCCGGCCGTGCGCCCGCCTCCCCCCAACCCGGGTTTTCTAGGAAGAAAGCACCAAAAACCTGAGAAAACATGATATTTCTTTCTGTAAACATGACATTGGATGCGTTTGCCGAACAGGAAGATTGTGCTTTTCTCCGAAACCACTTTCACGGTGTATTTTGGTTAAATTTCACTTCAAAACTACAACAATTTGTCCAGATACTCCTGGATGAAAACAAAACTATCTGGTGTGTTGTGGCTATCTCAATCCCAGATCTTGCTACAGCCTCTGTGTTTGTTTGTGTTTTCCTGACATTCTCTATGGACTTTACGGTTTTGAATGCATTTTAGCATGTAAGTTTTTGTTTTTAGCTGCCAAACGCTAATTGGTTCCACCTGGGGTCAAATCCTCCACACATTCGAGTTTTCTAGGAAGAAAGCTTCAGAAACCTGAGAAAACATGATATTTCTTTCCGTAAACAAGACATTGGATGCATTTACCGAACAGGAAGATTGTGCTTTTCTCCAAAACCACTTTCACGGTGTATTTTGGTTAAATTTCACCCGAAATCCACCAAAGTTTGTCCAGATACTCCTGGATGAAAACAAAACTATCTGGTGATTTTTAGCTATATCAATCCCAGATCTTGCTACAGCCTCTGTGTTTGTTTGTGTTTTCTGGACATTCTCTATGGACTTTACGGTTTTGAATGCATTTTAGCATGTAAGATTTTGTAGCAAGACATTCCCGCATGCACGGACCCCCCTCCTGGCGCCCAATCCTCACTGGCAATGAGAAAGCCCAACTTACAGATGGAGACACCGAGGCCCAGGGAGAGGTATCGATTTCTGCCACAAACGCCGGCACCCGGCTCTCCCCGGACAGTTCTAGAAGTCCCAAATCTAAGATGCGCCCCAGCGCGGGGCTGCTGGGGGAGGCGCCCTCGCCTGGCCGCCTCCGGGGTGGGGTTAGGGGGCGGTGCCGCCTGCAGACGCTGGCTCCCGGCCGTTCCTGCCTCACTCCCGACCCCGCGCTGCGGTCGCCTTCTTGGGTGCGCACAGCACAGCAGGAACTGAACCCGGGCGCTCCAATGTGGGAGAGCAGCGGATCCCCAGGGCTAAGTGCCTGCTCTCCTCCCCCCGGCCCCGCACTGCTGTCCACTCCTCCTCTCTCCTTTGTCCCTCTGTTTTGGGTTGGATTGCGCCCTTACTCTGGAAAAACAGCTCTGCTGGGAGCTGGTGCTGTGGTGGGGCAGGTGAAGCACCCACCTGGGCTGCTGCCATCCCATGTGGGCGCCGGTTCAAGTCCCGGCTGCTCCACTTCTGATCCAGCTCTCTGCTACAGCCTGGGAAAGCAGTAGAAGGTGGCCTAAGTGCTTGGGCCCCTGCACTCGTGTGGGAGACCTGGAAGAAGCTCCTGGCTTCGGATCAGCCCAGCTCTGGCTGTTGTGGCCATTTGGGGAGTGAACCAGAGGATGGAAGACCTCTCTCTGTCTCTCTCTCCTGCAACTCTGCCTTTCAAATAAATCAACAACACACAGGAAGAACACAATCATTGACAAGTTTGGAAATAGAGGGAAGAAAACAGACACACCAGATACACGAGGACTTTGAAAAGTGTGTGGAAAATGAAATTAAAAATAAATGTATTTTGTTGCAAAAAATTGTTTAAATCCATGCACAGTTTTGTTTATAATAGGCATTTCCAGAAACTTTTTTTTTTTTGACAGGCAGAGTTAGACAGTGAGAGAGAGAGAGACAGAGAGAAAGGTCTTCCTTCTGTTGGTTCACTTCCCCAATGGCCACTACGGCCGGCGCTGTGCCGATCCAAAACCAGGAGCCGGGCGCCTCCTCCTGGTCTCCCATGTGGGCGGGTGCAGGAACCTAAGTACCTGGGCCATCCTCTGCTGCCCTCCTGGGCCACAGCAAATAGCCAGACCAGAAGAGGGGCAACCAGGACTAGTACCTGGCGCCCCAACCAGGACTAGAACCCGGGGTGCAGGCACCACAGGCGGAAGATTAGCCAAGGGAGCCATGGTGCCGGCCTCCAGGAACATTTTTGAAAACCTTTTTATGCCTGGATTTCAGGGAAATAGAATTGCTCCAAAATAAAATTTTTTATTTCTTTTTTTTTTTTAAAGATTTATTGATTTGAGAGGTAGAGTTACAGACAGTGAGAGGGAGAGAGAGAAAGGTCTTCCATCTGATGGTTCACTCCCCAAATGGCCCCCATGGCCAGAGCTGCGCCAATCTGAAGCCAGGTGCCAGGAGCCAAGAGCTTCCTCTGGGTCTCCCACATGGGTGCAGGGGCCCAAGCACCTGAGCCATCTTCTACTGCTTTCCCAGGCCATAGCAGAGAGCTGGATTGGAAGTGGAGCAGCCGGGACTAGAACTGGCGCCCAAATGGGATGTGGCACTGCAGGCTAGGGCTATAACCCACTGCACCACAGCGCCAGCCCCACCGCCAAACTTTGAAATTGAAATGCATAAAGCCAGTCTCTCATAGCTTCTGAATTCTTTTCTGCTTAGAAAAACAGTCCCCTCACTTCTCAGACTATGTATCCCTTCATCATCTTCCCTCCAGAGAGCTAGACGGCTTCATGGCTTGCTTTATTTAAATCTTTGATCCATCTGGAATTTATTTTGGTAAAAAGAATCCAGAATTTACTGTCTTCTATTCCAAAGAAACGTTGGGCTGCTGGATCTCTGTCTTGCCTGGTTTGCAACGCTGCCTTCATCCCAACCGAAAATCTCCTGATTCATAGCGCGTTTTGCTTCATTGGCAATGTCTCTGGGTTTCTTTCCAATGGTGACAAGTTTTTTTCAACAGCTTCTCCTGCACTCCCACGTCCAGGAGCTGGACAAAAACCAG
Organism: Oryctolagus cuniculus; assembly: GCF_051225735.1. Classification (NCBI taxonomy): domain Eukaryota; kingdom Metazoa; phylum Chordata; class Mammalia; order Lagomorpha; family Leporidae; genus Oryctolagus; species Oryctolagus cuniculus. The sequence continues at coordinate 11,907,602 of NC_142884.1, read as the reverse complement.
CTGGGGGTTTGGGTTTTAGAGCAAAATGATGGACACTGTCCACAGCCGTCCACACGGCTTAGCCCGGCTGGGAACGTCACGGCTTGCCCACAGCACGAGATCAAGCCTCCAGCCCGTCTCTGTTACACGTTCCCCTGTTTTTCCAGACCTGCTGCACACAGTGGCCGGAAGCCGTGCCTGAGCTTTATTTGCCGTTGGGACTGAGCGTGACAGAAACACACGGGAGAGTTTGTCAAGAGCAGGCATGCCCAGACCGACAGAAACGCTCACCGCTCACGGCACAGGCAGGCTTTGCCTTGCCAACAAAGTCGCTTTATAACAAGTGCAAATATTTGCCCAGGGGACAGCAGGAAATAGTTCCTAGAACTGCAGGCAGCTCTGCGGAGCTTACCAATGTCGGTGGCTGTGGCTTGGGGTGGTTTAGCATCCTTTTTTTTTTTTTTTTTTTTTTTAAGTAACAGGGTTGCTATGTTACTGTAAAGAAGTATAGAGGAATGAAAACTGGCTGGCATTAGTGCTTCAAAAAAAAAAAAAATCAGTATTACAGAGGTAACGGGAGGGACTCAGTTCCCCGCTCAGGGGGTCTCGGGTTTGCTGTTGTCCCTTCTAGAAAGCAACTGCCCGGGGGGTCCCTGACACCTGTCAGGCGATGGGGTGGGGTCGGGGGGGGGGGGGGAGCCGCGGTAGGAAGTCTCTGCCTTAAGCGGTGAGCAAGGGAGAAATGCCAGAACGGCCCTGCGCAGGATGCGAGCCGCGGTCAGCTGCGCTTCCAGAACACTGTCCCTGAGGCCAGCGCCCCCGGCTTCCTTGTGCTTGAGCGTGACCAGGCGCGACACCTGATGGACTTCGCAGGAATGCAGAAGCCGTAAGCCCAGGCTGGAATTTTAAAAATTATCCCTTGGGGGACCTAAGACCTCTCCTAGCCAAAGCCACGTTGATAAAACTTAAGTATGCGCCCGGAGGTGGCCGGAAAGGCTTTTTTTCCAAGAGCTGTGGTCCAGCCAGCTCACCTGGCAACAGGGAGTCCTGTGGGCTCCGCACGTAACGCAGGCGGCAGGCTTCGTGGCTCTTTTTTTTTTTTTTTTTTTTTTTATTAATTTACTTGGAAGAGCTGGAGATATATAGGACTATGGATGGATAGATAGATACAGAGAGAGAGAGATAGACAGATAGACACACACATAGATAGATAGAGAGGTCTTCCATCCGCTGGGTCACTCCCCAATTGGCCACAATGGTCAAGGGCTGGGCCAGGCTGAAGCTGGGAGCCAGGAGCTTCTTCCGGGTCTCCCACATGGGTGCAGGGGCCCAAGCACTTGGGCCACCCTCTCTGCTTTTCCGGACACACTCAACAAGCAGGCAGCTGGATCAGAAGTGGTGCATCTGGGACTCAAGCCGGCGCTCTGTTACGGGAGACACGCAGCATGGCAAGCGGTGGCTTAACCCACAGCGCCAGCCTCGAATTAACCACCGCACACACACACACACACACACACACACACACACACACACCCTGTAGAGCTGAGTATTTAACGCGCTGTGCTGCAGGCCACCGCGTGGGCCACCCGCGGCCTTGCTTCGAGTTCCAGCCACTCTGCTTCTCACCCCGCTCCCTGCCCATGCGCCCGAGAAATCGCAGCAAACGCCGCCCCCCGCTGTAGGCTCCCCTCGCCCCCACCCCCGGCCACCTCTGCCCACTTCTGCGGCAGTCACGTGGAAACAGGTCAGCCCCTCGACACAAAGAGCCCTGAATGTGCGGGAGAGGGCCCCCTCCACCCGCCGTGGTCCCAGTCTGGGCTCCTCGGCTGCACCCCGGGACGCAGTGACCAGGAGCTGAGAAGCGGCAGGTGCGTGACGCCTGGCGCATTCGCGGGCACTTGGGGTGTCAGGGAGTGGCGTGGAGGAAGCCGCCAAGGCGGGGCGCAGGGACACGCTAGACGGCAGTGACGGGGCAGGGGCTTGCTGGCGGGGGATCCCCACCGCTGGGACTCGGGATCACTCGGCCCCGGGGCCGGGCTCCAGTGACCCAGGGCTCCGGTGACCGCCGGCCTGCGGGTGAAGAGGGCGCGGCCCCCGGAGGAAGCCGCACAGCCGGCTGCGGGCTGGGCGAGGCGGCCCGACCGCCCTCGGTCAGTTTCCCGTCAGGACCCCAGATTGGCGTCTTGTGCTTTGCCGCCTCCCTCAGATCCGGTAGGCAGTGCCTCGCCATTTGTAAAGCAGTCAGCTTAGGGGGGTCGTGGCGCGTCCGCTGTGCGGGGTGGTTTGGTGTCGAAAGGCGTGGCTTGGGAGGAGCTTCGCTGTGGCCCCTGATGGGCCGGGCCGGTGTGGGCGGAGCGTTGGGAGGGGCCGGGCCTAGGTGGGCGGGGCGTTGGGAGGGGCCGTGCCTGGGTGGGCGGAGCGTTGGGAGGGGCCGGGCCTGGGTGGGCGGAGCGTTGGGCGTGGCCCTGGGGCGCCAGCGGCGCACCTGTGTTGGTTTGGGACGATGCCTCCAGCTACCGTTTAGGCGGCGCTTACCTTCCAGTAAAACGGTTCAAGCCGAAGGCCTGCAAGTGCTCTTAGAGCTGCTTCCTCAGCGGCCGCACGGTATCTCCCCCTCCGGGGCGCCCCAGAAATCCTCTAGCAGTGGTCCGTGACGCCTCCCCTCCGTCTTGCAAAGCTGCTAGGGTGCGCACCCCTGGTGTCCCTGGGCGCATTTGATGTGCGCGTTGTGAGCCCCGTGGCCGGAGCCACACGGCCCCGGGAGGACGCGGGGAGCCCTGAGAAACAGTCGCGAATGATCCGATCAGGTGGGCAGGGGCTTCGCGGGGTTCGGGGTGCAAGCGAGGCCTTTGCAGCCCAGGGACCCAGCCTGGCGGAGGGGTCGTCAGGGGTCGCTGACGTCTCGGAGCCTGCACTGCCTCCCCGTTTTATTTAAGGATAAAATAAGTAGCTATCAGAAAAATACTCAGAAATGTGTTTGGCACATTGTATGCTATTATATTTTTTGCTCGATTAAATTAGCAAACCTATGATCAGATTTTGTTCACTTTTTCTTCTGTGAATTCCCTGTTGAGATCCTTAGTTGCACTGTTCTACATTTGTCTTTTCCTTGATATATATGAGCTCTGTAAACCCAGGAAGATCTCTCTCTGTAACTGTGTCTTTCAAATAAATAAATAAATCTTAAAAGAGAAAGAGAGAGAGGAGAGACAGGCTGGTGTTGCCGCAGAACGGGTTAAACTGCCACCTGGCATCTCATACCGCCACCAGTTCAAGTCCCGGCTGCTCCACTTCCCATCCATCTCCCTGCTAGTGCTCCTGGGAAAGCAGCAGGGGATGGCTCACGTGCTTGGTTCCCTGCACCCCCATAAACCAGGGTAGAGCGTCAGGCTCCTGGCTTGGTTCTAGCTGTTGCAGCCATTTGGGGAGTGAACCAGCACATGGAAGATTGATCTCTCTCTCTCTCTCTCCTTAATATATATTTATTTATTTATTTACTTGAAAGGCAGAGTTACACAGAGAGAGGCAGAGAGAGAGAAAAAGAAAGAGAGAGGTCTTCCATCCGCTGGTTCACTCCCCAACTGCCTGCAACAGCCGGAGCTGTGCTGATCCAAAGCCAGGAGCCAGGAGCTTCTTCCAGGTCTCCCACATGGGTGCAGGGACCCAAGGACCTGGGCCATCTTCTACTGCTTTCCCAGGCCACAGAAGAGAGCTGGATCGGAAGTGGAGCAGCCGGGACTTGAAATAGCGCCCATATGGGACGCCAGCACTGCAGGCAGCAGCTTTACCCACTGTGCCACAGTGCTGGCCCCTAAAATAAATCTTTTAAAAAATGTGTTCACCTTCTCTCTGTCTCTCTCTCACTAACTCTGTCAAAAAAAAAAAAAAAATGTGTTCACCAGTTAGTTGTCTTTTGACTTTGTGGATTTGTTTTATGATGATTTAAATGTTTGCATAGTTAGGCCGATTAATCGTTTCCTGGAGGACTTCTGGGCGTGGAGTCTTTCTAAGAAAGAAATGCCGGCCGGCACCATGGCTCACTTGGTTAATCCTCCGCCTGCAGCACCGGCATCTCATATGGGTGCCGGGTTCTAGTCCCGGTTGCCCCTCTTCCAGGCCAGCTCTCTGCTGTGGCCAGGGAGTGCAGTGGAGGATGGCCCAAGTGCTTGGGCCCTGCACCCCATGGGAGACCAGGAGAAGCACCTGGCTCCTGGCTTCGGATCGGTGCAGCTCCGGCTGTAGCAGCCATTGTGGGGGGTGAACCAACGGAAGGAAGACCTTTCTGTCTGTCTCTCTCTGTCTATAACTCTACCTGTCAAATAAATAAAAAGAAAAAGAAAAAGGAAGAAATGCCTCCTGCTTCCTGAGTGCTTCTTGATCTCATCTTTCACACTGACATCTCCCATCCATCTCTTGATCTCATCTTTCACACTGACATCTCCCACCCATCTGCAGAGTATCCTGGGAACAAAGCAGGAGGCAGCAAACCCAACATCACCCTCTTTCCCCCAAGGGCCTCGCCAGCTTTCGACGCACTGGCTGTGTTTAGAAAATCCCTTTTCTGTCCTACCAATCTAAAAGAAATAGCATCGCTGTCAGAGCCCACATCATCAGATGCGCAAACTCTAATTCTAGATCGCTTATCCTCTCCGCATTTGGCTGACCCACTTATTCGGCATTAAATTACAGAGCCAGGGGCCAGCGCTGTGGCGTGGCGGGTAAAGCCACTGCCTGAGACACTGGCACCCCGTATGGGTGCCTGTTTGAGTCCCGGTTGCTCCACTTCCAATCCAGCTCTCTGCTGTGGCCTGGGAAAGCAGTGGAAGATGGCCCAAGGACCTGGGCCCCTGCACCCATGTGGGAGACCCAGAAGAAGCTCCTGGCTCCTGGCTTCAGCCTGGTCCAGTCCTGGCTGTTGTGGCCATCTGGGGAGTGAACCAGTGGATGGAAGACCTCTCTCTGTGTCTCTTTCTTTCTCTGTGTAACTCTTTCAAATAAATACGCCTTTGAATACTTAGAGTGATATTGAGGCTCATGTCCCACTTCGTTATTGATTAGGAAAGCTGATCTGCCCACGCTGATTCTCCTGAATGTTCTCCTTGTTCTCAGAGCGAAGAGTTTCACGTGTACATTACGTCCAGATGTGACAGGCCCTTTTTTTTTAAAGATGCATTTTATTTATTTGAGAGGCAGAGTGAGGGGGTGCGGGTGGGGAGAGAGAGAGAGAGAGCCCTTCCATCCCCTGGTTCATTCTGCAAATGACCCCAATGGCTGGGGCTGGGCCAGGGTAGAGTCAGCAGCCAGGAGCTTCATTCAGGTCCCCCATGTGGGCACAGGGGCACAGGGGCCCAGGTTCTTGGGCCGTCTTGTGCTGCTCCCAGGTGCATTAGCAGGGAGCTGGGTGGGAAGTGGAGCAGCCGGGTCTCACCAATATGAGCTGCTGGTGCTGCAGGAGATGATGTCACAACACCGGCCCCAGACATTCATCCTCTTGTATCTGCATCTACTTAAAAAAAAAAAAAGATTTATTTTTATTTATTTGAAATATAGAGTTACAGAGAGAGAGAGAGAGAGAGAGAGAGAGGTCTTCCAACCACCAAATGGCCATAATGGCCAGAGCTGAGCTGATCCAAAGTCAGGAGCCAGGAACTTCCTCCGGGTCTCCCACATAGGGCCATGTTCTACTGCTTTCCCAGGCCACAGCAGAGAGCTGGATGGGAAGTGGAGCAGCCGGGACTTGAACTGGCACCGGTATGGGATGCCGGTGCCACAGGCTGAGGCTTAGCCTAGTGTGCCACAGTATAGTAGACCACAGATGGGAGACCAATCCCTGGCTTTTAAATCAAAAAGGAAAAAGTAACCCTCGGGGGTCCTCCCCATCTGGAAACCCTCCCCTCTGCGGAGACCTCGGCACGCTGGCAGGAGCCGCAGCCGGGGAGAAAGATGGCTGCTGCTCAGGTCCAGGGCAAGCGCGATGGCTGGGGTCCAGGCACCTTCCCTCAAACTGCGCACGGAGAGCACACTGAACAGGAACTTCATCAGCCGAGCTTTATTTACACGTACACGCATGGTGCCAGGCGTCCACACAGCGCAGCCCTAACGGACTTGATCTTGGACCTGGGCCCCTCGGGAGTCCGGCTCGCTCCCGCGTGCTGTTGTGCACACGCACACGGAAAACCCTGCTGCTCGCGATGAGCGGCTGCCACGCCTTTTCCCTGCACCTGCAGTGAGGCTCCCGCTGAGAAACAGGCCTTAAAGCTGAACCCCCAACAGCTCACGTTCTTCAAAGGGGGCAACTCGGACAGAGCCACGGGGGCACAAGCACGGCCAGTACATAGCTGGGGAGTTGTGGCAGAACGGGGAGGGGGCATGGGGATCAGCAGGGGAGACCTTCGGGCCTTCAGCAGGTGCATGGGACTGGACTCCGCCCACTGGTGCAGAAACACCGAACTCGAGCCCTGCACACAAACAAGCTAACACCTGCCGGTGTGCACAGAGGGGGCTGGTTAGGGTCATGTGGTCACTTTCCACACTCGAAAACACACGAGAGAGAGGCTGCCCCACATGGCTCTGGATGGATGCCTTGGACTCAGGGCAGAGTGTGGCAACCACTGGTCCCGGGCACATGCACACACATATGCACACTCACACACACGTGTACACATGCATATGACACGGCAGTCCAGTCTTACTTAGCATGTCTCAGATCAGAAGGGAGATGTCAGCCAGTTTTTTCCAGGATTTCCTTCCCCCCACCCTGTACAGGAGGAGGGGTCTTCAGCCCTGCCCACTCACCGGTCACAGCACAGACCGGAGCGGAAAAGAGGCCGCCCCACTCTGCCAAGGCCGGTGAGCAAGCAGGGAGTCAGGGGAAAGGCTGGGCGCCGGTGAGCACCGCACGCACCCTGCCGGTGCACAGAGGGGAGTGAACGTTCGAGAACTTTCCCAAGCCACTTAGCCACTCTCCCGCTTCTGAAGATGAGACACGGAGGGGAAAGAGCAGGCCTGGGGGAGAGAGAGGCAGAGGGAGTCGCCCGCCCCCATCCCTCCCACCCAGGGCTCGTGGGCCATTTACCTCCGGGGGCCAGACACCCACAAACTCATCCCCAAGCATCCCAAGTCTGGCCTGAGCCCACAAGAGAAGTCGCTGCTCCGGCCTGGGGCTTCTTCCCAGGCCCACCTTCAACTCCTCCGCCAGGCGCTCCCAGATCAAAGCTTACTGGTATCTGCGGATAAACAAGACCAGCGAGGGTGGAGGCGGGGACAGGTGTCAGGAGGCGACAGGTGTCAGGAGGCGACAGGTGTCAGAAGGAAGCATCCCTGAACTCCCAAACTCCGGGCACTCGGAGAGGCCGAGTGACCATGGCGACCCTCACCAACGAGAAGGGGGTGGGGGTGCTGTATCCCCTCCTACCCCTCCCCCACCGCAGGGGTCCCCAGTGCTGGCCCTCAGGAGTTCCTAAGAGCAGTTTGGGCTCCCGTCCCCAAACCTCACCTGTGCCATCAGTCTCCTCCATGCGCTAAGGCTCCCCACCCCATCACCCACTTGATCCACTGCACGCTGGGTGCCTCTGTCCCCAGCCACTCTCCTCCCACCACTCCTGACACATGGGAATCACTCCTGTGTCACGCTCACCAGCAGAGGCATGGGGAGCGCCTCCCGGCCTGGCCGTGGGAGCCCTGGACGTGGAGGCAGGCGGCTCTGCGGGCTGCGGGCCCCTGGGGACCGGTGCCTCCCTCCTGGGGATGGTTCCTTTCTTGGGAGTCGCCGGCTTCTTCTGGGCGTCTTCGGAACCCACCAGGACGTAAGAGCCGGGGCCCAGGCGCACCTTCTTCTTCTTTCTGGGGGGTGTCTCCTGACTCCCGTCTTGGTCTGACTCACAGGCGGCTGCGGGGCTCCCGGAGTCCACGGCTGGGTCGCCGGGCACCTGCTTCCTGGCTGACTCCTCCTGCTTCACGGGGGGCTTCGGGGGGCTCCTGCCCGACTTGGAGACCTCCATGCCTTCCGCCTCTCCAGCCCTGGCCTCCGCCTCCAGGGCCGCCTGGCTGGATCCGTGGATGCCTCTGGGTTGTTTCCAGGGTGCTGGCTCCTGCTTGGGGTTCTTCTGCTTGTTTCTCCTGGAGCGAGACGCGGCTCCTGTCCTGCGGACCAGGGGCTTCGGGGGGTCCCCCTGGTCTTCCAGCTCTGGCCAGGCGCCGCCGGCATCCTCCACCTTCAGGGCAGAGCCCACCTCGGCAGCAAATCCGGGCTCCTTCTTCACCTTCTTCCCTGCTGTGCCGGCCCAGGCCGCCGCCGCCTCGGCCAACTCCTGAGCTCTGGCTTCGTCCCGGCTGCGGGTCTGGGCGTCCATGCAGAAGATGACCTGCACGACTGCCCCCAGCAGCACGCCCAAAGCCTCCGCCCAGCTGTCCGAGGGCCGACCCTGGTTCTGGGGCTGCGGCTGCTGGTTGAGCTGCAGCAGGTGGACCACATCCTCCCAGGTACGCCCCTCGGCCTCCAGGAATTCATGCAGATTCTTCAGAAACTCGGCATCCTGGGTGGGGTCTCTACAGACCACCCTCCAGGGACCGCCCCGGCCTGGGAACTCCCGGGGGAGGGTGCTCAGGTTCAAGCCCTCGCCGACCTCGAGGAGGGCGGCCTTGGCGTTCTCCTCCCTCAAAAACATCTTGTTGAGCACGCGGTAGGGGCCCAGGGGGGCGAGGACCGCGTTCAAGGTCTCCTCGATTTCCGCTTGGCCACAGTCCTCCGGGATGCCCGTGACCAACAGGGACCTGTGGATGTCCACTTCCATCCCCCGACACCAGTCTTCCAGAAGGTTCATGGCCATGGCCCCAAGAGCCCAAGAGGCGGGTGGACGGATGTGGGCTGCTGGCGGCGGACCCCAAATATCAACCCTGCAAGGTCACCAGACGGTGAGGTCAGATGCGCGGGGAGAGGACCCCTCGTGATTTCCCAAGACCCTCCTTCCCAGCCCGGGGCCCGAATGCTCACACGTGTCCAGGAAGCTGCCCTCCGTCCCGCCCCCGGGGCCTGGCACCGGCAGCCCCGCCTCCGACCGTCCAGCCGGGCCAAGGACAGGCCGCTGGGATGCAGCCCCTCCCCAGGGCTGGCCCCGGCCACCTCGGCGCTGCAAGACGACAGGCAGCTGCCGGCCGCCCCCGGCTCCAACCCGGGCGGATCACGCGACTCCCAGCCTCGATCCCGGCCGCCGTGCGGAGCCGAACCCGGCGCCCCGCAGCGCGCGCCTGCGCACTTGCTCCCGCGCCGCGGCTCCCCGTCCTCCGCGGCGCAGCTCCAGCGGTCGTCATGGCAACTGGCGCTGGGTTGCTAGGGCTGATAGGGGCTCTGGGCGGCAGGTGGAGGTGCACCTGTCCAGGCCTTCACCCAGCAGAGGGACTGGACATGCTCAAGTTGTCCCACCAGACCCTCTCTTTCTGCCCATGTGGACCTTGGGAGCAGGGGTGGGGTTCCGGGTGCCTGTGCTGGGTTCTAGTCCAGCTCTTTCATTCCTTATGTTGAATTCAGCCAACGAGACACCCCCCCACCCCGAGATGCCGGACATTAGAGGGCAGCAGGGAAAGGAGGCTTGAATCCCCTGGGTTTCTCCCCAAAACCCATAGCTTCTGTTGGGCAGCCTGCTCCAGCTGCCACTTCTGGGTTCTAGAAACTTCCAGAAATTTCCAGAAAATTCACCCCCCCCTTTTTTTTTGGACAGGCAGAGTTAGACAGTGAGAGAGAGACAGAAAGAAAGGTCTTCCTTTTTCCATTGGTTCACCCCCCAAATGGCTGCCATGGCCGGCGCACTGCACCAATCCGATGGCAGGAGCCAGGTGCTTCTCCTGGTCTCCCATACGGGTGCAGGGCCCAAGCACTTGGGCCATCCTCCACTGCACTCCCAGGCCACAGCAGAGAGCTGGCCTGGAAGAGGAGCAACTGGGACAGAATCCGGCGCCCACATGGGATGCTGGCGCCACAGGCGGAGGATTAACCAAGGGAGCCACAGCACCAGCCCATGGGATGGATTGGTTTCTAAGCATTTTGTTTTCTGGTCATATGGGAAAAAAGAAAATGAATCACTTGAAAGCTATAAATAAAAATTGAGTCCAGAGAATCTTTTTTTTTTTTTAAAGATTTATTTTATTTATTTGAAAGACAGAGTTACACAGAAAGATAAGGAGATACAGAGAGGTCTTCTATCCACTGGTTCACTCCCCAACTGGCCGCAAAGGCCAAAGCAGCACCAATCCGAAGCCAGGAGCCAGGAGCTTCTTCTGGGTCTCCCACGCGGGTGCAGGGGCCCAAGGACTTGGGCCATCTTCCACTGCTTTCTGAGGCCATAGCAGAGAGCTGGATCGGAAGTGGAGCAGCCGGGACTCGAACCGGCATCCATATGGGATGCTGGCACTGCAGGCAGTGGCTGTACCTGCTACGCCACAGCGCCAGCCCCGAGTCCAGAGAATCTTTAAACTAGGGGCTGGCACTGTGGTGTACTGGGTTAAGCCTCCACCTGCAGGGCCAGTATCCTATACGGGTGCTGGTTCAAGTCCCGGCTGCTCCACTTCCAATCCAGCTGCCTGCTGGTATGCCCAGGACAGCAGCAGAGGACGGGCCAGGTGCTTGAACCCTGAACCCATTTGGGAGACCCGGAAGGAGCTCCTGGCTCCTGACTTTGGGTTGGTCCAGCTCCAGCCATTTCAGCCATTTGGGGAGTGAACCAGAGGAAGGAAGAGCCCCCCACCCGTAAGTCTGTCTTTCAAATAAACAAATAAAAATCTTTTAAAAAAAAGTATTAAATAAAGAAAAGTGATTATAACAGACAACATTAAAATAAAAAGGGCATTATTTTTTTAAAAAAAAAAAGGAATCTTTAAAAAACAATGCTGTGTGTATATATCTATGTCATGTATTCCAAAATCTTTAAGATATTTTAAGAGAATTTTTTTTAAATTTGTTTATATATAAAAAGGAACTATATATATAAATGTACATATACATTTCAAGAAACTCACAGAAAAGTCACATTACCCTTTAACTCGTTTGTCCATGAGTTTCCGGAAGGTCCCTGGTGTGTGTGTGTTAGGGGGGTCAGCTGCCTGCCAACTCCCCCAGTCAGGAGCCACACAGATTGCCGGCCCATTTAAAAATAGTGGCTAGCACCTGTAACAGGAGTCCGTGTGGTTTCCACGACAACGCGTGGTCCCGTGGTTCCCGTGGCAACGCCCTGGTCTGCGGTTTCCCCGGCAACGCGTCCCCGAAGCTGCAGGTCCCGCCTCCCTCCCTGCACCGCGCGGCCCCGGTTTTGCCTGTGGGCTTCTGTTTTTCCGGGCTGGGTGTTTTACGTGGGGATCCACACGGCGTGAAGATTCAGGGGGCCCGGGGCAGGCATCCTGGGCCCCGCGTGGCCACGGCCCCGCGGGCGTTGTGCAACTCCGGCTGACGCCGCCCCTCCCACCTCTCCCACCCCCCAATCCCACGTCCACCCCCGCCCCCACAACGCGCAGGCGCCCACCTCAACATCTGTCCACTCACACCTTATCTCACAGCATCATTGCTAAACACACGGATTATTTCCAGGTAGCCATACCTTTTTATTTTTATTTTTATTAAAGATTTATTTATTTGTTTGAAAGAGCTACTCAGAGGAGACGCAGGGAGAGAGAGAGAGAGAGAGAGATCTTCCATCCGATGGTTCACTCCCCAATTAGCTGCAACAGCTGGAGCTGTGCCTATCCGAAGCCAGGAGCCAGGAGCTTCCTCTGGGTCTCCCACGTGGGTGCAGGGGCCCAAGGACTTGGCCATCTTCTACTGATCCCACAGGCCACAGCAGAGAGCTGGATTGGAAGTGGAGCAGCCAGGTCTTGAACAGGCGCCCATATGGGATGCTGGCACTGCAGGCCAGGGCTTTAACCCGCTGTGCCACAGCACCGGCCCCATACCTTTTTTTATTTTTAATTTCTATTAAAATACCCCAGAAAAAAAGAGAGAGGGAGATAATCGGTTGGCCAAGAGTTAATGGTTATTACAGCAGGAAGCTCACGATGTTATTTAGTCTCTATAGATGTAGACATTTCACAGTTTCCATAAATAAAAACTTTACAAAGGAGAGAAGAAAAATGTCTCCTCTCTAGAACTGTATCTAGAAAATACATGCAATCTGCTCTCTTTATATGAATAAGAATTAAAAAAAAACTGTCATATCTGTCTTTGGCATCATTCCCCCTTTTTTTTACGAACATGATTTTTTAAATAAAGATTTAATTTATTTATTTGAGAGGTGAGAGAGACAGAGAGAGGGGTCTTCCATCCACTGGTTCACTCCCCAAATGGCCACAATGGCCAGAGCTGAGCCGATCCGAAGCCGGGAGCCAGGCACTTCCTCCTGGTCTCCCACACGGGTGCAGGAGCCCAAGCACTTGGGCCATCCTCCACTGCCTTCCTGGGCCACAGCAGAGAGCTGGACTGGAAGAGGGGCAGCTGGGACTAGAACCAGTGCCCAAATGGGGTGCCGGGGCCACAGGCGGAGGATTAACCTACTGTGCCATGGAGCCAGCCCCGCTAACATGATTTTATGGACAGAATAAAACCCATCTCCATAGGATTTTATTGCTTTAATCCTAGTTGTTCTCACAATGTGTATCCTTCTCTATAACCTTTTTAAAAAGATTGTATGTATTGGAGAGGCAGAGTTACAGACAAAGAGGTCTTCCATCCCTGGTTCACTTCCCAAATGGCCGGAGCTGGGCAGATCCGAAGCCAGGAGCCAGGAGCTTCCTCCAGGTCACCCACACGGGTGCTGGGCTGCAAGCACTTGGGCCATCTACTACTCCTTCCCCAGGCCATGGCAGAGATCTGGATCTGAAGTGGAGCAGCCGGGACTCGAACCTGGGGCCCATATGGGATGCTGGCGCTACAGGCAGAGGCTTAATCTATGCCACGGTGTCAGCCCACTCCCCTGCAACTTTAAAAGGTGAAACTGGGACAGGCATTTGGGTAGCAGTGGAGCTGCTTGTGTCCCACAGCAGAGTCCCCATCCAGCTCCCCACTCACGCACACGCTGGGAGGCGGCAGGGGATGGCTGGAGGGCTCCTGTCGCTCCCCCTCTTCGTGGAGGAACGACACAAGACCCTGCGCTGTTCTTTTGTCTGCTCGGCCCTCCCCGGGTTTGCTGCTGGTTCTTCCCGGGTTGGCTACCGTCCCTTCCACCTCCATGGAAGGGCAGTTCCCCCTGCCACTTTCCCCACTTCCGCGGGGGAGCAGCACACCGCCGGCCGGCTCTCTCGGGGGCTGCACGGGTGTTCCTTCAAATAGATGTTCCCTGTGCATGTTGTCTCTCTCCTCCTTTATAGTCCTCTTCCACCAATCCCAACTCTGCTACCCACACGCTGAGTACGCTGCTCTCCTCCAATCAGGAGCAGGTCCTGCTGTTTATTGGTTGAACTGGAGGCAGCTGTGTAGAAGCTGTTTCCTCCTCTCCCAGCGCCATATTGTGGGAGAGCAGATGCATAGAATAAGTCTTAATTCCAGTAACTTAGTCTAGTCCGAGTTGCTCCCAGTTGCTCCCCACAGGCTCCCAGCTCTGACTCTGCCCGTGAACCTGAGCCTGAAGCAAGCTGTCTGGGCCATCCCTCTGAGCCTTCTCCCACCTTGCGTTAGTGTCTTTGGAGGAGTTACGGTGACCTCACCCCAAAATCATCACCACGCCCTCGTCCTGTGCCTGGGGATCCCGTCGTGATGGTCAGGAGCACACCACCCCTCCTTTACGAGCCTCAGTTTCTCTGTCTGCTTAATGGGGTGTTGGGAGGATTCTGGAGGCAACACACAGGAATCGGGGGCCTCTGGGTTATAGAACCCCCTCAGCACCTGTCAGTCAACGTCGCTGTTACCCTCTACGTGGAGAAATGGGTCCCGGCACTGTGGCGGGGTGGGTGACACCACCACCTGCAACACCGGCACCCCATGGAGTCCTGATTCGCACCCTGGCTGCTCCACTTCCGATCCAGCTCCCTGCTAATGAACCTGGGAAAGCAGAGGAGAGACAGAACACGTTCATCTGCTGGTTCACTCCCCAAGTGGCCACAAGGGCCAGGGTTGGGCCAGGCTGAAGCCAGGAGTCTGGAACTCCACTCTGGTCTCCCAATGGGTGCAGGGGCCTGAGCACTTGGGCCATCTGCTGCTGTTTTCCCAGGCGCATTAGCAGGGAGCTGGATGGGAGGCCGAGCAGCCGGGACCCCAACCAGTGCTCCACCGTGGGATGCTGGCATCACAGGGCAGTGAGCCGTGAGCCCGCTGCCCTGGGCTTACAAAACTTTATTTTCTACTTTCCGAGTGTGTGCGTGTGTGGTGGCTGGGTCCTAGGTCACAGTAAAGTAGATTTCTCACCACGGACTGTGTCCACACAGGGCTGACAGCCACTGCCCTGCGTCTCCCTGTGAGTTGCTTTATCAAGGCAGAGCGGGAAGGCGTGGTGGGCGGCGCCTATAGGCTTCCAGGTGGCTGGGGTCCCGGTGTGACTTCTCAACTTGTTGTAATTGCAATGCAATTAAAAGATGCAGGACCGGGGACAGGTGTTGGGCAGAGTGGGCCAAGCCACTGCTAGAGATGCCCGCAGAGCCTGGCTCTGCTCTCCAGCCCAGCCCCCTGCTCCCGCTCGCCCTGGGAAGCAGCAGGCGGCGGCTCAAGTACCTGGTGCCTGCTGCCCACATGCTAGACCCAAGTTCCTGGCTTCCGCCCGACCCAGCTCTCTGGCTGTTGCGGGCATTTGCGGAGTGAACCACTGGATAGGAGCTCTCTCTGTCTCTGTCTTTGCCTTTCAAATACATTTTTAAAAAAGACGTAGGGTCTGGTTCGTGCATTTTTTCATTATACAGAACAGAAATCTAAAATAAAGCTCAAGGCTTCAAAATGCCACCCCCACCCCCCCGGGCCAGCTCTACGCCAGGCCATGCACGCTGAGTGCCTTCTGTCTCCCTTTCTGGAAATAAAACCCAGGGATCTGGTGGCGGGAGAAGAGCCGCCGGGGCTCCGGTGACAGCCACAGCTGCAAGCTCCAATTCTGCTCTCGACCAAAAAAAAAAAAAAAAAAAAAAAAAGTCCAGCAGCTGCCTCCCTCTGCACACGGGGAGAACATTCCAAGTGAGGCACCGTGGCCAGGAAACCGAGAGGCCCCGCATTCTTTTCCCTTCACTTATTTTTCCTGAAAAAGCCACACAGCAAAATAACCCATGCAGTAACACTGTATCCATATAAAGCTTAAACTAAGGGCCGCGGGGTTCGGAGTGAAACAGATCTTCGGGGGGGGGGGGGGGGGTGGACCTGGGGTGGGGCAGCAGGGGCTTGGGGTGGGCCCGACCCTGGGGGAGCCCCCGGGCGTCTTCACGTGGCGCTGGCTTGGAGAACTACTTGTGAGACTGTGCCTTTGCGTTTGGGGCACTGTTCTGTATGCATATTACATGTTCCACAATTTTAAAAGATGATTTGTTTTAGAAAAAAAAAACCCTCACATTCAAGTTTATAACAGCGAAATAAGTGGTTTCACTGTCTTCTAGAATGTTCCATGGCTAAAAAACTCGGGTTACAGTAGTGAAATCAGTGGTTTCACTATCTTCTAGAATGTTCCATGATAAAAAAAAAAAAACAACACCTGGGTTACAGCAGGAAACTCAACGGTTTCACTATTTTCTAGAATGTTCCCCAGCTGAAAACCTGAAGCCAGACTCGTAAACAGCACACAGTCAGGGTTAAGTCCCCTCCTCTTTCTTGGAGATGGATGCCGGCTGCGCCTGTCCTGGAAGGGGGCGGGACACAGCCTGGGCCTGTGGCCAAGCCTGCCCTGGGCTTGAAGCCTTTTGCCAAAGAAACACAGGGGAGTGAGCTGTTCCGTGCATGCTTTTTAAAAGGAGGGAGTGGCTTCTACTCCTCAAAACCAAAATGGACCGCCGTTTTCTACATTCGATAAAACCACTGCCGACTTGACGAGGCACAACTGGTCAACCCGGACAGCACCCAGTGGGCAGCGGGAGGGCTGTGAGGTGGGGGGAGCCCGGGTTCTCTGGTGGCCCAGGAGGTGTCACAGGGAGCAAACACTCAGACAGCACCCAAGGGCCCTGCACATCCGAACGGGCGGGCGCCCCCGGGGGGCAGAGGGATGCGAGGGCGGTGGGAAGGAGGTCTGTGCGGGCAGGAGGCCGCCCACTCCCCAGGGGCCCGTGCGTGGGTGTGGCTCAGCCGCCCGTGCCGAGGCCAAGGAGCCCTTAGACCGATTTCTTTCATGCAGCCAAGATAAAACGTTCCATGCGCGTCTCACGGTAACATCCGGGAGCCGGCATTTCTTCCTCCTTAAACGTTTAGTGTTACTTTGCGTCTGGAGCCTTTAGGACTAAATCCTAACTATCTAAGATACTGTGTTTTCTGCATAGAATTTGCAGGGAGTTGGTTTCCTGCCTTTCACCCCGGGACTCACGCCTCTGCCTGGCGCTGCTGGGTTCCTGCTGTGCAAGCCCCTCCCCTCTATACCTCCCCCCCCCCGGCTTCCGGGAGCCCCCCTTCTTCTTTTTCCCTCTAGATCAACTGTCCGCCCATAGAACGGGCCCACGCGGGGCCTGTGTTTCTTTCCCTAACACAGAGCTCGCCAGCTGTGCCCACGCGGCTGCCAGTGGATGACTCCCCGCGGTGTGTTTGCAGCCCGGACGAATTCATTCCCCTTTTTCATAGGCGGACGAGTAAAAGAAAGCTACTGAGCTATTGGCTGCCTGCAGAGCCTGTCAAAGAGATGGAGGGCTTGTGATCTCCAGAAGTTCTGGGCCTGAGACGGCAGCTGCAGGTGCAAAGTCCCCCGCCCCTGCCCCGGGCAGCAGGCTCGGAGGCTGGGATTTGCGGCGAATTGAATAAAAGTCGTGTGCTTGTCTCATTGGGCTCCTGGGCCCTGCCAAGGAGCCAGGGTGAGAATGGGGCAGGTTGGAGGTGTGGCCCCAGCCTTCTGGGGGCTTATGGGGAGTGAACAAGCAAACTGAATGACAGGCGCCCAGGACACCCAAGGAAGCGGCCGTGGCGCACGCGATTTGCTTGGTGGTCCCGGAGCGCCCCCTGGTGGGTACTCTAGACACTGCAGCACCCCATCTCGGCACGGCACCCCCATCTACACACCCATCCCAGCGCTCTGGCCCGCACCGCGGCAGAGTCCGAGGGCTCCCTGGAATCGGATCCCACTGGTTCGAGCCTGCACCTGTGCGGAGGGCCAGTCTCCCCTCCCCCATCCCGGCCTGCATAGCAACCCTGCAGGTTGGAACTGGGGTGTGCCGCGGCTCTGGGCCCCACGGCTACTCTTAAAGGGCTGAGTGAGAAAGAAGACGTAGGGGCTGGAGGCACCCCGCTCGCTGATCACCCCTGAAAAACGCTGGAACTCACCGAGAGCCAGATGTCACTCCAGGCGGCCCGACCGTGTTCAAGGGGCATCCCTGTGCCCCCCGCGACCGCGGGCTTGGGCACTTATCTGCCCGGGTCCAAGTGGTCTCAGCATCAAGATGGAAGAGGAGGCCGGCGCTGTGGTGCAGTGGGTTAAAGCCCCGACCTGCAGCGCTGGCATCCCTTATGGGCGCCTGTTTGAATCCCGGCTGCTCCATGTCCAATCCCTCTCCCTGCTGATGTGTCTGGGAAAGCAGCAGGTGATGGCCCAAGTCCTTGGGCCCCTGCACCCATGTGGGAAGCCAGGAAGAAGCTCCTGGCTCCTGGCTTTGGATCAGCCCAGCTCTGGCATTGCAGCCATTTGGGGAGTGAACCAGTGGATGGAAGACATCTCTCTCTCTCTCTCCTTTTCCCTGTAACTCTGCCTTTCAAATAAAATAAACATTTTTTAAAAATGGAAGTGGCTGCGCCTTGCTCCTTTGTGCTTATAGCAGATTCCCCCCCCCCCGCCCTCAGCAAGTGCCCCAAAGACCATCGTCCACCAGCGCCTGGTCACTTGCAGCCCCCCCTGTGGCTGTGACCCGGAAGGTGGGGGAGGGGCCGGTGAGATCACTGCCCGCACCTGGTGCCCAGGCCCCTCCTTCTCTCAGGAGCTCCCTGGCCGTCGCCCCTCCCACCCCACTGCCCCCAGCCTGGAGTGCGGGTGCAGCAGGTGGGGGGCATCCAAGACTCCACAGGACAGGCGGGGACCCCTCCCTCAACCCAGGCCTGGGGTGGGACTCTGGGCCTGGCCCTGGCGCCTCTCTCCTGCTCCCCCCACATCTGCCCCTGCCCACCCCAGCCCACCCCAGGCAACCTCCACTCCAGTCCCCCCTCCCTCCACAGAGCACCCCAGACCTGACCCTGCCTCGCCCCTATCTAAATCTTTCTGTCACTCCCAGTGCCCTGGGGAGAAAGCCTTCTCCCTTCCATACCTTCCCCCCCTCCCCACGGTGACCCCCGTGCCTCAGTCATGGTCACGGCTAGGTCTCCACGAGGAGGTGCTGGCAGAGAAGGGGGGCAGAGAAGGGAGGGGGAGTGGAGGGAGACCACCCACAAAATTGAAGCGTCCAGCCCCCTGTGGCCACCAGAGGGCGCTCTGCCCCGGCCGCGGCCTCAGCCCCTGGAGCTCACCGAAGGGAGCTGCGGTCTGGAGAATTAAGGCCGGTGACCGCCACGCTCAGCCCTCCCGCGCCCAGGGCCTGCGCCCGGCCCCACGGCCTACCTCAGCCCCGCGGCTCCGAGGACTGACGGGGCCGCTCGGCTCTCCCAGCGTCACCAGCGCCCAGCGCGACCGCAGGGACCCCACGGCCCCCCGCAGGCTCCCCCACGCCCGCCCCGTGCCCCAGACCCCCCGCCCTCCACTCCCCCACCGCCGCCTCCTCTAGGCAGGCCTCCTTGATCCGCATGGCCACTTTCACTGACACCCGGGTCGTTCCCTCCCAGCGCTCAGCCTGCGCCGGCAGTGAATGAATGAATGAGTGACGTCTACGGGGGCTGAACAAGGGAGCTCCTGAATGAGTGAAGTGTCCTTCCTCCCCAACCAAGGATTCGCAGCTCCAACCAACACCCGCGGCCGAGGGTGCGGCTCCAGGCCCCAAGCTGCCAGGGGTCCTTAGGGTCCTGGAGAAAGTCCTCCAAGCCCCCTTCGGGGCGCGGTCTCCAGCTTTCCCACCCTGTGACCACGCCCTCACCGGTGGCTCCCGACCCCATGCTCCTGTCCCAAGCCTGGCCAATCAGAGCACTCACGCCCTTGCCAGTCACTGTGATTGGAGCGGAGGCAAGCACATCACCCAGCTCATCCAATAGCAGTCGGCTCTGGATCCCAACCGACTTTATGAATGAAGAGGGGCCCTGGGACCAGCCACGCCCTGTTCATTGACCTCACACACACAAAGCACTTCCCAGGTCCCCAGGGACACAGCGAGGGGGCCTCGAGGAGTCCTGCCAGGCAGCACCTCGGGCTCCACAAGCTGGGCAGGGGGTGCCAGGTCAGGAAAGGGTCTTCCAGGGGCTGCCGTGTTACAACCTTGGGGCTCCCAGGACTGACCTGGGCTCTCGTCCACAGCGGCTCAGCCACGGGGCAGGCTGCCGAACTGTGTCGCTGGTGTTTCGCCCAGAGAGAAAACAGGGTGACAGACAGTTCACTGCCAATGTGTTCCCAGACTGCAGCGGGGACGCACTCATGGGGTGCCCCAGGGCGCAGCCATGGAGCAGACTGGGGGTGCACGGCGGGGGTGTCCTGGGATAGGAAGGTCGAGGAGTGAGTGACAGCGGCACAAGGAAAACCCTTGGCCTTGTTAAATTCAGAAGAGCTCATCTGTCAGTTAAACATGGGGAGTGGAGCGAGGCCAGCATCGCCACCCAGCCGGGTTTCTGGAAAACGGATGTGGGGTGGGGAGACGCCCTCGCTGGGTGCGGCTTCAGTGGTTCTCTGCCTCCAGGAGCCCCTCGTGGTGCTCGGCTGCCCTGAGGGCTCAGCCACCCTCGCTCCAGGTTCACCAAGTCCATTGGTTCGCTCTGCCAGGGTCCACACCAGTGGCCTCCTACATGTTTATTTCACACTAGCTTGCAGGCCTGCAGCCTCCTCCCCATAGGGCGGCCCGCCCCCTCCCCACTGCCACGGAGACCCCAGCCGGGCGGGGAGCAGAAGGTGGGTGTGCTAGTTGTACCCCTGCCCCGGGCCTGCCCCCACCCCCTTCTCAGCCTCCCTCTCACCTGCTCCACCCCTGGCCCTGAGAATTAATCTCATCACAGACCTGGAGCCTGCCCACCCCCGCCAGAATAAGACCTCATTTCCCGCCTCCTCCCGTCTGGAGACAGGCCCGTCCCCGTGGGCCGTGGACCTTCCCAGGAAACAAACAAGATGCACTCATTGTCAGTGGGCCCCAGAAACGAGTGCTCAGCGCCTCGGCGACACGGAAAGTGGTTGCCTTGGCAACAGTGGTAGCCAATGGAGGAGGGAGGGGCGGGAGCATCCAGGGGCCAGGCCCCGCCCCTGGTGGCTGATACTGACAGGTGCGGGGACGACCCCGTCAGGGTTAAGGGGCAGAGGGTGTTCACATTGGACGAGAACAAGAGGGAGAATTCCTCATTGAAGGGGTCCCCAGCCGCTCCGGGGGAGGGGTGGGCACAGCTGCTCCTAGAAGGAGCCCTTCCCACTGGTGCCGGCCGCAGAGCCTGGCCGGCTGAGTCCTCAGACCGCAGGCACAGAGACCTCCCTAGGGACCTTGGACAGCTCCAGGGAGTGTTCCCCCACCACCACCCCAGCCCTCCCAGGGGAAGGCTGCTGCCTCCAGTGGGCCAGCCTCACCTCATCCAGAGCCCCAAGCCCTGCCAGTGTCCTGAACCTGACCTCTGGGCCCCACCGGTGGCCTTGCAGGGAGGTGTGGGTGCAGGGCATTGCAGCCGCCGCTGCTGGGTTCCCTCCTGTCCTGAGCCCAGCGCCGAGTGGGCAGCACCATGGCCGCAAGCCGTAGGGAGTGGGGGGAGTGGGGGTGGGGAAGACTGGGTGGCCTGGACGTGCACGGGGCCTGGCAACCCAGGGGGGCCCTGCAGAAGCTCCCGCTCTGGAGCCCTGGCGGACTCCATGGAGGACACCGGTCAGGGCGGCCACCTGTAGGGAGACCACGGGCGGCCTCTGGGTAAGGACCAAGCACTGGACACAGGAGTCCCTGCTGCTTCGTAAAAGACCGCGGGACACACCCACCCCTCCTGCTTCCGAGGCTCAGATCCGGGGGTCTGGGAGGGAGGCAGGGAGGACCCGATCTCCCGGTGGGGCAGCTGGTGATTCCAGGAGGGGGCATCCGGGTGGCACAAACAGAGGGGGAGGCAGTGGGCTGACCCAGAAGGGGGCTGAGATGAGACAGACTGTGCCCTCTTTCTCTCTCTCTAACAAAATAATAGGGGCCAGCGCTGTGGTATAGCGGGTGAAACCGCCACCTGCAGTGCCGGCATCTGTATGGGCGCTGGTTCGAGTCCTGGCTGCTCCAATTCTGATTCAGCTCTCTGCTGTGGCCTGGGAAAGCAGTAGAAGATGGCCCAAGTGCTTGGGCCCCTGCACCCACATGGGAGACCTGGAAGAAGCTCCTGGCTCCTGGCTTCGGATCGGCTCAGCTCTGGCTGTTGTGGCCAACTGGGGGAGTGAACCATCAGATGGAAGACCTCCCTCTCTCTCTCTGCCTCTCCTCTCTCTGTGTAACTCTGACTTTCAAATAAATAAATAAATCTTAAAAAATAATAACTAACTAACTCTGGGACCCCTGCTTCCCCAGGCCTGGTCCTCCCAGCCTGCTGTTGCTTCTCCTGCTCTGTGAGATGTTCCCTCAGCCCATTTTCCATGACTATAACGAATGACTCAAGCCAGCCTACTCTAAAGAAAAGGGGTTTACTCCAGCTCACAGCCCTGCAGGCCCAGGGTCCGAGCAGCCTGCCCGCCTGCCTGAACTGCTTCTCATGCAGCGTTCCTGTCTTGTCCCCCGTCCCTTTCCTCATAAAGCAGACAGAATCCGATCGTGGGGACCCCTCCCTCTGACCTCCTCTAACCGCGTCCCTACAGCCTCACCCCTAAACGTCACCGTGGGGTTAGGCTGCCGCCCTCCTAATACCATCCGCGCCCACCTAGGACTGAGCTCCAGCCCGAGCTGGGAGAGGCAGATGGCACTCAAACAGCAACCAGCGTCTCCGGTGCTGGGGGCTTCTCGGCCTCTTGGATCTCCTCTGCCCAGCCCTGGGTCCGGAAGCATCAGACACCAGAGACACGAGTGGGAGACGGAGGCCCCCTCTCGGTCCCGTTCTGCCTTGTTTGGGGTTCCCTTTCTCAGTTCCTGGTTACCTCTGCAACTCACTAATGTTGGGACATAAATAGTGCTGCTTTTAACAGTTAAAAAAATCATTTAAAAAGCAAAGAGAGAGAGTGAGGTTGACATGGAGAGATCTTCCATCCGCTGGTTCACTCTCCAAATGCCCGTGAGGGCTGGGGCTGGGCCACTCCAAAGCCAGGAGACTGGAACTCAATCCGGGCCTCTCACGAAGAGGACAGGGTCCCGAATGACCGAGCCATCACCACTGCCTCCCAGGGTGCACCTCGGCAGGAAGCGGGAGCCAGCAGCAGGCCTGGGATTTGCACCTTTCTGCCCTTCCAAGCCTGGTGGCATCAGTAGCTCAGGCAGGACCCCAGCGATACGAAAATGGGCACCTGGGACCAGGACACTGCTCTAAGAAAAACCCCTCAACCACACGACCTCCCCCTCCCAGTCAGGCCGCAGGCACGAGGCTGATGGTGGCTACGGGAAGCCACCTCGGGGTTTTGTCATTCCTGACAACGTGGGGCACAGCTCACGCGCTCAGGAAGTCTGTCGTTTAGGGTGCTTTTCATCTGTGTTTAAGATTTTTTTATGGAGCTGGCATAGTGGGTAGAGCTGCCGCCTGCAGTGCCAGCATCCCATATGGTTGCCGGTTCGAGTCCCGGCTGCTCCACTTCCAATCCAGTTCTCTGCTATGGCCTGGGAAAGCAATAGAAGGCCCAGGGTGCAGAGGAGCAGCCACAGGACAGCATCAGCCTTGCCCTCCCGGCTTCCCTGGGCTCGGCTTCGCAGCCTGTCATTCATGGGCTCCCAAAGCTGAGAGCCACGGCCTACCATCCCCCTGCACATCCCAGGGCCTGTGGGTTCTCTGCACAAAGCTGATGGAGCACAGGGACCCTCCAGGTGCTCAGGAGCGGGGAAGACCACGGCCGGATGTCACCGTGACGTCACTCGGGGAGGAGTCCCGTTAGCCCACGAGGGCAGGTGACACCTGGGGAGCTGCTAGCGGATCGAAGGTCTCTCTCTGACTTTCAAATAAATGTTTGTAAGGACCGCTCAGGCTGGGATGCAGAGTGGTCTCCAGCAGAGAGAGCCCCGGGTGCTGGCCCTCACCTGGGCTGCAGACCCGTTCCATAAAGAACCCGTTACTACCCGCGCCAAAGGGGCGGTCTGGATAGTGAAAAGATGCTGATAAACGGGTCCATGGCGCCCCCTGGTGGAGGATGGGGAAAACGCATACGGTGACCAGCGTTCCGCCTTCGCGACAGTGTGGCCAGGCAGTTGTCGCAGGCTGCCCAGAGCTCTGCGCGACAGCCAGGCTGGGCACCAAGGCGCTCCCGCCGCGGAGAGCAGCGAGGGGTGAGGACACAGAGGTGACGGAGACGAGATGTGCAGTGAGGGTCAGCAAAATGTGGGGAAGGCAGGGAAAGAGGGGACAGTCTTCCATTGGATGCTTCACTCCCCAGATGCCTGCAACAGCCAGGGCTGGGCCAGGCGGAGCCGGGAGCTCCATCCGGGTCTGCTACGTGGCTGGCAGGGACCCAAGCACTCGAGCCAGCACCTGCTGCCTCCCAGGGTGCCCGTCAGCAGGAAGCAGAGGATCCGGCACGTAAGCCGAGCACTCTGCTACGGGACTCGGGCGTCCCAAGCACCCTCCTGACTGCTGCATGGAATTCCTACCCTCGGGTTTCCTTTAAGCCCAGAGGAAGGGGCCAGCGTCATGGTGCAAAGGGTCGAGCCACTGCTTGCTATGCTGCCATCCCAGATCTGGTGCTGGCTCCAGTCCCCGCTACTCCACTTCCAATCAGACTCCCTGCACTGCACCAGCAGTGGGAGATGACTCGAGTGCTACCCACATGGGAGACCCGGATGGAGTTCCAGACTCCTGGCTTCAGCTTGGCTCCCAGACATGGCTCTTGGGGCCATACAGAGTGAACCAAGGGATAGAAGATCCATCGCTCTCTCAAATAAATAAATCTTTAAAAAAAAAAAAAAAGCGAGGAACTTCATCCAGGTCTCCCTCGGGGGTGGCAGGAACCCAAGGACTTGAACCCTCACCGCGGCCTCCCAGGGTCGGTGTCAGCAGGGAGCCAGAGTCAGGAGCAGGAGCCGGAGCCCAGTATCGCACCCAGGCACGCTGATGTGGGACGCAGGCGTCTCAGCCGCCGGGCCAAATGCGTGGCCTGCGCCGGGGCTGCCGTTGGGAGCCACGAGGCTCAGGAGCGCCATGGTGACGCTGGCTGCAGGGTACTGAGGGCGCACTCAGGGCGCTGGGCTCCACACTTCAAAACAGTTGAGATGGTTCCATGAGAAAGGACCCCCCCCCCGCCACCATGACAAGTGGCCGGCTCTTCCCTGCAACCCCAACGCCCCCGCTCACCCACTGTCTTCTTGGCCACTTTAGATTTTTTAAAAACATGTTTATTGATTTATTTGAAAGGCCGAGTGACAAGAGAGAAAGAGAGAGAGCGCTCTTCTGTCTGCTGGTTCACTCCCCAAAAGACTGCAATGGCTAGGGCTGGGCCAGGCTGGAGCCAGGAACCAGGAACTCCATCCGGGCCTCCCATGTGGGTGCAGGGGCCCAGGCACCATCACCCAGGGGCCACCTTCCACTGCTTTCCCAGGCGCATTAGCAGGGAGCTGGATCAGAAGTGGAGCAGCGGGGACTTGAACCGGTGCTCTGATACGGGACGGTGGCAGTGCAGGCAGTGGCTTACCCCTCCACGCCACAGTGCCAGCCCCTGCAGCCTTGTTTTTTATTACAACACGGATCCTGATGCTTCCATTCAATGTCAGTCGTGGCTGTTCTTGGTCTATCTGATCTATAAATGCATCCCTTCAGGGAGCCGTGGTGTCCCCAGAGGCTGGGGATCCAGGGATCCAGGGATCCACGGAGAATCCTGGCTGCCCCAGAACCTTCCCAGGTCGGCTTGCAGGAACCGTGGCCCAGGCCTTCCCCGGGCGTTCTCCGCCGCCAGCGCCACCACGCAGAGCCACAGGCGGCAGCCGGGTTCCCTGTAGCCAGCAATGCTGTAAACGCTCTCTTTTAAAACTGGGAGATTTGGAGGCAGGTGTTTGGCCTCAATCTTTTTTTTTTTTTTAAAGATTTATTTATTTGAAAGGCAGAGGCAGAGAGAGAGAGAGAGAGAGAGAGAGAGAGAGAGAGAGAGAGAGGTGTTCCATCCGCTGGTTCACTCCCCAATGGCTGCAATGGCCAGAGCTGCACTGATCCAAAGCCAGGAGCCAGGAGCTTCTTCCAGGTCTCCCACATGGGTGCAGGGGCCCAAGCACTTGGGCCATCTTCCACTGCTTTCCCAGGCCACAGCAGAGAGCTGGATCGGAAGTGGAGCAGCTGGGACTCGAACCAGTGCCCATGTGGGATGCCGGCGCCACAGGCAGAGACGGTACTCACTGCGCCACAGTGCCAGGCCCTGGCCTAGCTCTCAAGATGCCCTCTGGGGCTCCGCGTCAGTTATCAGAGGGGCTGGGTTCCAGCTCTGGCTCGGGGCCTGCTGAGGCACAGCTGGGAGGCAGCAGTGATGGCCGAAGTGACGGAGGCCCTGCCACTCGCCGGGAAGACCTAGGCTGACTTCCCTGGTCCTTGTGGCCGTGCTGCCTGTGGTGATAAGCAAGGAAACTCAAAACCAGACTATCTTTTTATTTTTATTTTTTATTTTTTGACAGGCAGAGTGGACAGTGAGAGAGAGAGACAGAGAGAAAGGTCTTGAGAAAGGTCTTCCTTTGCCGCTGGTTCACCCTCCAATGGCCGCCGCGGCCGGTGCGCTGCGGCCGGCGCACCGCGCTGATCCGATGGCAGGAGCCAGGAGCCAGGTGCTTTTCCTGGTCTCCCATGGGGTGCAGGGCCCAAGCACTTGTGCCATCCTCCACTGCACTCCCGGGCCACAGCACAGAGCTAGACTGGAAGAGGAGCAACCGGGACAGAATCCGGCGCCCCGACCGGGACTAGAACCCGGTGTGCCGGCGCTGCCAGGCGGAGGATTAGCCCAGTGAGCCGTGGCGCAGGCTCAAAGCCAGACTATCGGTTTGGTTTGTTGTTGTTTAATCTTTGAAAGTCAGAGGGAGAGAGAGACTCCCACCCACTGGGTCACTTCCCGACTGCCTGGCGCCAGGAACTCAGTCCAGGTCTCCCAGGTGGCCGGCAGGGCCCCGGCCTCTTGGGCCAGCACCCACTGCCTCCCAGGGTGTGCATTCGCAGGAAGCTGGGAGCCAGCACTGGGGTTTGAACCCAGGTCCTCTCCTCTGACTGCTAGAATAAATGCCCACCCCAGCACAAAATACCACTAGCAAAGACAGGGTCAAAAAGAAAGGAAAGTTCCCCCCCCCAAAAAAAAAAAAAGTTAAGGAAACTTTTAAAAAAATTCAAATGTATAATAAAGAGAGCTTTTTCCCTCCCTGCAAAGACAAAGACACAGGCAGAGCTGCCGTTTTGCATACCAAAGCCGCCCAAAGAACCTGGTCCCACCAGGTACCAAACAGAACATTCTAAAGGAGGCCCGCCCGGTCCCGTGAGGCGACCAGGAGCCCCGAGCCCCTGCGTCCGCGTCCCCGGGGCAGCTCAGGACCGTCCCGGGAAGGACAGTTGGGAGACCTCATCTCCAGAACACTCCCTCCCCGCCAGGGAAGGCGGCGCCTCTGATTGGCTGTCTTCCTTGATCCTCCGTTGCCATGGTGACAGCCCCCCCCCCCCCCATCCAAAGGAGCACGGACTCTCGCTGAATCACCGGAGGCTCTTTGGCTCCGGGCTGGCGACTCCGCCGCGCAGCTCCTAACAGACGCAGAGTCCGGTGTGCTTTGCAGGAGGCAGAGAGCTCAGCCCCGCGCGCAGCCGCAACTCCAGCCGCGCGCCCGCTGGTGGGAGAAGGAGACCTGCAGGGCGCTGGGTTCTCCTCGGAGACGGTGCTGAGGGTGGCAGGACAGACTCTGCCCGTGCCGCCCACGCTGTGGGCACCTGCTGTGTGCCAGGCCCCGCACCATGCCCCCTGCGCCCTCCACCCCCACTGCAATCCCTCAAAAAGGAATTACGACCACCACCACCCCCTCTCCAAAAACAGAGGCCAAGCCCGCCCAGCCAGGGACTGGAGGAGTAACGCCTGGTTTAAACCCGAGTCTCTCTAAAGGGGGAACTTCCGTGTGGAGGGAGTGAGCCGGGACCCAAGAGGACCTTGAGAAATTAGCGAATGCGTACCTGAACGAAAATACACGCACGAAATCAGCGAAGGCGTGCGCAGAGGGACAATCGTGGCTGCAAATGGCACCTATTAAAAAGGGGGCAATCCTCAGATCAGTCACCTAAATTTCCTTCTTAAAAACCAGGGGGTAGGCCAGCGCCAGGGCTCACTAGGCTAATCCTCCGCCTGCGGGGCCGGCACACCGGGTTCTAGTCCCGGTCAGGGCGCCGGATTCTGTCCCGGTTGCCCCTCTTCCAGGCCAGCTCTCTGCTGTGGCCAGGGAGTGCAGTGGAGGATGGCCCTGCACCCCATGGGAGACCAGGATATGTACCTGGCTCCTGCCATCGGATCAGCGCGGTGCACTGGCCACAGCGCGCCAGCCGTGGCGGCCATTGGAGGGTGAACCAACAGCAAAGGAAGACCTTTCTCTCTGTCTCTCTCTCACTATCCACTCTGCCTGTCAAAAAAAAAAAAAAAAAAAAAAAACAACCAGGGGGTAAAAAGGGCACCAACACCCAAAGGGCAAGGAATAATCAGGATTATAGTGGAAATAAGTAAAGTAGACAATAGGAAAATAATGGGGAAAAAAGCTTGCTTCTTTCAAAAGATCAACAAAGTCTACAAATCTTCAATTAGAATGACCAAGAATAAAAAAAAAGGGGGGGGGATTTGGATAACTAAAATCAGGGATGAAAGTAGGAACATCATTCCTGACCTTGCAGAACTAAGGGTTGAATGAAGTCCAGGCAATTAATTAGACAAGCCATGTGAAATGGGACAGTCCCCAGGAAGACATAAACTACCCAAAAGAAATAGAAATCTAAATAGACCCATAGTAAGGGCAGAGATCAAGTTAGCAAGTTTAAAGTTTCCCATACAGAGGCTGGCTTTGTGGTGCCTGACATGTCGGCCTCCCATGAGCGCCGGTTTGGGTCCCAGCTGCTCCACTTCCGATCCAGCTCCCTGCTAGTGTGCCCAGGAGAGCAGTGGAAGATGGCCCAGGTGCCTGAACACAGGTCCTGGCTTCTGGCTTCATCCTATACAAGCTCTGGCTCTTGCAAGCATTTGTGAAATGAACCAGCAGGTGGGATCTCTCTCTCTCTCTCTCTCTCTCTCTGCCATTCAAATATTTTTTTAAGAAAAGTTGCCCATATTCAACTTGCCTGCAGAGACCGGCAAATCCAGGGGCAGGCATTTGGCACAGCTGTTACCACACCGCCCGGGATGCCTGCAGCCCATATGGGAATGCCTAGATTTGAGTCCTGGATGCACCTCCGATTTAGTGTGCTACTAATGTGCCCCCAGGGGAAGCAGCAGGTGCCGGCTCAAGTACTTGAGTCCCTGCCACCTATGCGGGAGACCTGGCTGCAGCCTAGCTGTGGCGGCCATCTGGGGAGTGAAACAAAGGATGGACAGTCACTCTCTGCCTCTCCCTCTCTCTGTCACTTTGCCTTTTAAAATAAATAAATAAATCCACACACACACACACACACACACAGGATCTAACCTCACCAAGCTTGTATTCCAGTGAAAGGATCAAGCAATCACTATAATAAATACAATTATTTTTAAAAGCTTTTCGCTGCTATGAAAAATATCAGACTCAAGTGAAAGGAATCAGAACTGGTGGTTGTAGTTTTCAACGGCTCCTGGCTTAGCCATCAGGCAAAATGTGTCTTTTGAACAAACACTTGAAGCCAAGGAGGGGCTGAGCCACGAGGGTATTGTGGGGAGAGCCGTGGAAGAGGAAGTGACGCGCAGGCCCTGAGGCAGGAGCCGGAAGTGTTCAAAGAACAGCGAAGAGGCCAGCGAGGGAGGCTGGGTGAGGAGGGGGCATAGGGAGAGGAGGCCCTGGAAATCACGGGGCGTAGGATTGTGGTGTGGACTCGATGCTTCTGCTGCTGCTGGATATGAACTGGGCTTCCTGCTGTTCCCTGATTACAGTGGGCTTAAGCGTTGGCTCACTAGAAATTCCTAAAACTCAGAAGACTTACGCTATGGGGCTGGCATTGTGGTGTAGCGGGTTAAGCCTCCACCTGTGGCTCCAGCATTGCATGTGGGTGCCGGTTCTAGTCCCAGCTGCCCCACTTCCAGTTCAGCTCCCTTTTAACATGCCTGGGAAAGCAGCAGAGGGAAGTCCAAGTGCTTGGGCCCCTGCACCCTCGTGGAAGACCTGGAAGGAGATCCTGGCTTTGGCCCAGCCCAACTCCAGCCATGGCAGCAATTTGGGGAATAAACCAATGGATGGAAGATTTCTCTCTCTCTCTCTGTCTCTGTCTCTCTAACTCTGCCTTTCAAAATAAATACATAAATCTTTAAAAGACAACAACAACAAAAAAAAAGGGGGAAGACTGAAGACACTCCTACAGGAGTCCAGGGAGACCCTGGGAGGTCAGTGACAGCATCTCCCAGTCCTGGAGAGGCGGGGCATTGGGGCCAGGGCTCCCGGGGACAGCAAATAGAAACACAGAATGTTCCACTGACTCTGAGCTTCAGATAAATAACCACAAAAGGTTTCAGGACAAGTATTTCCCACGCACTCTGGTTCAGAAATATCACAAGAAGCAAAAGAAGCCAAGCCCAAAAGAGTGCGTGTTCTGCGATTCCTTTTCCACAAACTTCTAGAACGTGGTGAACTACAGGACAGAAGGCAGAACAGTAGCTGCTTGAAGGGGGACAAGTTGACTGCAAAGGCGTACAGGGAGCTGACTCGCGGGGTGACAGACACGTCACATGTCCCACTGGCCTTGGATGGCGGCTACCTGGGCGGATGCATTGTCAAAACTCATGGGACTGAATACTTAAGATCTGTGGCATTTTATTTCCTGTAAATTATGCCACACCTGCTGAGCTGTGGGTCACGTGGCTAACTCTGAGCCAATGGCAGGCAAAGGAGGGAGGCAGGCTATGCTGATTGGCTTACGCCTGAGTCCCCTCCCTAAAATGGTATACCAGAGTCAGGATGGGTTCCGCAAGAGGAGACACCAACTTGTGTGCTAAGTCTATGCTTAATCCTTGTCCGAATATGATAGCAGCTGAAGCAATACACATTTATATCTCTCTTTCGAGTAAAAATTTGACAGTGAAGATGGTGGGCTCTGCCTCAAGGCTCCATCAAGGTCCCAGGTGCCATCCATGCCCAAGACGACCTCTCTGTAACAACGTCTCCCAGAAGTTACCTGTGTCATTTCTGCTCTCATCCTCTGGGCCAGCATCCAGTCACATGACCACCACTAACCGCAAGGAAGGCTGGGAAATGTAGTTTTGCTCCTGAGCCGCAATGAACCTGCAGCTAGAATTCAAGAAGATGGGGAGAATGCATAGTGAGAGAAAAATACAGCCTCTGCCCCCACCCCCAAAAGCCATCCTGATATCTTCAAGAGACTGAGAGTTCAATGCATGTTTAATATCGTGGGGTGTGCATACAAATTATTTGGGGTCCACTTCCAACTCAGTCTTCATTGTGCAGCCACATGCAAGCTGCCTCAATTCTCTATGCTTGATCAACCCTCCCTACCTCCCTGGACTCAGTGAATCCCAGTGACAATAAGATAGTACTGTGCCATGAAAAATTGGAGGTAACAAATCTATAGGGAGGCTGTGAGAATTCAACGAATTTGAAGGCAAGCAAAGTGCTTGGCGCGGTGACCTGGCTAAGAGCAAGTGCTCAGGGGTGTGAGCGGTATTGTTCTGATTATGTCACAGATTTCAGTAACAGAAGCCAAGCTCCGCCTCGCAGACACTGAGACTTGAGAGGAGCGCGGGCACCTGGTGACTGGACACTGGCCGTCTCTGTTCCAGGGTCAGTGGTTGGTGCAGGTGACCAAAGCAGAGTTGGGCCAGCTCTTATTCCATCAGGAATCCTTCGGTTGCAAGTGACAGAAATCAATTCAAACGAGCTTGAGATAACAGGGAAATTTCCGGGGCTCGGGTAGCAAAAACTCCTGCCCGATGGTGTCCCGCTGGGGTCCCGCTGGGGTCTCGCTGGGGTCCGAAGCACCGACCCCGGGGGACTCAATACAGACAACTCCCGGGCGCCATTGCTCCTCGCCAGCTTCCTTCTCGCCTCCTCTAGACGACTTCTTCCATCAGATGGGGGTATGGTGGGAAAACGGCCTCAAATAGCCTCTGTCCTCCCCCACGGCCTTGCCTCCTGTCTCTCCCCCATAGAGAAAGGCTTCCGGCTCCACAGCGCCTGATCCAAAAACCCAAGGAAGTATCCTCATTGGCTCAGCCCACCGTCCGGTCCGGATGGGGCATGCTGATTGGTCCAGCTGGACTCGCCGGCAGATACCTCAGCCAATCACAGTGGTGGGGGCGGGAACAAGTCAGAACATGACTCCCATACTAACGTGAGGCGGGTGGCATCGTTTAAACTCCAGCAAACAAGTACTGCAGCCTCAGGGCATTTTCAGGACTGGAACCCTGAAATGCCGAGTGAGCGCCTGACCAGGAGATGTCAAAGGGAGTGCTTGTGCCGGGTCTCAATGAATGAATGAACGGCTGAGTTACTGCCCTGTGCCCAGGGCCGCCCCGGGACAACCCGCAGCTTCCACAGGCCCTGAGTGACTCCAGGCCGAAACGAGCGCGGGCGCCCCGCACCCCTGTGGAGCGCGCCTCAGCCCGCAGCGCCCCGGACGGACCCCTGGGCGGTGGGCGGAGCCTCGGAGACCCCGCCGCCGCGAAGAGCCCCGCTGGGGGCGGGGCTTCAAACCCAGCATTTTGGCTTGAACCATCATCCACTTGTTAGAGGGGAGAGCCGAGAACGCCCTGCCTCTTTCGCCAGCCCTTGAACCACTCCCCGGCCACAGAAACGATGCGCCTTCTTCTATCATGGTCCCATATTTTCCCTTGTCGCTTCGTAGCCCCTCGCGGCTCCAGGCAGCCACGCATTTGAGCCTTCCCCACCACCACTACGCAGTGGCTCGACCCAGTTTGACGCATTGCAGGGAAGGCCGGACCAATCGGCGCCGCGCTCTCATTTCCGCTGTGCGTCGGGCCCAATAGCGGCGCGGCTCACAGAGGGACGCGTCACGCGCCGTCGAGCCGTGCCCCTCCGCCGGCGAGGCAAGGGAGTGGGCCCAGGGGGCGGGGCGCGCGGCCACCGAAAGTAGTCCTCCGCCGGGAGCGCGCGCGCGCGCTCTCGACGGCCGAGCCCAGCCGCGCGCGGGGCCGGGACGCGAGGGCCGCGGGCCCGTCGGCGCGGCGCGGGGCGCGGAGGGATCCGCGGAGCCGCAGTGCGGGGGCGCGCGGGCCGGGCGGGGCGGGGCCGGCGAGGCGGGGCGCGCGGCGGCGGCCGTTGAGGGACCGTTGGGGCGGGCGGCGGCGGCGGCGGCGCGCGCTTCGGGCAGTGAGTGTGGAGGCGCGGACGCGCGGCGGAGCTCGAGCTGCTGCAGCTGCTGCCGCCGCCGGAGGAACCTTGATCCCCGCGCTCCGGACACCCGGCCTTCGCCATGGTGAGTGAGGGGCCGCGGCTGGGCGCCGGGAAGCGGGCACGGCGGGGCCGGACCCCCGAGGAGGCGGGCGAGCCGCGCGGCCAGCGCCTGCGGAGCCCGCTCTGCCCCGCTCTTGGGGACGTCGGACCCCAGCAGGGGGCTGTGCGCGGCTTCCGAAGGCGACTCCGGCACCCACGGGTGTCCGGATCCCCGCGCGGGCATCTGGACCCGGGGGAGGGGGCGGCGAAGTGCAGAGCTGGGCTGGGCCGGGGGCGCCGTCGCGGTGAGGATGCGGGAGCCGGGGCGGAGCGCGGCCGGGCTGCTCCCGCAGGGCTGGGTGCTGGGCGCGCCGGGGCTGGGGGGGGGTCCTCATTAGAGGGGCGCTGCACGGGGGGAGGAGGTGCAGACTGGGGGTGGGTGGCGGCGAGGTCGGAAGGTGCTCTCGAAGCCCCCCGGGGGCTGAGGATGCGGCCGGCGGGCCCCGGGCCAGTGCCGGGGGGGCCGGGGGCTTGTGCTTGATGGGGGACCCATCAAGCCATCCCAAGGCTGCTGATGGGTTAAGGCTGTTTGGGGGCTGGGAGGAGGTTGGCTTTGCTGGGGGCAGGGGAGTGGGGGGCGGGAGGGGCCCCTGAGAAAATGCATTTGAAGGTGAGCCGGCAGGTGGGCTTGGGGGGGGGCTGGCGGACGTTGAAGGATGTTGAGGTGGGCCTGGGTTTAAGGGGAGATGTGGGAGCCTCCAGGGGGCGGGGGACACAGAGCAGTGCTGAGGGGGTGGGCCCCCAGGCCCTGGCCCAGGAAGAAAGGGGCTTGGGGGAAGGCCCCAGGGCGGTGGGAGCAGGTGGGCGGAGTTGTTCAGGGCCCGATGGCGCACTGGAGGCTGGTGAAGTGGGGGTGGGGGAGTGAAAGTTTGGGGTGCAGCAGATGAAGCCCGGCAGCCCATACCCAGGCCAGGCTGAGCGGGAGCGCGGGTCCCTCCTGGCTGCCAGCGCCAGCGCCGGCTGCAGCTCCTCGCCGCTGCCAGATGACCGTTCCCATGCCCTCCGGGTAGGAGCTGCAGAGCCCGGCCGGGGAGGACCCCTGGGGACCCCTTGGTCAGCCCAAGGCGTCCACGGAGCCTGGGCCGTGAGAGAAAACCTGCAGACTGGTTCTTCCCTGCTCCCTGCTGCCCGCGGCCCCCCCAGGCTCAGCCCAGGAGGCGTGCGCAGCCATCCTGCCTGGCACGGCTGGGGCGAGCCGGCGGCCGGCCGTGTATCAGATCTCAGACTTGCTGACCCAGACCTGAAGGCTCCGCTTGCCACCGCCCCGTGCTCCCCAAGCAGGGCCCCACCCCCACCCCAGGACCCCCGCATTGGCCCCGCCTAGCGTCCCTCTCCCTTGTCATCAGCAAGGTGTGGGTGGGACAGGGCACTGGGAACCGGCCTTGGACTTGGTCCTGAGCGCTGTGGCTCCCGCTTGGCCCGGGTGAGGGGCCCTGGCCCTGGTTTCTGATCTCATCTAACAACCGCCCTGGCATCGGCCGGGGGCCGGGCACGGCGGTGAAATAATACCCTCCTCCCTCCCCCACCCAAGCTGGTTTTTTTTTTCCCTGTCCAGCCTCTTGCTGGAACCCAAGAGGGCAGGGCAGCCGGGCTCAGGATCTGCGGATCTGCAGGTCGAGGCAGGGAAGCAGCCTGAGGGGGACCCGGCCCTGCTCGGGGTCCAGCGAGTGCTTCCCAGGGCTCCATTCGCGCCAGCAGCCAGGCCTCGGGAGCTGTAGCCCGAAGCTGGGGCCTTGGCGGGCCCTCCCCGCGGAGCCACGCCTTTCTGCAGCAACCCTGGTGTATAACCGGCTGGTCTGCACCTTGTCTTCGTGGTGGGGACCGGCAGGCGCCAGCCTTCGCACCACGCCGTGCGGTGGCAGGGTCGGCAGGGTCCCTGGTCGGGTCCCCTTTCCTGTGCCAGGCCGGGGCAGCTCCTCCCTCCCTCTGAAACCAGAAGCCCATCCTGCCTTCTCACTTTCCCAGGCGCTAGCTAACTCAGGTGTCGCCGGGAGAGCCAGGGCCCGCGGCACAGCCTCGCCGGCCCTCCCTCTGGAGTCTGGGCTTTTCCAGAATGTGCATGCGTGGTGGTTTTTCCCTTGTGCCCCTCCTCAGCCATCTCCCCTGTCATCATCACTTTGATGTCCCCTCCCATTCTGGGGGGCAGGGGGTGGCCTCAAGTTCCCCTTCCTTCAGGTTGAAGACAGTGCGGGCCAGTGACTGTTGACAGCTGGGGGGTGGGACAGGCGCGTCCGTCCCTGGCCTGCGTGCAGCCTGGGGTGGAGACTGCGGGTCCAGGTTGGCAGCAGGCTGGGCTCGCAGAGGCACGCCGGGCGCTGCTGTGACGTGGGCCCCTGCCCCTGTTGCGCAGTCGTCGGGCCCTCCGTGGCCAGGGCTGCTGTAGTGGCCTAAAGCTGAGTGGGGATCCGGCCCCTCCTGGCTCCTCCCCCATGGGGCTCGCCGGCCCATACCCAGGCCAGTCCTGCAGCTCCTGCCCCGCCCCCAAGCCCGCATGCACCAAGGGCTGCCTGCCGCGGAGCTGAGCTGAGGCTGGGAAGGGTTAAAGACTGCAGCGCTGCCGAGAGGAGACGAGGAGAGGAGACGATGAGACGGAGTCCGGCCACCGCTGGTGCGCGGGCGCAGCCCCCGCCGGCATCTGTGCCCCGCCCCTGCCTGCGGCTGGCTCTTGCAGGCACCCAAGCATCTCAGAGCCACTTGGGTCCACCTGGGCCTAGCGCCTGCAAATAGGTGACACAGAAACTGGCAAAGATGGCCCCAGAGGCCTTCCCTCTGCCCTACCCAAGGACGGGCCTGTTCTGGAGACTTCCAGAACAGCTGCCTCCCCAGCCCCGTGCCCCAGCCTGGGCGCCCTGCGGTGCCCCCCGGGGCAGCTGGTTTGGGTCTGGGGCAGGCGCTCGTCCTGCCTGTGGGTTTAGGCGGCTCCAAGTTTGCCAGCCACCAGGACCCAGCGTCTGAGTCCCCGGACTGCTGGCCCTGGCCAGGGCGGAGCTGGGCGGCCGCTGACCTCTCCTCCCTCCCTTCCAGGCTGACCAGCTGACCGAAGAGCAGATCGCAGGTGAGTGCAGCCCACCTGCAGCTCCTGCCAGGCCTCCCCCCACCTCTGTCACCTCCCCCAGACCAGACTCTCAGAGCTCCAGCCCGACAGGCTGTGGGCGGGGCTGCTGGCCCCCTTCAGGGAGGCACTCCCACCGGCCCAGCTTGGCCTGCTCTGCCTGCTGCTCCCTCCCGCACCCCCCATGGCGCCCTCCCGCACTGAGGGCCTTGTCTCCCTGTTGTACCCTGTCGCTCGGCTCGTGTTCCTTGGTTTGGGACTCGGTTCTGTTGGCCGCTGCTGGATCTGCAGTGCCTAGCGAGTTGTAGGCCTGGGAGACCGGCACAAGGGGGCATCAGGGAGTGGGCCTCAGCTCGCTGGTCAGGTTCACCTGGCTGTGTGACAGCCGTGACAGGGACGGCAGGAGAGCACTCACCCCCCCCCCACCACGCACACAGTCACACCTGCAGCTTCGAAACGCGGCCCCAGGCGGCTGCAGTGGCCTTGTTTACCCAGCGTGAGCTCAGGGGACCCCGTGACCCACTCTTGTTCTCCCCACCCCCAGAACAGCAAGCCCTCGGCACAGGGCGGTGCCAGCATCCCTGAGGACGCTAGCCCCGTTTCCCTGGGGCTCCAAGGCTCGGGGTCACAGCGGCCGGCTTTGTGTGCCCCCAACACACACACTCTCGCAGGCGCATGCGCGTACCCTGTCCCGCCGCGGGCGCTGCACGTGCACTCGCGCTCCTCACCCTGTCCCCATTAGCAAGCTGCCCACACCCTCGGGACGCGCTGCCAGGCGTCTGTTCTCTGAGGGCTGGGGGTAGGGGAGCTCCAGGTGCCAGAAGGGGCCCGGTGGGAGGGCGGGAGCCACGTGCTCCTCTCCCGCTGCGGCGCGGCCCCAGCTGCGGCCTTCCCACTCGGCACCCCCGGCTCGGCAGCCGTCCCCCACGCACCGTCCGTCAGCCGTGCTCGGCTGCCGACCACCCCCACACCTCACCACGCGCGGCGGCGCAGCTCCGGGGAGCCGGCGGTGCCCCCACTCGGCGCCTCCCTGCCCGGTCCTGCCCACGCGACCTCCTGCAACCCAGGGTCAGACCGGGCCCTCCGTGTTGAGTGACTGGAAGGGAGGGAGGACTCTCTCCCGGCGCTGGGGCGGCCCCTGGCCGGCCCCTCCCCGCCCCACCCGGCCCCTCTCTCCCCACAGAGTTCAAGGAGGCCTTTTCCCTCTTCGACAAGGACGGCGACGGCACCATCACCACCAAGGAGCTGGGGACGGTGATGCGGTCCCTGGGCCAGAACCCCACCGAAGCGGAGCTGCAAGACATGATCAACGAGGTGGACGCCGACGGTGAGCCGGGCCCTCCCGCCCGGGGCTCGGGCGCCGGCGCAGCGCCCGGCTCAAGGCCGCTCCCCGCCCTTCCCCCGCAGGAAACGGGACCATCGACTTCCCCGAGTTCCTGACCATGATGGCCAGAAAGATGAAGGACACGGACAGTGAGGAGGAGATCCGAGAGGCCTTCCGCGTCTTTGACAAGGTAGGCCGTGCTGCGGCCGCCCGGGGGCCCTGGCTCTGCTCGTGGGCGGGCGGGGCGGGGCGGGCGCGAGGGGGCCCCTGAAAGCTCCGCCCGCCCCCAGGACGGGAACGGCTACATCAGCGCGGCCGAGCTGCGTCACGTCATGACGAACCTGGGCGAGAAGCTGACGGACGAGGAGGTGGACGAGATGATCCGAGAGGCCGACATCGACGGGGACGGCCAGGTCAACTACGAAGGTGAGGGCGGCGCCGGCGGGGGGCGGGGGCGGGGGGGGGCGCGCCTGCACCTGCACCTGCCCCTATCCCTATCCCTGACGCGCGCGCGGGCTCTGCCCGCCTGTCTCTGCAGAGTTTGTACAGATGATGACCGCGAAGTGAAGGCCCGGGCAGCTGGCGATGCCCGTTCTCTCGAGCTCTTCTCGCGCGCGCTCTCTCTTCGACACTCCCCCGCGTACCCCGCGTACCCCGGTTCTAGCAAACTCCAGTTGATTGACTGAGACTCTGATAAAGCAACAAAAGATTTGTCCCAAGCTGCATGCCTGCTCTCTCCTTCCTCCCTCCACGCCCCCTCCCTCCGCGCCCTCCTGCGGCCTGGGCAGGGGGCTGTCCTCCGTCTTGGTCTGTTTCCTTTTGTTTGTCATCTTGTTTGGGGTGCTGGGGTGGCCGCCAGCCTGTCCCGGACCTGCTGGGGAGGGGAGCGAGGCCCCCGCCCAGGTGGAGAGCATGCCCATGGCTGTTGCATGCAAGCAGCCTGCGTCCGGGTGCCGGGTGCGGATCCCAGCAGCCGAGGGGGGCAGGGGTGCCGAGAGAGGGCTCCGGAAGGCCTGGGGGAGCTGTGGCACTGGCTGGATGTGGCCCAGGAGGGGGGCGGGCCCGCGGGAGATGGCCAGGGTGGTGAGCGGCGCTGGGCCCTCTGGCTGCTGTGTGACCGAGCCGTTGGCTCCCTGAGGTTGGGCCGGGGGCGCTGTGCTGGTGGGCCTGTTCGGAAGGATCTCAGCTGTTCTGTAAATACCTGGTGCTAACATCTCGCGCGCTCCCGCTCGTGCTGCACCCCAGGGCCCATCCCCGAGTGGGGGAGTGGGTGTGGGCTGGTCGCTTTGTAATGTGCTGGTCCCTCCCCACCCCCGTTTTTTTTTAAATCCCCCTTGTGCCACTTAGAACTTCCATTTCGTCCCGAACCCTGCTGGGCTGGCTGGGGGCGGGGAGAGGCAGGATGCGCCCCACCGCGCTGCCCAGAGCGGGCCTACCGCCCGCTCCCTCACCCCTGTGCTGCCGTGCGCCTCTGCCCTGGCCCTGCCTGCTCCCCCTCCCCAGTGGAGAGCATGACCCCTGCCCTTGCTTCTGGGACAAGTCAGTCAAGGTGGCGCCGTGGCCGCCCGGCTCCCTCCCTCCCTCCTCCGGTCCCCATC
The DNA here is from genome assembly GCF_051225735.1 of Oryctolagus cuniculus. Taxonomy (NCBI): domain Eukaryota; kingdom Metazoa; phylum Chordata; class Mammalia; order Lagomorpha; family Leporidae; genus Oryctolagus; species Oryctolagus cuniculus. Next base: position 11,868,742 of record NC_142884.1, on the reverse strand, counting down.
CCCCCCCCCAGGTGGATCAAGTCTTTTTCCCCCCGGGCCCTGCCCGGCTTTGAGACCCTTCGCCGCCGCCCCCGGGCACCCAGCCTGCCAGGGCGGGGTGGACAGGGAGGCCCAGCTGAGACAAGGGCAGCTGGGCGTGGGGCTGTGGACTTTTGCGGAATGTTTTGGTTTTGTTTTTTCTTAAACCGGGCAATATCGTGTTCAGTTCAAGCTGTGAAGAAAAATATCTATCAATGTTTTCCAATAAAATACACTGACTACCTGACTTGCCTGCCGCTCAGGTCTGTGTGGGGGTCTTACCCTGGGGGGCTGCCCACTGTGCTAGAGAGAGGAACCCCCCCCGCCCTGCGAATCTGGGAACCAAGAAGGGGCAGGCCCGGGGCTGGGGTGGCAGGACCAGGCTGAAGCTGTGTGTGGGAGGGAACGGCCTGTGGGGTCCAAGGCGGGACTCCTAGAGGCTGGGTGAGTGTCGGGCAGTGCCAGCAGGGTGCCTGGCACCCTCCTTCCAGCGGTCTTGACCTCAGCAGGCCCAGTCCAGGCCCAGGCGGAGCTCAGCACAGCCGGGAGGAGGGGCTTGTTTTGAAGCTGAGCACCACGAGCCCTGAGCAAGCAGTGCAGAGACCTCATTGCCTGCTCGCGGCGAGGGGGGGTGGTCTGAACCCTGGGCAGCTCACACCTCCCAGGCAGGGCTGGGGGAGCCAGGCAGGACGGAGCCTGGAGACGCAGTGCTGCCTCCGCTCGTCCTGCCCTGCCTGGGAGCGTGGGGCCCGATCGAGGGGCCTCGGCTGGGTCCAGGGCCAGAGCCCGGCTCGACGTGGGGAAGTTAAGGCTGCTCTTCCGTGGCCCAGCCTCCGTGTGCACTCCTCCTTTTTTTTTTTTTTTTTTTTTTGAGATTTATTTATTTGAGAGGCAGAGAGAGGTCTTCCAACTGCTGGTTCACTCCCCAGATATGGCCACAATGGCTGGGGTTGGACCAGACTGAAGCCAGGAGCTTCCTCTGGGTCTCCCACACAGGTGCAGGGGCCCAAGGACCTGGGCCATCCTCCACTGCTTTCCCAGGCCACAGCAGAGAGCTGGATCGGAAGTGGAGCAGCTGGGACTTGAGCCGGCACCCATATGGGATGGCGGCACTGCAGGTGGCAGCTTTACCTGCTACGCCACAGCGCTGGCCCCTCTGTGTGCACTCTGCCACCTGGATGTGTCATGGCACTTGGTGGTGCTGTGACTTGTGGTCTTTGGCCACCCGCCCACCTCCGTGTCCTGGCTGCACCCCTTACTGCCTTCATGGCTTCAAGCAAATAGGTGCAGCATTCCTGGACCTCAGGGATGCTGGCGTAAAATGGGTGCCTCCTGGGGCTGGGCCGAGGAGTGGACACTTGGAAAGGCGGGGGGCCCGGTGCGCCCGTACTGCTCGGGCGTGGGGAGCCCACTCTGCAGACCGGAAAGCCGGGGCCCAAAGCAGGAAGAGGCAGAGCTGGAGCGGGGACTGGCTGTGAGCCTGAGGCTCCTGACGGCTGGGTTGTGCGTGAACAGACTTCTGCAGGCCGCGGCCAGCATCCCCGTGCTGGGGCCCAGGGCGGCGGAGCTGAGAAGCCTGCGGGGCCGCCATCCCCACTCCCTGTCGGAAAGCACAGGCAGGGACTTGGCTCAGCGTCTGCAAGATGCAGCGTGAACATAACCTGTAAGCGGCAGGTAAGGTCCCCTGGGCAGGTGTGCAGAGCAGGCCTTGTGTGTGTGTGGGGGGGGGCCTGCTGGGGGCCCGTGGGCGGGGCTGAGGGTTAGGGAGCTCTGACAGGAAGGGCCCCGGGCTGCGGGGGTTGCACCACGCTTCTGGGAAGTGTCTGGGCTGGCACCCAGGCCGCCCCTCCCTCCCCTGCTTTCAACTACCGCAGCCTCCTCCTTCCTGCCGCTGGCATTATTGTCCCCCTTGGGTCCTAGACTCCGCGCCTCCATCCTTGATTATCAAAGACATGAGGAGCGCTCAGCTCCCATTGGCTGCAGGGCAAGCACCGAGGGGCGCTGCCTGCACCCCAGGCAGGGAAATGCCCCGTGGGGCTCCTTTCCACGAGCTGCTGGTGCAGCTGGGCCTGTGACCCGGCCAGGAAGCACACTGAGGACGCCCCAGGCCCCTCCCTGCCCAGCGGGGAGCCCAGCTTCTGGCGTAGAGCCAGTCGGCTTCTCGGTGTTATTCCCAGCATCACCACCAGGGGGGGCCGTGGTGCCAGGAGGCCCTGGTCAGCTGCCACTTCAGGTGTCGCCAGCATGATGGGGTGTGAGTATGTGTGTGTGTGTGTGCACGCACGTGTGTTAAGCCCCCTCCCCCTCTGCAGGGGCCCTCCCAGTTCTAGCAGGATGGGTATGAATAAATTTTTAAAGGAGGTCTCCTTGGTGACCACCGCAGGCTAGGGCGGGCGTGCCTGTGCGTGTGCTCACTGACCATGCCCTCCCGGGGCCTGCATGCTGCACATCCCCCTGTGTAACTGCATCAGTGATGCGATCGTCCAATTGTCGCCCGCCCCTTGGGGAGCAGGGAGGGACCATGTGGTGTCAGTCACGCTGCACCCCCAGCCTCAGCCAATCGGGCTCAGGGGGGTGGAGCTCAGTCCTCCCCTCCTCCAGGAAGCCCTCCCTGATGTGGGCCCTAGCCCCCAGCCTTGCCCACATTGAGAAGAGGGTGAGCAGAGAAACCTCAGCTCGGCCGGCCGTGGGGCCTAGCCCTGCTTCCAGGCAGTGGCGCCCACCCGGGAGCGGAGCCGCTCGGACAGCGCCGGGCAGCGCGGACAGCGTGAGCGAGCTGGGAGAGACCCGGGCCCGGCACGGCTGGGGTCTGAGATGAGCAGCCGGGAGTGAGGCCCTATTTTTTTTTTCTTTATTGGGGTAAGATCCCGTGACAGAAAAGCTTCCATTTTAACCACTTCAAACCTACAGTCAGAGGCGTTTAGGACACACGGCTGCGCAGCCATCACCTCTGTCGAGTCCTAGGACATTCCGTGACCCATCCGCGGGTCTCCCGGGCCTGGGGCCTGCAGCGTGGTGACTGGGGGGGAGGGGAGAGCCCCAGGGCAAGGTCTGCCTGCAGAGCAATGGGAGAAAAACCACAGGGCACGGTGACAGTGACAGTGACCGTGACCCTGCCGTGCGGGCTCCCCTCCAGCCCCCGGGTCGTAAGTGGCTTTCCAGAGGGGATGGCTTCACCCTCAGAGCAAGCCCGTGAACCAAGCAGGAGACCCGGCTGGGAAGGAAACCGGGGGACAGGGCGTGCCGGGCCCTGCAGGTGCACAGAAGCCCAGCTACACGATGCCGGCTGTGTGGCTTGGGGCAGGTGAGCGCCCTCTCTGGACCTTGAACCCGGCCTCCCAGAACCCCCTCCCCCAGCGGTGAGCGGGAAAGGGGAACTGGGGCTCCCGTCCCACTCCCCTCCCCCACCCAATGCCAGCTCACTTCCTTTCACACTGGTCAGCGCCCTCCTAAGCACCCTGGATCCCCGGCCTCTCCAGGAGTGGGGGAGGGGCGGAGGCCGCTCCCGCTGGGTCTTTCTGTTCAGCGAATGGGGGCATGGCATCCTGAGGTCTCCTGGGACACGAGGTGAGGTCAGGACCCCAGGGACAGGCCCCGGACTTGGATCTGCGATCTGGGCGGCCCGTGTGGGGTCCGCACGCCCTCACCCCCACTGCTCACCTCTCAGGGCGTGGGCGGTGCAGGCCGGGCGATGTCACCTCCACGGCAGCGGCCCCTGCGCTAGCTCTCCTTGAGGGGAGGCAGGCGTGTCCCCAGAATCCCAGGCTCTGCTGGCACAGGTGGGCCGGCCAGGGCTGCTTGGCGACCCCTGTGGGGCCCCCTCCGTGGACAAGGAGGGGAGCTGGGACCCTGACCCCCGCAGCCACAGTGCACAGAAGCCACTGGGAACTCTGCTCCCTTCTAAATATTTGGATAAGCAAGATGGATGGGCCGGAGGGCCGGAGCGGGTTATTTTGAGAGAACCCTTCCTTCTGCGCCAAGATAAACGCCCCCATCTCCTCCCAGAGCCTGTAGCGAGCACCCGCCCGCAACCGGCAGAAATAGCAGCTGGCCGCCCCCCAGAGCCCGGGGGCCACGGCTCCGACATCTGCAGCCATCAGCCCTGGCCCCGGGTTCTGCCCCCGGAAGTCCAGAGGGCAGGGGACCCCGGGGCCAGCCGAGCTGTCAGGAGAGGGAGCAGGCAACGGCCGCCTCCGCTTTGGACGGTGTTCCCACGGTGCTGCTGCCCGCCAGGGCCGCCGCCCGCCCCTGGGCCCAGGCTGACAGAGGCACCCAGGTCCCCTCTGTCGCCTGGGGGGCAGCGGGGGCCCCCGAGGCGGGCCGGGGCAGCGGTGTTTGGGAGTGTCTGAGCGCGGACCGCGGCCACAGGCAACAGAGCCAGAGCTTGAGGCGCTGGAAGACGGCTTTGCGGAACAGGATGAACACCCAGGGGTCCAGGATGGGGTTGAAGGCGTTGAAGCGGAAGGCGAGCAGGTCCCCCATCTCGCTGCTGTCGGGGGCCACAGCCTGGGTGAAGCCACGGATCTGGGGACAAGGGGGAGGGGCGTGAGGGAGCGGCCCCCTCCTCCCCGTCGCCCAGAAGTGGAAGGAAGCCAGATAAGAAAACAGCTGCTGATGTATCCGGGGTGCACAGAGGCCCGGGAGGAGGGAGACGGGGCCCGACCAGGTAAGCCCCTCCTCGCTCGGCCTGCCCGCTGCTTTTCCAGCCTGAGGTCTCCCCGGGAGCACACCCCCCCAGGGCTGGGGTCACAGCTCCCAGCTGAGCCATGGTAACCCCCACCGAGGCTCAAGGCGTTTGTACAGGCAGAAATTGTAAGCCAGTGCCACAGGCGCCGGGGCGGGGCCCAGGGTCTCTGCAGAGAGCAGGGGTGGGGACGGGGCAGGGGAGCGTGGACTGGGGGAAGTGGGGAGCAGGTGGGGCAGGGTGGGGGGCTCAGCTCTGGGATGGGGGGACCCAGGGGGCAGCCCTGGCGAGACGCGGTGCGGTTTCCACCACATGGCATCAGCTCAGAAAGGCAGGCAGGCATCATCCATCCCCTGGGCTCAGTGAGTGCTGGCCGTGGGCTCGTCACGGGGACAGGAGTGCTGGACTTAGGGGCCGGGGGTTTAGAAAGGGGGGTGAGCCAGGGGATCGAATAGGGCCCGGGCCATGCTCCCGAAAGACAGAGCCCTCCTGACCTCTGCGGAGTCTCAGCCGCACACTCAGCTGCAGGCTGAGCCGGAGCCCTCCAGCCCCGCTCCCGCAGGGGGACTCACCGTAAGCGGCAGCGAGCACACGGCCATGGTGCCCGTCATGGTGGCCAGCAGGATCAGGTGATCCACCTCGTCCTCGCGCGCCCGGGGGCCGGGGACCAGCGAGCCCTGGTGGCGCCTCTGCTGGCGGTACATGCGGCAGAGGCTGAGGGTGACCGAGCCGTTGCAGAAGACGATGGCGGCCACCAGCAGGGCCATGAGGCTGGCGTAGGCCAAGGAGAAGGCACAGCCTCCGGGCTCGGCGGAGCGCAGGCGGATGAAGCACCAGCTGCCCGGGCAGTACTGCTGGTGCTGGCCCACGCCCAGCAGCGGCAGCGAGCAGAAGAGCGTGCAGAAGGCGTAGATGGCGGGCAGCGCCAGGCGGGCACAGCGCGGCCCGTCCAGCTGTGCGTACAGGTAGGGGTGGCTGAGCGCCAGGCAGCGCTCCACAGCCATGGCGAAGAGGATGAGCGTGGAGGCCAGGCCGAAGAAGGTCATGGCGAAGGCGAAGGCGTCGCAGAGCGCGGGGCTGCCGTGGGCCAGGCCCAGCAGTGAGCTGTTGCGGGCGTAGGCCACGAACACGGCGGGGCTCAGGAAGCTGGTGCCCAGCAGGTCGGTCACGGCCAGCCCGGTGACCAGCACAGCGAAGGCCGAGGGCCGGGAGCGCCGCCGGGCGCCCAGGATGCCCAGCGCCAACCCGTTGCCTACCACGCCGGCCACGAACATGAGCGTGCTGGTGGCCGGCCCCACCGAGCCTCGCACGTAGGTGAGGTTCCGGCAGGAGTCCGCCATCCTGGCTGGGCTCGAGGGCCCCTGGGACGGGGAGGTGGGGGAGCAGGGGAGCCAGGCCGCCCCCGCGGCCCACCTGGACGCCCCCGGCCAGCCCCGGCCTCACCCTCTTTCTCCACCCCTGCCTTCTCCAGTCTCTCTCCAGCGATGTCTTCCCTTCCCTTCTCTGTGTCTTGCAGTCTCACGGTCTCCGTCCTCTCCCGCCCCCGGCCTCCTCCCCGCGCCTGCCCAGCCTCTGCCTCTCCTGTTCCCCCGGCCCCGGCTTGCTCCTCCCGTCCCCGTGGCTCTCGCCTCTGTGTCAGCGTCCCCCGCCTCCCGCCTCATCTTGCCTGCTCACCCCGGCTTTTTCATTTCCTCTCTCTGCCCCGCCCTCCCTCCCCATGGGCTCCCTCTGCCTCCCTCCCTGGCACGCACCCCGGCCCCGGCTCAGCTCATCCATCTCCAGCCTCCGCCTCTCCTCCCACCCTCACGTCCCCTCTGTGAGCCCTGACCGAGCCACCTGCCGCCACCCCGCTCAAGGGTACCCCTTTCTTCCCACCCAGGAGCTGGGCCCCCTCTCAGACCCTGGCTGGGAGCCTCTGAGTCCCCCCCACCAGGGGTGGAGGGGTACAGCTGGCCACTCCTCGAGGGCCGGGCCAGCCGGGACCCCGGCGGGGTGGCCTTTGGGATCTATTCTGGGCTCGGGGCCCCGGGGTTAGAACATTACCAGGGATTGAGAAATGACCAGGAAATTCCTCCCTGATGCAGTTTTTTCCAGACAACACTGAGATTCCTGGTCCCCGGACGCACTTCATCTTTCCAAAAGGCCGAGGAGCGAGGCGGCCAGGCCGGGGAGGAGAAAGGCCGATGCTTGGAACCTGCCCTGGGCTTCCTGCTCCCGGCTCGCAGCCGGAGGACGGAGCCAGGAGGAGGAGTGGGGCTGGCGCTCTCTCCACTCCTCCCCAGTGCTCCCAGGCCCTGGACAAGCTCCGGTGACCTTGACTTCCAAGAGCAGTATTTTAGCCATCGGTGCCACACCCCCTGTCTTTCCAGGAGCCAGCTTGGGCGTCAAGAGTACAAACTCAGGGTTCCCATCTCACTTCCACCACCTTCTGCCTGGGCAGGGTTGCTGCCTCAGTCTCCCCATTGCAGGCCAAGGCCAGCAGCCCACCCTAACAGGGGGACAGCCTGTGCGTGGGGATGCGCTTGTCCCGGGGCTGGACGGCGGGCAGCTGCCCCGCCCCCACTGCCTATCACCCGTGCCCAGCTGCCAGCCAGTTTCCGCTGAGCGTGCACCCCCGCTGCAGCCACCCTGGGGCCCTCCCAAGGATGGCACACAGCCCCGCCCGGGGGTGCCTTTGCGTGCAGGCCCCCGCCTCCTGGCCAAGTGCCCCCCACCCCACGCTTGCCAGTCCCCAGGACGAGCAGAGCTCAGGAAGTTGCAGCACATTAACGGCGGATGGCGCCTGGCGGGCTTATGGCCTGTCCTGGTGTCAGGGGAGTTGGGAGTGGCGGGAGGTGGGGAGCTCTGGTTCCCGGAGCCTCCACTCCCTTTCCCCACTCCCTCCTCCGTCAGCTTCCTGCCCCACCAGGACCGCTAAGCCTTCGGGAAGTCCTCTGTGCGCCCAAGTCCAGGGGGGACCTCGGACCCGGACCCTGCCCGCCTCCAGGCCTCAGTTTCCCACTGCGTGCCACGAGAGGCCGCTGGCAGCCAGCGGCAGGAGCCCGTGGGCGGCAGGAGCTGTGACTCACTGCTAATGAGGGGACAAAGCGTCCTGGAGTCCGCCCAGGCTCACCTCCCAGCAGCCAGGGCCCGTGGGCCAAGCCCACAAGGCAAGGGGATCTGCTCCCATCTGGGTGCCGTGTGGTGAGGGGCTGCCCCTGCTGCTCGGCGGGAGGGGCGGCTTCCGGGGGCGATGGGGAGATGTAGAGGGAACCGCACTGGGCGCGTGAGTCAGCAGCTCTCCTCTCTCCTCTCCCTGCAGGGACGGGCCTGAGCCTCCTGGAGGAGTGGGACGACAGCCCAGAGACCACTGAGGCTGTGGCGCTGACTCCGTGTGACACTGCGCCGCAGGGCTGGGGGATGGGAGCCCCAGAGAAGCTGAGTGCCGGTTCGTGAACATGGGCTGGGAGTCTGTGGGATTATTGGAACCCGCATGGTGAGCAGGGTGAGCTTGTTGTATTTATTTATTTTGAACATTTATTTATTTGAGATGCAGAGTCACAGATAGAGGGAGACACAGCAAGGTCTCCCACCCCCTGGCTCACTCCCCAAATGGTCACAATAGCTGAAGTTGGGCCAATCGGAAGCCAGGAGCCAGGAGCTTCCTGGTCTCCCACACAGGTGCAGGGGTCCAAGGACTTGGGCCATCTTCTGCTGCTTTCCCAGGCCACAGCAGAGATTGGAAGTGGAGCAGCTGGACTCGAACCAGGCTCTCCATGGGACGCCTCGACCTGGGGCCCCGCCGTGCCTGCTCCCTGGGTTAGCACCGTTATCAGGGTGAGTGTTCCTGTGAGCGCTGGTGCAGATGACGAAAAGCCATCCTGCATTTCAAAATGTTTTTGCACTGAAATAAACTTAATTTTCCAGGAACTTCCAAAACACCTGCTGCATGTGGTGCATGGGCGTGGCCGTGTGTGTGTGTGTGTGTGTGTGTGGCTGTGGGCAGCTTGGGCTCCTGGGTGTCTTTGCAGGCACAGGGGCGTCTGCGTGGGGGCGTTGCTAGTCTGTGTGCACGGAGGTCTCATTGTGCATCTGTGTGTGTCAGTCACAATAGTGAAGACTGATTTATTTATTTGAAAGGTTGAGCTACGGAGGCAGAGAGAGAAAGAGAGAAATCTTCCATCCGCCGTTCAGGCCCCAAATGCCAGCAAGGACCAGGGCTGGGCAAGGAGCTTCATCCGGGTCTCCCATGCAGGTGCAGGGGCCCAAGCACTTGGGCCATCCTCTGCTGCTTTCCCAGGCGCATTAGCAGGGAGCTGGATCAGAAGTGGAGCAGCTGGGACTTGAACCGGCGCCCACATGGGCCCCAGTAAATGCCCTTTATGGCTGTGTCTGCCCGGATGTGCGTGCAAAGCGCATCTGCACCACTCACCACTCACTGGCCTGGAATCCTGGGAAAGGGATGTCCCCAGGCCAAGCCCAGGGGTCTGGGGACAGAGCAGGGCCCAGGGGACACCACCCAATGGGCGACTAGAGAGCAGGCGGGCCCTCGGCTGAGTCACCCCACATGTCTGGATGAGTGTTCCCGAGAGACCAGGAAGTGGAGCTGTGACAGGCTCCACACGCCCACCGCCTGCCAGCACCTCCGGCTGCCGGCCCACACGTGCATCTGGACGGCACAGGCCTCTGTTCCCCGCTGGCCCTGGGCCCGACCCCTGCCTGGCCGCCTGGCTGCCCGGCTGCCCGGCTTCCGTCCTGGGGCGCTGGGCCGCCTCACGGCTTGTGCCCCCGCCACCAGCTGCTCTCGCCTGCTGGTCCCCCGTGGCTGTGTCCCGGCACCTATGGCCAGAGGCCATTTTTCTCTGCCCATGATGTGGGGGCTTCGCTGGGTCTCCTCCCTCCCTGCCTGTGCCCCTCCCCTGGGGAAACCCTCACATCCCATCCGCCAGGTCCCCCAGAACCCCAAACCTCTTCTCCACCCTCCAGACCCCCTGGCCGGGTGACTTCACCTCTCTGTAAAATGGGCACAGATGGTCCCCTTGGTGGCTATTTTGAGAATTAAGTGACCTGGAGCTCGCGAGAGGGGCTTTAGTGAGTGATGGCTGGGATGCCGGCTTGTCCTGGCTCTGGGTTCCCCCCCACTCGGCCTCGGCACGTGGGAGAGAGCAGACAGGTCCGCGATGGGGAACCTCAGGGCCCACAGAGTCTGGGGCATGAGTGGGAGGGGTTGCCGGGAGCCAACACGTCACCCCCACCCCCGCCACCCTGTGGCCTGGCCCTGACCCCTGCCTAGGCCTGGCCACCAGGAGCTGAACTCATAGCTGGGGGACAGCAGCTGGCGACACTGCCCGGTCCAAGGCTAATCAGATTACTCGGGTCTGTGCTCCTGCTACTCAACGCACGACAGCTGGGCCCCTGCCCTGTCCCTTCTGGCTTCTCCCCACACTCAGTCCTGCAGCCTCCCTGCCCCTCCTCCTCCAGGCAGACTTCCTGCCGGTCCCTCTGCGCCCCTCTTGCTTCTCCACAGCGCCTGACCTCCGAGACCAGGACCCCAGGGTCTTGGTTCCCCCTCATTGGAAGATTCTGGAATTCCAGCCCCCAGAGACCTCCAGGGTCCCGGGTCCCCTTGCCCCTTGCCTTCCTGCCTCTAAGCCGCGAGGACTCTGCTCTGTGGATCCTGGGCTCCTCCTGGCTCCTTGCCTCCCACATCCCTCCCCCACCACCCAGCTCCTCCCTGGCTCTCTCCCTGGCCCCCCCATCCCCAGGGGCTCCCCCAGACATAACGCAACCAGGCTGGAGCCTGCAGGGAGGGGGGAGGAGAGAGGGGGATGAAATTACAGCGGCTCCTGCTTGGAGCCTCCGGAGTGGGGACCCAGGGGACCCTAATCCGATGCGAATAATGGAGCAATTGCCAGACCCAGGCACGGCGCCCTGGGGAGCTGAGCCCATAGCCACCTGCAGCCAGATGCAAGGGTCCAGCTTCCCTCAGGCCCGCGCTGAGGCTCCTGGAAGAGGGGTGGGGATGCAAAGAGGAGGGGCTGCCCCTCAGCGGCCCTGGGCCAACCAGGAAGACTCAATGGCTGAACCCCCGACTTCCCTGTGTGCACCTCCCGGGGCGGGGGCAACGACCACACAGAAGGTGCTGCTTTGTTTGATTTTGGGATTCTTTGGTTGGTGTGTTTTTTTGTTTTGTTTTGTCTTTTGTTTTTTTTTTTATAGATTTATATATATATATATATATATAGACAGGCAGAGTGGACAGTGAGAGAGAGAGACAGAGAGAAAGGTCTTCCTTTGCCGTTGGTTCACCCTCCAATGCCCGCCACGGCCGGCGCACCGCGCTGATCCGATGGCAGGAGCCAGGTGCTTCTCCTGGTCTCCCATGGGGTACAGGGCCCAAGCACTTGGGCCATCCTCCACTGCACTCCTGGCCACAGCAGAGAGCTGGCCTGGAAGAGGAGCAACCGGGACAGAATCCGGCACCCCGACCAGGACTAGAACCTGGTGTGCCGGCGCCGCAGGCGGAGGATTAGCCTATTGAGCCGCGGCGCCGGCCAGATTTATATTATTTTTATTTGAAAGTCAGAGTTACAGAGAGAAAGAGATCTTCCATCTGCTGGCTCACTCTTCAAATGGTGGCAGCTGGGGCTGGGCCAGGCCTAAGCCGGGAGCCAGAAACTCCATCCCAGTCTCCCACGTGGGTGCAGGGGCCCAAGCACTCAGGCATCGTCTGCTGCTTTCCCAGGTGCATCAGCAGGGAGCTGGATGGGAGTGGAGCCGCCGGGTCTCAGGTGCTTCAATGGGGGACCCCAGCATTAGGTGGTGGCTAAACCTGCTGCGCCACAACACAGGCCCCTGTTTGTTTCGAGAAGCAGAGAGAGAGAGAGAGAGAGAGAGAGAGAGAGAGAGAGAGAGAGAGATCCTGATTCCTTTCCCCCAGTATCTCCTGCCATGGCTGGGGCTGGGGCTGGGGCACAGTGAGATCAGGAACCAGGAACTGAATCAGGGCTCGCCTACGTGGGTAGCAGGGAACAACTCCTTGTGCCATCCCCGCGGCCTCCCAGGGTCTGCGCTAGTGCGATGCTGGAATCCGGAGCAGAGCTGGGCCTGGAATCCAGAGCCACTGACTCGGGGCACAAGCGTCTTCACCGGGGTTGTCACCAGTGCGCCAGACGACGCCCCTCTTTCATCTTTCTTCCTTTCTTTAAAGATTTTTTTTTTTTTTTTGACAGGCAGAGTGGACAGTGAGAGAGAGACAGAGAGAAAGGTCTTCCTTTGCCGTTGGTTCACCCTCCAATGGCCGCCGTTGCAGCCGGCGCACCGCGCTGATCCGATGGCAGGAGCCAGGAGCCAGGTGCTTTTTCCTGGTCTCCCATGGGGTGCAGGGCCCAAGCACCTGGGCCATCCTCCACTGCACTCCCTGGCCACAGCAGAGAGCTGGCCTGGAAGAGGGGCAACCGGGACAGAATCCGGCGCCCCGACCGGGACTAGAACCCGGTGTGCCGGCGCCGCAAGGTGGAGGATTAGCCTATTGAGCCACGGCGCCGGCCTCCTTTCTTTAAAGATTTTTTAAAATTATTTTATTACTTTGAAAGACAAAGAGAGAGAGAGAGAGAGGTCTTCCATCTGCTAGGTTCACTCCCTAAATGGCCACAACAGCCAGGGCTGGGCCAGGCTGAAGCCAGGAGCCAGGAGCTTCTTCCGGATCTCCCACGCGGGTGCAGGGCCCCAGCACTTGGGCGTCCTCCACTGCTTTCCCAGGCCACAGCAGAGAGCTGGATTGGAAGTGGAGCAGCTGGGATGCGAATCGGCTTCCATTTGCGATGTCAGTGCTGCAGGCAGAGCCTTAGCCCACGGCACCGCAGCACCAGGCTGGACCCTCAGCTTCCTTAACTGGGAGTAGGGCAAGGTGGAGACTGGCGAACTGGAATGCCCAGGTCCCGTCCCCTAGCCGGTGGCCACCTGTGGGTCACCTGTGGGTCACTGGCCCTCACACCTCCAGGGAAGCCGGGAACACGGAGCTGCACGAGAAATGCTTCTGCTTTTCAACTTGGCAACCGAGCCAAGGACGTTGTAAGCAGCACATAGGCCGAAAGCAGTCACAAAATTACAGGACCGGAGCTGCGCATGCGCCGGCGGCCGCCCCCAAAGCGGGCGCCTCGGCTGCACGGGACCCCGGGGACAAATGAGGTGGGTGCAGGAATGAGCTCAGGGCCTGCCTGCTCTCTCTTCTCCGCTCGCTTCTCTCCTCTCCATGGCCTGAAGCTTTTTGTTGTTATTAAATAATTTTTTATTTATCTGAGAGAGAGAGAGAGAGAGAGTTCCCATCTGCTGGTTCACTCCCCAGATGCCCGCAACAGCCGGGCCTGGGCCAAGCCAAAGCTGCGAGCCAAGAACTCGACCTGGAGCCATCAGGGCTGCCTCCAGCATGAGCACTAGTGGGGACTTGGAATCGGGAGCCAAGCCGGGGCTTGAACCCAAGCACTTGGATAGGGGGGAGTGTCTGCAGCGATGTCTTTTTTATTTATTTATTTATTTATTTTACAGGCAGAGTGGACAGTGAGAGAGAGAGACAGAGAGAAAGGTCTTCCTTTGCCGTTGGTTCACCCTCCAATGGCTGCCGCAGCCGGCGCGCTGTGGCCAGCGCACCGTGCTGATCCGAAGGCAGGAGCCAGGTGCTTCTCCTGGTCTCCCATGGGGTGCAGGGCCCAAGCACTTGGGCCATCCTCCACTGCACTCCCTGGCCACAGCAGAGAGCTGGCCTGGAAGAGGGGCAACCGGGACAGAATCCAGCGCCCCGACCGGGACTAGAACCCAGAGTGCCGGCGCCGCTAGGCGGAGGATTAGCCTAGTGAGCCGCGGCGCCGGCCTGTCCCTAAGTTTCATAAACGCTCCAGCTGAACTGCCCCAGCCCAGCCCCGCACATTCTGTGTTGTCCAGATCTGTCTGTCCTGCTGGACTCGGCTCCCAGCAGAGCAGGGCCCGGGCTCAGCGACACCATGTCCTCAGCGTCTCCCAGAGCGGGGCCACAGTGAGTGGAGGAATGAGTGCTGGACATGACTGAACGAAGTCCAGTGGCGGAGGACAGACGTGGGCCTGTGCCGGGGGTAGGCAGATACAAAAGGGGGGGGTCATTCATTGGGTGTGTGTGCGTGTGTGTGCATTTAGAATTCCCAGGCACAGGGCGCAGAGGAGCGAGCTGGCGCCCCCAGCCCCGCCCCATCACCTCCCAGCTGGCTCAGTTTCCGCATCTGTAAGAGGTGTCTGGGGTTGTTGGGACAGTCCAATAAATTCAGGACAGGCCGTCGCACCCCGCACTCACTCGGGAGCGACGGGAAGGGACACCGCTTTCCCCACGCCAGCCACAAGCTCCGCCCCTGCCTCAGTTTCCCAGAAAGCACAGCACCAGCAGGGTCACCGACTTTATTGGATTCCGACTTGGGCGGGGGGGGGGGCTCAGAGCAGCACGCAGAAGAGCCGCTTGTCGCGGAAGGGGTTCTCGGCGGCGGGTACCGGGGTCACCAGCGGGTCGTCCTTGGCGTGGGTCTCACAGAAAGCCAGGAGCTCGGCCGCCGCCTGTGACACCTGCGGGGGGGCCCCAGCGGAGACGCTGGCGCCGCGCCCCGCCCCTTGGCCCCACCCTCACCGAGCCCCGCCCCAGACCGGGCTCCCGAGGGGCTCCGCCCACTGCGGCGCCTCGCCCCGCCTCCTTGGCGCCGCCCTCACCGAGCCCCGCCCCTCCTCCGACCGGGCTCCGGAGGGGGCTCCACCCGCTCTCCGCCCCTGGGCCCCACCCTCGCCGAGCCCCGCCCCCCTCAGACCGGGCTCCCGAGGGGATCCTCCCACCGGCGGCGCCGGGCTCCGCCCCCAACGCGGCCCCGGGCAGACCCCAGCCCCAGAGCAGCGCCCCCGCCCGCTCTTCCTCTCCTGACCCAGCACCTTCATGCGGTCGATGTTCACCTCCAGCTTTAGCTGCTCCACGGTCTTGCGGGCCTCGGCGATCTTGGCCATGTTGTTGGACATGGCTGCGGTGGGGAAGGGGTTAAAAGCCGGGCGGGAGTGGGCGCTGCGGACCGGACCGGGACGCGTCTGGGTCCCCGAGTAGGGGTGGTGCTGGTGGGACGCAGGTGGAAGGCCGACGCGGGGAGAGATGATGGGCCCGGGAGGAGGGACCCAGGGCTGCACGGAATGGGGGGTACCCGAGGCAGGCGGGGCGGAGCAGACAGGAGCGAGGAGGGCGCACAGATGGGAGGCTGAGAGGCAGGTGCAGGCAGAGGCCCGGCCGGAAAGACGGGGCCACAGGTGCTAGGGCAGGATCCAGGGAAGAGCAGGAGCCAGGAGGGGGGTCCCTCCCCAGGCCAATTAGCAGAGGCTCCAGGGAGAACCGGGAATTAAGATCGCCGCGGGAGGGGCGCGGAGGGGGCCTCATTAGGGCCATGGCAGCAGCTGCCCCCTCCAGCTCCTCAGGGCTCCCCCCCCCCAGCACTGGCCTCCTCAAAGGCTCCTCTGCTCGTTAACAGCCAGGGGAGAGGGCTGGGGAGCGTTCAACCCAGCCGCGGCCGATGGACAGATGGACACATGGCCAAGCAGGAGAGGACAAAGTGCTGGAGGAAGAGACAGGCGCCGGAAGATGAAAGACAGGTGAGGACAGACAGGAGAGGCTGGGGGAGGGCTGAAGGGATGGAGAGAGAGATGGAGGGGGAGATGGACGCAGAAGTAGAAGGGTCAGTGGGGTGGGGGAAGGGACCGAGAGAGGGGGACAGGAACAGAGGAGAGGGGGCAGGGTACAGACAGGACGATGGAGGGGCTAGGGAGAGATGGAGCAAGGTGGGGGGTGCAGGGACAAAGGGGGAGACAGGTGAGGGAGACGCAGAAGTGTAAAGCTTCATTCATTCATTCACTGATTCAGTCATTCCCAGGCCCATAGACGGTGGCCCCAGAGCGGACTGTGGGTACCAGGATGGGAGAGTCCTACCTGTTGCTGCTCGGGGCCAGGATGGCAGGCGGGTGGCGGCGGCTGGGAGGCAGCATCTGGGTCCCCCTCCCCGCTCCGCCCCCTCCCCTGGGGCACAGCCCCCAAGGGCCCGCCTCCTCCTGCCACTGCCACCTCCCGCCACCCCCACGCCTGGGTCTGTCCCTCTACGTCCTCTCTCTGCATCTCATCCCTTCTCTGTCCCTTGTGTCTCGGTCACTCCTGTGCTTTCCGTGTTGCCCTTGTCACAGGAAAGCCGTCTCTCCGGGTGTCCCCCGTGTCCCCCTGCACTCACAGCCATGCAACCCTCCCACGCGTGTCCCCCGCGGCCTCTCAGCCTGTCACAGGCGGTCACACACAGACTCCCACACACAATCCCTCTCAGCGTAGCGCACCACGGCTGATGGCGGCTCGCGCGCTTCTCCCGGGTCCCTCCAAAAAACTTGTTTCAGCCCACCACGGTCTCACACACACTTCCGGATGTTACATACAACCTCCCTGTCAAGCACTCAAACACGACATCGCATGGTGTGACACCGTAACACAGCCACCGGTCCAGTGACACCCGCATCGAGCCACATGTGCTTATGCACACACACAGCTTCACACCCCCTCCCAGAGGATTGCACACCACCTACCCGGTCTCACACACACGCCCCACACGCGGGCTGCGTCACACACGGTGTCACACACACCACTTGCTGTCTGCGTCACACACGGCTGTCACACGTGCCGTCTCATTCATCATCACGCCTGCGTGCCCTGCACACACACATTCACACGGGGGCGTCACACAGCCCCTCAGAGTGGCTGACACACACCCAGGCTGTGCCCCTGGGGGTCCCCTCCTGCTGCCTGCCTGCGCCCTCTCTCGGTGAATCTCAGCCTAGCCCCCTCTGACAGGCAGCCTGCCCGTGTGACACAGCCGGACACCAAGTGACACTCACTGCCTTACTCACATCCGCTGTCACCACACTCTCACACCCACCATGGCAGCTTCCTCCCCCCACCACTACCAGTAGGGCTCTCTCCCACCCATTGCCACGCGGGGTCACCCACAGTCTCGCCGCATCACCACTAATCTGCCCGCATCACGCAGCAGACACAGTCCCACCATCTCCTCGCACCACCCGGCGACGGCCCCACGCCCGCGGCCCCTCGCCAGGGCGCACCTGCACAGAACGCCTACGGGGTGTACTCCCCGCCTCGCGGCCGCGCGCACCCGCGACGGCCCCCAAGGGTCTCCGGCCGACCCCCGCCGGGCCTCACGCACACACTCAGCCTCGGGCGGCTCCCGGCCGCCCCGCCGGACACACGGGGGCGCCCGCAGCCCGCGCGCCGAGAAGCTGCGCTGGCCGGGAGCCCCCCCACCGGCCTGCAGGAAGGTGCGGGGACCAGAGGAAGACGCCGGAGGAGGCGGAGACGGGTCGGAGGAGTGGCACCGAGGCGCGCAGGCAGAGAGGAAGAGCGAGGCGGGGAGACACCAGCCGCAGACAGGGACACGGACAGCAGCGGAGCGCGCTGGAGAGCGAGGGACCGAGGGGGACAGGGCCAGGAAGGGGCCTGCAGGGAGACGCGGGCGGGACACCCGGAGGTGGGGCACGGGGAACACGGGGGCGGGGAAGCGCGGACACGCAGAGAACCGGGCGCGCAGAGGGACAAAGAGACACCGGCGGCTTCCCCTGGGACCGCACGGTGGAGGCGTGGCCCTCGGGGGCGGTCCTGGGCGGGGCTTTGCGGGGGCGTGTCCCGACGCCCCATTCGGGGGCGTGTCCTGGCCCAGCTGCGCTCCGAGGGGCGGGTCTCGGGGCTCTGGCGCCTGGAGGCCCCGGGAGCCCGCTGGGGGCGGGGCCGAGATGGGAGCCCCGGGAAGAGGTGGGAGTGGGGGAGGAGCGTCTGCCGGGCGCTCGGCCCGCTTCAATTTGGTTTTTACCGCCTGAACCGGGAGGGAAGCGAGACACGCGGGGAGGGGACGCCGGCCTGGGACCTGGTGGCGGTTGGATTGGGGAGGGTGGGGTACAGGCCCGCAGTGGCTCCCCTTCCCTTCCCCCGCGCGCGCCGCTGGACCAGGTGGGGGAGGGGAAGCGGTCCACATCTGGAAAGCATCAGCGCGCCGGACGTGCCAGGGCCTGGGGCCGGGCTGCGGAAGGAGGGAGGGGAGCCAAGGCACCCCCCCACCCCCGGAGCGGGGTCTGCCGGCGCCGAGGAGGGGCCTGGGCGTGCGCCGAGCCCGCGCCTCCCGCAGCTGGTTTCCATCAGCGGTTCTGGCCTGGGTAGCCCCCAAGGAGGAAACCCAGCTTGGGGTGGGGGCGGGGACAGGGTGACGACCCACTGTCCCCTCGTCTCCCCGACGGCGGCGGCCGGAGATTGGGGGTGGGGCCCGGACCGACGGACGCTGCCCCTGGCGAGCTGCAGACCCCGCCGTCCTCCCACCCCAGGACGGCCCAGGGCTCCGCGATGCTCTTCGGGTCCCACTTTATGGAACAGGAAACGGAGACCCCGGACTCGGGTTCACGTCTGGCTTCATGGGTGGGTGGCCACGGTGGATTCGAGGGCCAAATGCCCAGGACTGAAGTCCCCACCCAATACCTGGCGGCATCTCCAAGGAAGGCGTCCCAGAAGCTCCTGGGACACCTGACCTTCGGGGTCAGCGGGGCTCAACCCCTTCTCTCTCGCGCTCCGCAACCGACCTGGCAGCGCGGCCCGCTGACGGCAGCGCGGAAGCATCTCCGCCATCCCGCGGCTCCCACCTCCCCCGCGCCCGACCTGGCCCGGCCCCCAGAGGACGGCTGCCCGGCCTCCAAGCTGCGCTCCAAGCTTCAGTCCAGTCCCCGCAGAGCTGTGCGGGAAGGGACCACGGCTAAAACGTGGTCCCGGTAGGCGTCATAGCAAGTGTTGGCAAATACGGGGTCACAGCAGCGGGGAACGCAAGTCGGTGCGGGCGGGCGTTTAGCACTGAGGCTGCCGCGTGCCTCTTGGGCTCGCATCCCTGATGGGAGGGCCTGGGTTCGAGTCCCTGATCCTCTGCCTGCACTGAGTTCCTGGCTCCTGGCCTCGGGCTGCAGCCCTGTCTTTTGTGCACATCCGGGGAGTGAACAGCAGTTGGAAATGGTCTCTTTCAAATAAAATGAAAAAAAAAAAAAAAGTTTTTTAAGGAGTCAGGAAAGCATCTGGCCATCTGGCAATTAAACACATGCGAACCAGCAATTCCACTCCCAGGTAAGACACTGGAGAGAAACGAAAACCAAGTCCTGGCCTCACTCAAACCTGCACCCCAACATCACAGCACGGGATTCTTCAGATCCTTCTTTTTTAAAGATTTATTATTATTATTATTATTATTTGAAAAGCAGAGTTACAGAGAGGGAGAGGGAGAGAGATGGATAGAGACGACTTCCACCTGCTGGCTCACTCCCCAAATAGCTGCACCAGCCTGTAAGCCAGGAACCAAAACTCCATCTGGGTCTCCCTCGTGGGTGCAGGGGCCCAAGTGCTTGGGCCGTCTTCCACTGCTTTCCCAGGTGTGTTAGCAGAGAGAGGCAGATCGGAAGTGGAGCAGCCGGGACTCGAACTCCAGGCTCTCATGGGAGCCCCAGCTGTAGCATTCTTAACAGCCCTAACATGCAAACAGCCCAAGCGTCTGGCATGGGCTGGACCTGAATGGGTGGACACACTTAATCCAGACGATGGAATATTACTTGGCAATGAAAAGAAATGGGGTATTGACATGCTGTAGCGTGGGCGGATGCTAAATCAAAAAAGCTGTCCCCAAAGCCACTGTTACATGTTGGCTTCCATTTATATGCAGTGTCCTGGATTGTCAACTCCACAGAAGACACAAGGAGAGGAATGGGTGCCAGGGGCGGGGGAACACTGGAGGGAGACGGTGGGGAGGGGGGCATAGGAAGGTTCTAAAATCGATCGTGGTGATGTTTGCACAGATCTGGGAATATACTGAAAACCATAGACCCATGCTTCATGGGGGGATTTCTCTGACCACTGAATTGTCTCAATTGAGTCATTAACCACACCCCCTCCAAAAAAATGGTAAGCCCCTCCCTGTTCATAGTTCTCCCATGGTTCCCACCGCACTGGGAGTGAAAACCAAGGCTCACCACGGCTCATGAGGCCCCACACATGAGGGGGTGGCCCCTCCCTTGTTCTCTGACACCCCCTCCCCTCCTCGCTTGCACTGGTCCGGCCCAACTGGCCTCTTTTGCCGACAACCTGGGGATGGCTTTGGGCCTTGGCACCAGCTGGTCCTGGGATATCCCACGAACCCCACTGCCCCTGTCTTGAAGGCTGCTCCAATGTCACCATCACTGCTCTCACACTGCTCCCTGTGGCGCCCAGGCCTCACAGTCGCCGCAGAATTTACCTGCTGAGTTTCATGTGCCTCCTGCCCTGGGAACAGCTCCTTGCATCTCCCTTTAGAGACCCTGCCTCCAGCAGACAGGCTGCGCAGGGTGGTGTCGGGCGCAGGGGATCTGCAGAAACACAGCCTGAGTTCGAATCCTGGCTCTGCCACTCACCAGCTTCAGATAAATTTCTTAACCTCTCTGTATCTCCCACGTCCATTGGAAAATGGGCGTGATGACCGTATCCAGCCTCATGAGGCTTAGTGAGGCCACAGACGTGGCGTGCTGAGTGTGATGCTGGCCAGTATCCTGCAGGCACCAGGGTCCCACCCAGGAGGCAGGGTCATGCCGTTTCTGCCATGTTGACCTCCAAGTGGCCTGTGTGGCCCTGGACCTGCGTCCCTCCCCCTCCCTGGCCTCCGTGGTCCCTTTTGCAGAACAGAACTGGGGCAAATGTTCCCGGGGGTCTGACAGGCAGTGGCTTTTCCTGGAAAACTTTAACAAACAGGTTTTATTTATTGCTTTTCTAAAATACACACAGGCCTATCTCCCCGCGTGCACAAGAATGGGCGCTCCACAGGGCAGGAGCTGTCTTCTGTTCCCTGCTGGGCCCCGGAAGCAGAGGGGAGCCCTGCAGGCATACTCCTCCACAAAGGGACAGAGAAGTGGCCCACCCATGTGGACACAGAGGGCTAAGCAGCAACCAGGACCCCAGGGTGGAGCCTGGGCTCTGACTGCCAGTGGCTGGGTGACCAGGACAAGTCACGGCCTCTCTCTCTGTGACTCCACTTACCCATCCATGCAATGAGTTGTAATGATTGGGTTTACGCGACAAAAATGGACGAGGAGTGTGAACAGGCAATTCACAGAAGAGGAAATACAAGCGCCCATGAGCACACAAAGCTGTGTGCGTCCTCAGGAAATGGGGGGCAGGGAGAGACTTGCTAATTCAGAGTCCATGGACAGGTGGCAGGCCTAGCCGTTAAGGTGCTGGAGGCGAGTTAAGCCACTATCTGCAACGCTGGCATCCCATATAGGCACTGGTTCAAGTCCTAGCTGCTCCACTTCTGATCCAGCTCCCTGCTAATGCACCTGGGAAAGCAATGGAGGATGGCCCAAGTGCTTGCGCCCCTGCCCCCATGTGGGAGACCCGGAAGAAGCTCCTGGCTCTTGACTTTGGCCTCGATCTGTAAATCCCTCTAACTCTGGCCTTCAAATAAACAACTGAATAAATCTGGTTTGGACGCCCTCTGCATCACTGCGCCTGGGCTCACACCCGGCTCCAGCGTCCTTCTCTTCCCTGGGAGGCAACAGCGACGGCTCCCTGCCCAGCCAGGAGGATGAGTTCCCAGCCCCTGACCAGTCCCGGCCACTGCAGGCCTTTAGAGAGTGAACCAGTGGATTGAAGAACTCTCTCTCTCTCTCTCTCTCTCTCTCCCCCCTCCCTCTCTCTCCCTCTCAGATCAACCGATCAATAACAATTAGAAAACAGGGTACAGCTAGCTCTCTCCCATAAGACTGGCAAAGCAGAAACGATGCAGAGCGTGTGTTTCTTTGGGAAACGAGCATCTCTCTCTCTCTCTCTTTTGACAGGCAGAGTGGACAGTGAGAGAGAGAGACAGAGAGAAAGGTCTTGCTTTGCCGTTGGTTCACCCTCCAATGGCCGCCGCGGCCGGCGCGCTGCACTGATCCGATGGCAGGAGCCAGGAGCCAAGTGCTTTTCCTGGTCTCCCATGGGGTGCAGGGCCCAAGCACCTGGGCCATCCTCCACTGC
Source organism: Oryctolagus cuniculus (assembly GCF_051225735.1). Lineage (NCBI taxonomy): Eukaryota > Metazoa > Chordata > Mammalia > Lagomorpha > Leporidae > Oryctolagus > Oryctolagus cuniculus. Next base: position 11,846,957 of record NC_142884.1, on the reverse strand, counting down.
ACTGCCGGGCCACAGCAGAGAGCTGGCCTGGAAGAGGGGCAACCGGGACAGAATCCGGTGCCCCGACCGGGACTAGAACCCGGTGTGCCGGCGCCGCTACGCAGAGGATTAGCCTAGCGAGCCACAGCACCGGCCTGAAAATGAGTATCTCACAAACGGCTGTCAGAGATGTGTGGGCAGGGGCTGGCGTTGGTGGGTCAGGCCACAGTCTGAGCGACACCAGCACCCCATGCAAGCACCGGCTCAAGTCCTGGCTGCTTCACTGCCGGTCCAGCTCCCTGCCAATGTGCCTGGGGAGGCAGAGGAAGACGGCCCAAGTGCTTGGGACCCTGTCACCCACGTGGGAGACCCAGGTGGAGTTCCAGGCCCCTGGCTTCTGTGGCCCTTTGGGGAGTGAACCAGGGGATGGGGAAGGTCTCTTTCTGCCTTTCAAATTAAGAAAATAAGCCAGCGCTGCAGCTCACTAGGCTAATCCTCTGCCTTGCGGCGCCGGCACACCGGGTTCTAGTCCCGGTCGGGGCGCCGGATTCTGTCCCGGTTGCCCCTCTTCCAGGCCAGCTCTCTGCTGTGGCCCGGGAGGGCAGTGGAGGATGGCCCAAGTGCTTGGCCCTGCACCTGCATGGGAGACCAGGAGAAGCACCTGGCTCCTGCCATCGGATCAGCGCGGTGCACTAGCCGTGGCGGCCATTGGAGGGTGAACCAACGGCAAAGGAAGACCTTTCTCTCTGTCTCTCTCTCTCACTATCCACTCTGCCTGTCAAAAAAGAAATTAAGAAAATAAATATTTTTAATGGACATGCTATATAATGATCAAGCAATTCTACCTCCAGGAACAGACCCTGCAGAAACACACACATACACAAGGAAACAAATACAGAGCCGGCACTATAGCAAGGCTCATGCAGTGGAAGGATGGGAACACTGACACAACAAGGTCAAGTTATGCAGATTCTGGGGCTGGTGATGTGGCTTAGTGGGTAAAGCCGCTGCTTGCAGTGCCAGCATCCCATATGGGTGCTGGTTCTAGTCCCGGCTGCTCCACTTCAGATCCAGCTCCCTGCTATGGCCTGGGAAAACAGTAGAAGATGGCCCAAGTTCTTGGGCCCCTGCACTCGTGTTGGGAGACCCTGAAGAAGCTCTTGGCTCCTGGCTTCAGATCAGCGCAGCTCCAGCCATTGTGGCCAGTTGGGGAGTGAACCAGTGGATGGAAGACCTCTCTCTCTCTCTCTCTCTCTCTCTCTCTTTCTCTCTCTCTCTACCTCTCCTCTGTGTTATTCTTTCAAGTAAATAAATAAATCTCTTCTTTTAAATTATGGAAATTCCCATGATGGAGTCTTATATGCAGCTATTACTTGATAATAATCTAGTGATAGGAAAAGAAATTCTCTAAAGACAGATGAAATGGTAAAATTCCTAGATGAACAGAACTTAGCAAAACTGACAGGAGAAAAAATAGAAAACCTACACAGTACTACAAGTATCAAGGCAGTGCAATCCTTAACCAAAACTTCTGCAGAAAGAGATCTCCGAGCACAGATACGTTCACACACACGCACACAAAAATGGGGTGCAAGCCCGTGGCCCACCTTCTGGGATGCCCCATTTCCCATCAGGTAGGGCTGGGTTCAGGACCTGGCTTGAGGTTCCAATCACAGCTTCTCCCTGGTGCAGACCCTGGGAGGCAGCGGCGATGGCGCAAGTGGTCGGGTCCCTGCACCCCATGTGGGAGAGCTGCACTGAGTTCCCAGCTGCGAGCTTTGGCTTGGCCCAGCCCTGTGATTGCAGGCATTTGGGAAGTGAACCAGCAAACAGGAGGAGCCTCTCAAATGAATATTTTTTTAAGTGATATGCTACATGTATGTAATTCAACTTATATATATAGCTTTGCATATAAATGACATACATATGAGAAGGTTTCAAAAGTTCACAGAACATGAAAGGAAAATACGTTATGAATTTTCCATGAGCTTTTGCAAGTCACCTCATTATGTATGGGCACCTGGGGGCCGCCCTGTTCCCCATACTGTTCCAACTTTTATTTATTTAGATTTTGCTAGGTATTTTCATCTTATCTGAGAGGCAGAGATCTTCCATTCATTCTGCACAAAGGCCAGGGCTGGACCAAGTGGAAGCAGGAGCCTGGAACTCCAGCCGGGTCTCCCGCAAGGGGCGCAGGGAGCCAAGCACTGGAGCCGTCACCTGCTGCCTTCCAGGGTGCCCTTAGCAGGAAGCCGGGTCAGGAGCGGAGTCGCCAGGGCCAGACACGGGCTGCCAGCGTCCCAAGCAGCGTCTCAGCAGCCGTGCAATGGCCGGTGCCTGAACTCCAGCGAGCAAACAGCCAGCGGTGGGATCACCAGCAGTCAGCCAGCGGGAGGAGAGGTGTTGAACGCCGGCTCAGCACCTGTTCCTCCAAAGAAGAAACATTGCTGCCACTCCTCCCCCAACCCAGAAGCCAGCCCAGCATGTATGTAACACTGTGCATTTATTTACAAAGAGGTCAGAGAAACACAGGGAATCCGGCCCCCGTGTGGACCGGGGAGTCGCCATCGTCATAATAAATACAGCCATTAAAAAAAAGGAGAAAACAGATACTGGCTTGGACCAGCCGAGGGTCCTCAGGCTCCCCCCACTCCCTCACAGGGGGAGCGCGAGATGGAGACCGTCTTCCTTCCCTCCCCTCCCTCCCGAGCTGTCCAGAGAGGGAGGTAGAAGAGTCCTTTCCAGGTGTCGCCAAGTCCTGTTTGACCCTCAAAACCCCCGAGTCGGAGCTCCCGCCCTGCCCACCTGAGCCAGGGCATGTCCCTGACCAGGATGCCAAGGGGGATCAGCCTGAGGGTCCAGGAACATGGAGGGGCACTTTGTGAATGAGCCAGGGCACAGAAAGGAGGCTGGGGATGGGGGGGGCCCGGTCAGTGACGGAAGTGAAAGGCTAACCGACAGACTAAGCTTCTAAGGTGGGGAGATTCGACCCGAATCACCGCTTCCGCCGGCGCGGACACCCATTGTACAGATGTGGAGAGTGAGGCCTGTGGAGGAGCAGCATCCTCGCCCAAGGGGTTCGAAGCCAGAAGCCACCCTGGATGGGACTCTGCCCCCGTTCCTCCCTGCAGACCCAGACCGCTGTGGCGGGGGCAGGGGGGGCGTGAGGAGGGTCTTTGGGGAAAACAAAAACCCGGTGGTCTTTGGAAGGTTCACGTGGGAGGGTCGGCGATCGGGAGTGCGAAGGTGCAGAGGCCGCGAAGGGGGAGTCCCCGGAGTCACACCGTGGTCATGACCTTGAGCGAACCCGAACGGAAACGCAAGATCTTCTTCTTCAGGGCGTGGGACGCCTTGATCTTCACGAAGACTTTGGCAGGGCCCGCGGGCGCCCCGCCGCCCGCCCCGCCTCCAGCCCCGGGGGCCGCGGTGGCCGCCACCAGCTGCTGCGGCCACACGAGCCCCCCGCTGCCGTCCGAGTCGCTGGAGGCCGAGCTGAAGGCGGGCGACTCGCCCTCGCTGGCGCTCGACTCGCTCTCCCCGTAGCCGCCGCCGGCACCTCCCGGGGGCCCGCGGCGGCCGAGGGGCCCCAGGCGTCCAGCCGAGCACTCGGAGTCGCTGCCCGCGCAGCCGTAGAGCAGGCGGCGCGGAGGGGCAGATGGCGAGGGGCCGGGCGCGGGGCCGCGCGGCGCGGGGCCCCGGGGCCGTCCGCGGCGCCCGTCCGCAGCGTCGATCTCGGCGGTGGAGCGCCAGCGACGGCAGGAGCCCGCGGCCTGGGCCGCGAGCGTGGGCGCTGGGCCGCGGCGGGGTCGCGGCGGCCGGGGCTCCTCCCGCTCGGCCGTGGGGTACTTGGGGGCGCCCGGAGGCACCGCGGCGGCGCGGCCCAGCAGGCTGGTTTCCGACTGCGAGCGCGCGGCCTTGCGTGCCCGGGGCGAGCCCCTGCGGCCCGTGGCCTCGGTCATGCGTCCGCGGCGGCCCGCGGCCCGGGGGCGCTCCCGGGGGGGCGACTGCTCCACGCTGCGGCCGCGGGTCAGCGGTGGCGCTTTGCGACGCGCCGCGCGCCCCGGGAGCCCGCGCGTGGCGGCCTGCGCGCCGGGGATGTACTGCGCCTTCACCAGGCGGCCCTCGGCGGGGCTGTCGGGCGGCGAGGGCCCTGCGGGCGGCCCGGCGGGCTCGGGCGCCGCCTCCGACTCCCACGGAGAGGCCCAGGCGCGGCTCAGGGCGGCGGGGCTGGTGGGGCGGCCCCCGACGCGCTCCACTGGGGCCTCGGGCGCGGGACGCGCGCCTCCGGGGGGCGGGGACGCGTCGGGCGGCCGCTGGCGCACGCTGTTCTGGCGCCGCGGGCCCCCGTCCGCGCCCCCGGGGCTGGTCCGGGGCTGGCCCGCCCCCCGGCGGCGGCGCCTGCGCAGGAGCGCCGAGATGTAGCCGTCCAGGGGCCGCCCGGCGCCCGCCGCCGCGTCGGGCGAGTCGGCGGGAGGGCGGGCGCAGGGCCGAGGGCTGCGCAGCGCCACGGCGTGAAGGGGGCTGGGCGTCAGGAAGGGCCCCGCGCGGGCCCGCCGCTCCGCCGAGGAGCAGGCCTCGGGGCCCGCGGACCCCGCAGCCGTCGGGTAGGGCGCGGAGAAGGACCGTGGCACCGCGGCCCGCACGCCCACCGCCTCCGGAACGCTAGGACTGGCATCTCCTAGGGGAGGGAGGCAAAGAGGGGAAGAGAGTGGAGGGGCTCTCTGAGTCTTTCCTCCTCCGCGGCCTGCGCAGGACGGGAGCCCGCCTCCCTCCTGGCCTCCACACCTCTCCTGCTCTCATACGGGATACACCACACAGTCTTCAAGGGGCCTACGAGACGCTGCAACCCCCATCTCTTGCTCCTCTCTGCAGTTCTAGGTCTGGAGCCACACTGGCCACCTGGATGCACCTGCCAGTCGCACTCCCGCCACAGGGCCTTTGCACCTGCCATTCCTGCTTCCTGGATGGCTCTCCCCCCAGACTGCCTGCCTGACCCGCTGCCTCATTTTCTGCAGGGGCCGCTCGAATGGCCCAGGGGCCGCAGAGCCCTCCCTGGCCGGATTTTCTAAAATCGCAAATTCGAGGACACCCGCAAGTCCCTTTGTGTAGTTTATCTTGTCACAGCACAGCAACGTGGCAATGCAAGAGTTTGTGGGGAGGCGGGCCTTGTAGTGCCGCAGGTTAGCCCCATCATATCCGAGTGCCGGGTTCGAGTCCTGACTACTCCACACTTTGAATCCAGCTCCCTGCTAAGGCACCTGCAACGCTGCAGAGGATGGCCCAAGCGCTCGGGCCCCTGCCAGCCACGTGGGGGGCCCAGATGGAGGTCCAGGCTCCTGGCTCTGTATGTTATCAGCTCTCGCCAGCGGGCAGAACCTCCCGTTGGGTTCAAGGAGTGTCCCTCACTCCCAGGACAGCGCTAGAGCGGCGCACAGGAGGGCCCCAGGCTGACCGAGTTACTACCCTGGGAGACACCCAGTGCCTCTCATTAACCCGGCCTAACAGCCGGAGAGACGGAAGCCCGAAAGGAAGAGACAGGCTCAGCAATGCCAGGGAAGGGGGCTGGCGCAGCCAGAACCTGCGTCCAGGGCTGACGCACTGCCCTCTCCCTGGCCTCAGGGCCCCCAGCCCCACCCACCTTACCTAGGGACTTGGGCCTCTCGCTGGCATAGATGCCGCGGGGTGCAGAGGGACCCAGGCGTCCATAGGAGCCAGATCCGGAGAAGCCACTGTCCCCGCAAAAGGTCGAGGACGGCGAGTCTGCACCTGCCGTGGAGCCGGGGTCTTCATAAAAGCCTGGACATCAGGGAGAAGCAGACAGTCAGGGGTCGCGGCAGGCATGGACTGGGGGCATCCCAGGCACACCCTGCCCCCCGCCCCGCCCCCCGCCCTTGCTCACCTGAGCTGCGCCCGCTCTCCTGCTCCAGGCCCCTGGACTCCAAGCTCAGGTCTCCCAGCTGCTGGCCCAGGTCCCAGATGAGCCCGGGCAGGGCCTCCTGAGGGGCGGGGACAGCAGGGCAGTCAGACCCTCCCCGGCCCTCTCTCTGCCCACCGGGCGCCATTACCATGAGCTCCTGGGCAGTTTTCCTTGGACAAGAGAGGCTCCTCTGACTTGGATGATCGGTCCCTGCAGCCCTATTAGAAAGTCCCACTGGCAGTCTAACTGGTGGCTTATGCTGCACCGCATCTCATTCCCCCCTCTATGCAAGGTTGGGGAGCCTCAGCCCCTGCCCCCTGCTACTGGCTGATTCTCCCGTCTTGCTCCTGACCCCCAACCGCACTTAGAATGTCCCTCTCTGAGTCTGACTTCCGATTCCCTTCTCTAAGGTGGTGTCCAGGAGCCCTGAGCCCTGAGCCCTGGGCCTGTCTTCTCCCAGGCTCGGACCCTTCTTTCTTTGGATGCTGCCAGTGCCCCCTGCCACCCCTTGGGAGGAAGTCCTTTTGCAAGTCTGCCTCAAGTCCTTCATGCTGCACACCAGCTGCATCGCTCACAGGGACAAAATGGGAAGTCTTGCTATAACTCTAGCGCTACTGGTACCGCCGCTGTGGTCTCCTGCATGTTTCTCTGCTCCGGGACCGCCTCCTCCACGGAGCCTCCTGGCTCTGTTGCCACCCGGAAGTCCACACCACTCTGTCCACGCCACTCGCTGCCCCGAGAAAGTTCTGGGAGCCCACCTGGAATGGTTCTCGCTGCAGGAAGACGCCACTGCTTATCAGGCATGGCGAAATGAAGAGGAAACCCCTTGAGTGGAGTGGGTGTTTGGCACAGTAGCCAGGGCACCATCTGGGACGCCCGCATCCCCCATTGGAGCACTTGGGTTCGAGTCCCAGCTCCGCTCCGAATCCAGCTTCCTGCTGGTGCGCGCCCTGGGAGGCAGCGGTGATGGCTCACGTGCCTGGGTCCCTGCACCCACGTGGGAGACCCGGATGGAGCTCCTGGCTCCTGGCTTCTGCCTGGCCCAGCCCTGGCTGTTGCAGGCATTTGTGGTGTGTGTGTGTGTGTGTGTGTGTGTGTACCAGTGGTTGGAAGATCTTTCTGCCTTTCAAATAAAATGAAAATAAAAATAAATAAATTTGAATAATGTTTATTTAAAAAAAGGGGGTGGGTGTGGGGTGGGGGAAAGAAAACCCTTTTTTTGGAAAGTGGCCGTGACCTTCTAGATGGTGACAGCGGGGCTGGGACACCCCAGATGCACAGATGGGGTCTCCCAGGGCCAGGGCCACGGTCACGGGGGTCCGAGCGTCTGAGCGCAGCCAGAGGTAGCAGCAGCCCGAGCTGCCGGTTGACCCGCAGACAAAAGCGGCTTGTGTGGAAGGCTGCAGGAGGAGGGCGGGGCGGAGGGGCTGGCAGGGCCCGCACCAGCCCTGCCTATTTAGGGCAGAAAAAAGCCTGGCCGGTTCCCCCGCAGCCACAGCCCCCCTCCCCAGCTCCCGAGTCTCCCGGGCCCCTCCCCTCCCCCTCCCCCAGAACAGAAGCCCCCATCTGGGCCTGTTTATACAAAGAAGGTCAACAAATCATTCCCGTTTGGGCTCCCGCCCTGGGCATGCGAAGATGTTCACGGGCGGCGGAGTCATCTGGCCGCGGAGCTCAGAAAAGCCGCTCAACTGTGCGGCCTCGGGGAGTGGCTAAAAAAAATCCCGGCTCGCCCAGATCCCCCCCGGCAGGGCCCACTGATCACAGGCGCACGCTGGCCCCCGCTCCCTGCTGGTGCTGCGCCTGCCTGCACGCAGCACCCCACCACGTCCTCCCCCTCTGGCTCACTCCCTCCCTTCCTTCAGGTGTCTGGATACGCGAACCCACCCCTGACTCGCTTCCCAAATAGCCGCCCTGCCATTCTGCGCCCCGATGTCCTGCTTCCTCCCCCACCCCCACACACAGCGGTAATGGCCTCTCATCCGGACAGTAGGATCTCATTCCTGCAACATCAGTCCTAGCACACCAGAGACTTGCCCCCATTCTGTTCTCGCCTACACCACCCAAGGCTTAGCGCAGACATAAGAGTGATGGCTGCTGGGGAGTACTACACAGCCGTGAACATGGACTGAGGCAAGACCCACATGGAGTAGAAAGGGCTGTGGCTCTCACTTCCACCACTCGGGAGCTGGGCCCAGGAAGGCGCACCTCTAGCAAGGTCTGTGTGAGTGCTGCCGGGCAGGGGTCCACACCTTGAGAAACCCCCGGCGTGGTCTCAGACCTCGCGCAAGAACCAGGCTTCGTGAGAGGCCGTTCTGGCCAAAAGCCGAGGAGCCCCGCGATGTGGAATCTGTTTTCGTGATTAATGCATTGGAAGAGAGGACCGGACAGGCTCAAACCCAAGGTGACAACAGGGGCGACCTCAGGGGCGGCTGGGCGCAGGGGGCAGGAGGGGCGGCCGGGTTGGTGGGAGAAGCGTCCAGGAAGGTGGAGGCCGCCTCCCCGCCGCTGGGGGTCCGCCTCCCCGCCGCCACGCCGGCCCCTCCTCTGCCGCGTGGGCCCTCAGGACTCCGGCCCTTTTGGGGTTTTGTGAGGTTCAGTTCCTTGGAGGCGCCCAATCAGTGCTGGCTTGTGTTACTGCAAGAGAGCCACGGGTCGGCTACATGGAAAATAGGACGTCTCCTTTCGCTTGTATAATTAGAAATAAGGGGGGAGGCTGGATGTGGGGTACCTTCTGCACGGCTGGTCTTAGCTCCTCCACTGCAGGGCAGGAGTTAGGGGACGGCCAGGAGGCCCCCCAAGGACTTCCCCAGCCTGCACCCCGCCATGAGCAAGTCTGGCCTCATTCCTGCCTGTGGCAAAAGGCTGTGGGTATGGTCCCTGCTCCCCTCAGGGCTCCTCCCTCTCAGGCAGGCTTCCCAAGGGGGTGGTGGGACCCCCCCCAGCCCCGCAGCCCTTGCTTCTCTCCTCAAGTGCCCCTGGCTGGTGCCCTCTCAGCTCTGTTAGGAAGTCCCTCTGCGAGTCTAACTTAAGTCCTCCTTGCTGGAAGGCAACTTTTTCCTTCTTAGATGCAAACAGGACCTAGAGAGGCCCTGGCCCCCACGCCGGGGCTCCGCCCAAGGTCTTCAGCGGGCACCCCATCAATCGGATTGCAAAGTCAGCCCAGGCTGGCTTCGGTCCTGGCACCCCTGGGATGGTGGTGGGGGCAGCGGGGGTCAGAGGAGACCCCACCCCTCCTTAGAAGGACCCAGGAACCCCGACACTGGAGGGGTTTATATTTAGCGCGGCTCTGCTCCTCCCCCCGCCCCCTCCCGCCTGCCTCCGCCTCCTCCCCGAGGCTGGGGCGAGCATTGCTTGGAGACTGGGGGGCCGGGCCCCTCCGCCGCCGCCGCCGCCGCCGCAGCCGCCGCCTCCAGCCGGCCGGGAGCGCGAACGCCGGGAGCAGGGGCGCCGGAGGAGCCAGAAAGGGGAGCTGAGGGGCAGGGGGGGAACGACCCAGCCAGCCCGGCCTTGGCCTCCCCACCACCCCTCCCCGCACCGTCGGGGTGGGCGGCGCCTTCGGCAGCCCGGGGCGGGGGGGGGGGGGAGCCGGGGAAGGCCCCCACCCTCCGTCTCTAACTGTGGGAGGGGGTGGGGCCTCCCACAGCTGTTTCTGTTTCCAAAGAATGTGCAGGGTCCCGCTGCCGGCCGGGGGAGGGGCTGGGCTGCGGCCCCGGAGTCTGGCTGCCGCCCCCTCCCCACTTCCCATCTGGGGAGGGGGCAGCCGAGGTCAGCAGCAGAGAGAGCCCCCTCCCCCGCCACCGCGGCTCAGGTTTCCCCAAACGGGAAGCTCTGACCACACACACAGGCTCGGGGATGGGCTCTGCGGGCTGGGGGGAGGGGAGAGGAGGGCCCCAGACGGACGTGGGGCAGAGATGCGAGCAGGGCGGACCCGCGAGAGCGAGCCGGGATGGAGAGGCAGAGTGTGGCGCGGGGAAGACAGAGTCCCGAAGCCCCAGCAGCAGCCGGGAGAGGGAGGCAGGGTGCTGCTTTGACATCGTGCTGCAGACCCCGCTCCTCTCCCACCGTGCGAGCCGGGCTCAGCCGGCGGCCCCGGGTGGCGCCCGGGAGGGCTGGCACCAGGTAGGAAGGAGGGCAAGCGACGCCCGGGGGTCAGGATCCCCCCAGCAGGGAGCCCTCCCCCCACCGCGCCCCCTGCGGAGATCTCCAAGCGCACGGGGACTTGGGGAAGATGGAACCCCGGGAGTGCGGCCCCGAGCCGGGCTTGTCGGACGCCGGCTGTGTGACCTTGGGCCAGTCGCTTCCTCTCTCTGAGCCTCAGTTCCCGGCTCCGTAAAATGGGGACTATCACCCCCACCCCCCAGCTCCTCTGCTGCACGAAGTGCTCGAACCAGGGCCTGGCACATCCCTGGCGCCCAAGGATCTTTTGGGGGTAGTGGTGGTTGGGGAGCAGCGAATGGGGCCTAACAGCTCCCCAGGCCCCGGCGACGGCCGATCTGGGGGCGGGGAGGCCGGGTCCCGCCCGCCGCCCCGACTCTGGGCTCTCCAGCCCTACCCGTTGTCCTCCCTCCTCCCCACCCCCCCAACCCGGGACCGGTGTCCGAGCATCCAACCGAGACAGACAGACGGACGGACGGACAGGCACAGACCGGGGTGGAGGCAGGGACGGACGGACAGGCGGCCCCTCACCAGCTGCTCCTCCAGGGCCGCCGCGGCCCGGCGCGCCGCCGCGGCATCTTCGTCCTCGTCGGCGTCCTCCTCGTCCTCGGCTTCGGCGCCCCCCATTCCGGGCTGGGCCAGCCGCAGCGCCTGCTGCACGCGGTACTCCTGCCTCTCCCGGAGCCAATGCAACTCACAGAGCCCAGCCAGGCTGCCCTCCAGCCAGCCCCGCAGCCGGCCCCGCTCGGGGCTCACCGGGAACGAGAAGGCCCGGATCATGGCTGCGGCCCCCCGCCCCAGCCCGGCCGGGCCCCGCGGCCACCCCTCTCCCGGTCCCACCTCCCCGCCCCAGCAGCCCGCCTGCCCGCTCGCCCGCCCGCCCGCCCGCTGGCCGGGCTGTCACCGTCTCATCTGCATAGGCGCCCGCCCATTGGGCCGCCCACCCGCGCCTTATCTACATGGCCACGCCTCTAGCGGCCGAGCAACCGCCGCCTATTGGCCAGCTCTCTTCCTTACGAGGACGGTCGGCGGTGCGCCCCGCGCCGCCCAGCACGACGCATGCTCGCAGCTACCCACTCGCTCGGCAGACGAGCTGGCTCGACACGCCCCCCTGCGCGCCGGCCTTTTGGGCTACGGCCACGCCCCCTGCGCGTCACAATGAAACAAGTCCGCCCTTGCTCCAGTGCCATTGGTCCGTGCGACCCCGGTTCCGCAGCTGGTTCCGCCCCCTTGCGGGCGAGCTCCGGCTACCATTGGGCGGTCTGGCTGGAGGGGTGTGGTGATTTATAAATAGAGACTGGGTCCACGTGACAGGTTGGCAGCTGCTGCCAGTCTTTCCTCGCTAACGAGGCTGCGCAGAGGGAGAACCGGGTGAGAGGGTCGAGAGCTGATTTCGCCTCCTCTTCCAGGAAGCCTGCCCGGGCCGGCGGCTGAAAAACCAGACGGGCATGCTCCGATAAAATGACCCCTCTGAGTGCAGCCGGCTGCGCGGGCAGGGGGCTCCCTCAGCAAGGTGCTGCCATGGCTGTCTGGTGTATCGAGGGCCAGGGGCCCAGCAGATGGTGGCTTGCCTCTAAGAGTCCGAACCCTGGGATGGAAGGTCCGACCAGAGCCGAATGTGAGCGCCTTTTGTCCCCGGTCCACGCGCCCGGGGCCTTTGTCCGCGGCTGTGAGGGCCATTGTTCCCGCTGGCCCGGCGGGGATGCTCGGTTCCGTCCCTGGGCCTCTGTGAGCTTCGCGGGGGGCCGGAGCCTGGACAGAAGGCGGCCGCTCCGAACGCACACTTGCACGCCAGCGCGGCCACGTGTCAGCCGTGCAGCCCTGGCAAACAGACGGGAGCCGCTCCGTGCCTCAGTTTCTCCATCTGCACAGTGGGACCATGATGCTTCTGCCTCGCAGAGTCGTTCTGTCCGAGGATCACGTCCTAGGGGCAGTGTCTTCCGGGCCTAAGGATACACAGGATTTGATAAATAAGTAAACTACTACTACTGATCTAGTGAGTGCTAAGGAGAAGAACGAAGTGGACTTTAGTGGACACTGACCTTATCCATCCCTCCCCCTGCGGACGGACCTAGAGGGTCTCTGCTGTCCACTAACAGGGAGAAAACCAGAGATGGATGAGGGGGCAGTGTTGCAGGCTGGCGGGAAAAGCCGGAGCAGCTCTATGGGCACCTGTTGGGGTCCTGGCTGCTCCTCTTCCGATCCAGCTCTCTGCTGTGGCCTGGAATAGCAGTAGAAGAAGGTCCAAGTCCTTGGGCCCCTGCACCCACGTAGGAGACCCGGACGAAGCTCCTGGCTCCTGGCTTTGGATTGGCCCAGCCCTGGCCTTTGCGGCCATCTGGGGAGGGACCTAGCAGGTGGAAGATCTGTCTCTCCCTCTCCCTCTCTCTGTATATATAACATTTTCAAACAAATAAACCTTAAAAACAAACAAACAAACAAAGCCCTGTCTTTGAAAGGCAGGGCAGCAGAGAGAGAGATGATAGCCGCAGATAATCTTCCATCTGCACGGTCACTCCCCAAGTGGTCTCAGTGGCCAGGTCGAAGCACAGGAGGCAGAAGCTGCATCCAGGCCTCCCGCTGGGTGGCAGGGGCCCGGGCACTTGGGCCGTCTACTGCTGTCTTCCCAGGCGCGTGAGCAGGGCGCTGGCCGGGACGCCAGGACTGGCACAGGCGCTCCGATGTGGAGTGGCGGCATCGCAGGCGGCGGCTCCGCCCACTGGCCCAGACCTCTCTCCTCTCCCCGTGTGGAGTCCAGTGCGGGCAGGGCTGGCTTCCTGCGAGGCCTCCCCAGCTCGGTTTGGCCAACGGCTGCCTCCCGGCCGCGTCCTCACCCTGTTTCCCCTCTGTGTGCACTCGAGGCCCTGTCCCTGAGGTCCCCTGATACCAGGGGTTAGGACTTCAACAATACAGTTGGGAGGCGAGAAGGCGGCTGTTGAGACCCCAGCAAGGGGGATGCTGCCTCGTCCCGGGGGAGGCGCAGGGCTGGGGTCTCGGGCGAGGGTAAGTTCCATTCTTCGGCACCTTTGGCAAGCTTCTGTCTGATGTCTACTGGGTCCGCCCAGCTTTCCCTGAGGACGGCTGGCGTGGCTGATCTGTGTGAGCTGGGCGCATCCACTGCTTGCCCTGGGTTACGGTGCCAGTGTCCAGGTAGGGAAGATTCTAGCAAAACGCTGGCGGCGGCCCGTGCGCGTGGGAAAGCGTCGAATCATGGAGAAAGTATGCAGGTTGTCGTTAGCCTGCAATCCTACCCGTGGGGTTTCGGAGGCTGAATGACGTCATTTTTGCCCGTGCACAAATGGGCCTGCAGGAACCTGTCCGCTCGCTTGCCCCAGCGGCCCAGACCTGTGTGTTTGGCCAACGGAGGTCACTTGTTCAAGATAAGGGTTGAAGCTTCCTCTCTTCTTTGATTAATTGATTTAGTTGGAAGGCAGAGTTACAGAAAGAGAGATTGATCTTCCATCCACTGGTTCACTCCCCAGATGCCCACAACATTCAAGGCTGGGCCAGGCCAAAGCCGGGAGCCAGGAGCTTCTTCCAGGTCTCCAGTGGAGGTGCAGGGGCCCAAGCACTTGGGCCATCTTCCACTGCTTTCCCAGGCCACAGCAGAGAGCTGGATCAGAAGTAGAGCAGCCAGGGGGCCGGTGCTGTGGCACAGTGCGTAAAGCTGCCACCTGCAGTGCCGGCATCCCATCTGGGCGCTGGTTCAAGTCCTGGCTGCTTCACTTCCAATCCAGCTCTCTGCTGTGGCCTGGGAAAGCAGTGGAAGATGGCCCAAGTCCTTGGGCCCCTGCACCCACGTGGGAGACCCTGGCTTCGGATCGGCACAGCTCCAGCCATTGCGGCCAATTGGGAAGTGAACCAGCAGATGGAAGACCTCTCTCTCTCCCTCTCTCTCTCTGTGTAACTCTTTCAAATAAATAAATAAATAAATCTTAAACAAACAAACAAACAAAAAAAGTAGAGCGGCCGGGACTGGAACAGGCGCCATGGGCAGCTTACCCCGCTGCACCACAGCGCCAGCCCCCGATGTGGCCATCTTCTGATAGAGACACCTGTCATACTGGCTGAGGGGCCACCCGATTCCAGCGGGACCCTATCTTTGCTATGTGCATCTGCGAGGGCCCTGTTTTTATAGAAGGCCCTGGGGACATCACTGTACCCTTTGGGGACATAAAATCCAGCCAGGACCAGCCCGGCACCAGCAGAGTTGCCTGCTGGTTCTGGATGAAGGGAAGCCGGTGACGATGCCCACGCCTCCTGTGGGTAGGGTTCCGCCTGCCGGCAACGGGCTCTTCCTGAGTGGCAGACCTGGAAGCTGGCAGTTGTAACGCATCCTCAGGCCCGTGGCCTTCATGAGCAAGGGCACGGGGCCCTTAGCGGGCCAGTGCGTGCGTGCTGGCGTGGCCCGAGCAGGAGCAGGCATAGCCTTGCCCACCCACATCCTGGTGTGGAGGGGACAGCAGGGAAAACCAACGCTCAGGATCGCCGCTTGTGACACCCCCATCCCATACGGGCACTGGTTCAAGTCCTGGCTGCTCCTCTTCCAATCCAGCTCTCTGCTGTGGCCTGGGAAAGTGGTGGAAGATGGCCCAAGTCCTTGGGCCCCTGCATTGGCGTGGGAGACCCGGAAGAAGCTCCTGGTTCCTGGCTTCAGATCAGCACATCTCCAGCCGTTGCGGCCATTTGTGGAGTGAACCAGTGGATGGAACACTTCTCTCTCTGCCTTTCATATAGTTAAGTACATCTTTAAATTTTTTAAAAAAATTTAAAGTCACAGTTAAAGAGAGCGCGCTTCTATTCACTGCTTCACTCCCCAAATGCCCACCGTGGCTGTGACAGGGTCAGGCTGAAGCCAGGACTCAACCTGGGTCTCCCACGTGGGTGGCAAGGGTCTGCATTAGCGCGAGGCTGGAATTGGGAGCCGAGCTGGGACTAAGACCCAGGCACTCTGATAAGGGCTGCGGGTGTCCCAGCTGGTGTTTTTTTTTTTTTTTTAATTTTTTGACAGGCAGAGTGGACAGTGAGAGAGAGAGAGAAAGGTCTTCCGTTGCCGTTGGTTCACCCTCCAATGGCCGCCGCGGCCGGCGCGCTGCACTGATCCGATGGCAGGAGCCAGGAGCCAAGTGCTTTTCCTGGTCTCCCATGGGGTGCAGGGCCCAAGCACCTGGGCCATCCTCCACTGCACTCCCTGGCCACAGCAGAGAGCTGGCCTGGAAGAGGGGCAACCGGGACAGAATCCAGCGCCCCGACCGGGACTAGAACCCGGTGTGCCGGCGCCGCTAGGCGGAGGATTAGCCTAGTGAGCCGCGGCGCCGGCCCCAGCTGGTGTTTTAACCACAGTGTCAATCCCTCTCCAGCAAAATGAAGATGTGGGTCTGTGGCAAGCTGGGTGTTTCAGGGAGGGGTGCCTGGGCTGGGTCTGGGGCGCATATTACACCGGCTGAGAGCTGCAGTTCCGGGTCCGACCAGCAGGGGGACAAAGCGCCCGGAGAGGAAGCTCCCAGCAGGTGGCTTAAGGCGGCTGCAGGAGTCCGGCTTCTAGGGATGACCAAAGTGAAAGAAGGAACTAGTTCAGACGCGTGCGCCCAGGCTGCTTGCTGCCGCGCCCCGCCCTGTGCACGGTGGGTCAGCACGGTGTGCGGGATTCATGAGTTGCGGTAACACAGCCAATATAAACCCGTCCAGGCAGGCGTCGGCACCCCGTGCGTGGCTGGGTACGAGGGCCAGCTCCGCTCCGTGATTGCAGCTTCCCGCGCGTGTGCATTCTGGGAGGCAGCAGATGGTGGTTGAATAACGGGGCTCCCGCCGCCCACGTGGGAGACCTGCATTGCTGGCTGCTGGCTGTGGCGGGGCCCAGCACCAGCTGTTGGTGGGCATTGGGGGAAGGAACCGGGAAATAGAAGCTCTGTCTTTAAGAAAGATAACCATCACCGTCATGAACCATAAGACTGTTGATGCCCCCGGCTTCCCACTGTTCCACTTCCGATGGACTCCGGACTTTGAATTTTGATCTTTTCCAGGACACTCACACAAGGACCCTCCTGTGACACCGGGCAGCTGGAGTCGGCGCAGCTCCCCCTCAGGGCCACAGTCCTGACGCCACAGGGTGCTCTCGCCCAGCTTCCGTGCCCGGCAGCCTTGGTGCATTAAATGCATTTTTAAAACTTGGAGGGCGGCGCCGTGGCTCACTAGGCTAATCCTCCGCCTAGCGGCGCTGGCACACCGGGTTCTAGTCCCGGTCGGGGCGCCGGATTCTGTCCCGGTTGCCCCTCTTCCAGGCCAGCCCTCTGCTGTGGCCAGGGAGTGCAGTGGAGGATGGCCCAGGTGCTTGGGCCCTGCACCCCATGGGAGACCAGGAAAAGCACCTGGCTCCTGGCTCCTGCCATCGGATCAGCGCGGTGCGCCGGCCGCAGCGCGCCGGCCGCGGCGGCCATTGGAGGGTGAACCAACGGCAAAGGAAGACCTTTCTCTCTGTCTCTCTCTCTCACTGTCCACTCTGCCTGTCAAAAAAAATAAAAAAATAATAAAAAAAAAACTTGGAGGGGCCAGCGCTTATCTGAATGGCACGGCGGGTTCAGCTGCCTCTTGCAACCCCGGCATCCTACATCTGAGCGACAGTTCAAATCCCGGCCACTCTGCTTCCAATCCAGCTTCCTACTAATGCACCTGGGGAGGCAGCCACGATGCCCGAGTGCTTGGGCCCCTGCCACCCCTGTGGGAGACCCGGATGGAGCTGCAGGCTCTTGGCTTTGACCTGGCCCAGCCCTGGCTGTTGGAGGCATTTGGGGAGTGAACCAAATGGCAGATATCTCTCTCTCTCTCTCTGTTGCTCTTTCAAATAAATAAATATAACAAATCTTGTTCCCTCCCCAAAGGCACACAACAGCCAATGGAGCGGGGCAGGGTGGGGGTGGGGGAGCCTGAAGCTAGGAACTGACCCAGGTCTCCCACCTGAGTGGCAGGAAACCCAATCACTTGAACCGTGGTCCGCATCAGCAGGAAGCCGGAGCCAGGGATTAAACCCAGGCACTGATGTGGGCGTGGCCTCCTAACAGCGGCGCCAAGCGCTTGTTCCTTAAACGCATCTCCAGCCTAATGATGTTTCCAACTCACGAAGGGTTTATCAGCCCCTAACCGGCTGTCCGGCGAGGCGTATCTGTCCTCTCCCGCGTCGGGCTCCGGCTCTCTCCCCTGCGGCTTCTCCTGGGGCCTCCCTCCGTCAGCGCCATCACCCAGCCCTCCCACTCCCCCACCTGCCAGCCTCCTTCTCAGGCACACGAACTCCATCTTGGAGAACAGAGCGAGGTGCGGCCGCAGACCCAGGCCAGGGGCTAGAGAGGAGTCCGTTTTAATTATCGAGGGGCCAGGAGGGGCCTCTGGAGACAGCTCGCCCCACCCCCGCGCCCCGCACGTGTCCCGTTCAGTTTGGGCAGGAGGCCGCTTCCCCGGGAACAGTTCCCGGCAGGGCTCCGCGGGGCAGCCCCGGCGGGGACACGGCCTCAGAGGACGCTGACGCGCTCGGCCAGGCCCTGCATCTCGTGGTCCTGCGGCACCCAGGCGCTGCCCAGCTCGCCGGGGCCCGGCAGGGGCTGCTCCGCCACGAACTGCTCCCAGCGCGCGTCGTCGCTCTCGTGCGTGATGTACCGCTCGCCCATCTTCCCTTCCAGCTCGCGGAGGTCCAGCCACGTCTGGTACTCCTGGGCCCGGGGGACAGAGGACCCGGGTTAGCTTGGGGGCTGCACCGACGGCGGCGCATGCCTCGCGGAGGGAGGGCCAACGAAGGTGAAGCCACACCCCCTGCGAGCTACCCAGCCAATAAGGGTTTAGTCCCACCCCTCCCCACAACCCAGCCAATGAGAAGCTCAGCCATGTTCCGGATGACTACCAACCCAGCCAGTAAGAGAGCCAGTTAGCCCCACCCCTTCCTGCCGCGCAGCCAATGGGCCAGCCGCGCTGCCTGCATCACCTGTAACCAGGAGTGGCTGAGAGATTTGTCCACGCTGTAGCGCTTGCGCATCTTCACCTGCAGCAGGTTGTTGATGAGGTCGATGGCTACGCAGCGGGAGAGGCAGAGTGCAGGCGGTCAGGGGCTCATTCTCCCAGCAGGGCACCCAGCCTACCCGGCTGCGGCCAAGCCGGTCCTCCCGCTCGGAAACCTCACCAGGGCCCAGTCACCCAGGGCGTCACTGAGCGCTAATTTGTCTGCTTCCATCCGTGCACCTGCACACTGGTTCCCGCTCTTACAAATGCCACACGGTTTCCCATTTGTCATTTCCCAATTTCTGCCCTACACAGGTGTGTAGAGGAACACCCATGTTCTCCTTGTTATTTTCATTTTATTTGGGGGTGGGGAGAGAGGGAGGGAGAGAGGGAGAGAGGGAGAGAGGGAGAGAGGGAGAGAGAGAGGTGTCTTCTATTGCTTCACTCCCCAAATGTCCACGATAG
The DNA here is from genome assembly GCF_051225735.1 of Oryctolagus cuniculus. NCBI lineage: Eukaryota > Metazoa > Chordata > Mammalia > Lagomorpha > Leporidae > Oryctolagus > Oryctolagus cuniculus. The sequence goes on along the minus strand of NC_142884.1, from coordinate 11,828,458 downwards.
CCAGGGCTGGGCCAGGCCAAAGCCAGGAGTCCAGAACTTTCTCCAGCCCTCCCACGTGAGTGGCAGGGGCCCGGGCGCCTGAGCTATCATCTGTTCCCTCCCAGGCTGCGTGAGCAGGAAGCTGGGTCCAGCGTGCGGTAACGGTGACTCGGCTCAGCGCTCTGATAGGGGTGTGGGCATCGCAAGCAGTGGCTTAACCTGCTGCGCCTACCCTGCACCGGTCTTCACCGAGCACTTTTCCTTACGTCACTTATCCAAGATCTGCTGTTAAATGAACAAAACAGACTGGAGAGCAGCATATATACTACCAGTGTCTGTTTACAAAGGCGGGGGGAAAGAATACATTCCAGAGAATATACAGGAGGCTATGAAATAATACACATTGGCGTGCACAAAGTCTCTTCCGAGGGAGAAACAAGAGACTCGTAATAGTCGCTGCCTTTGGAAAAACAGCAGAAAAAGGACAGTGCGTTCTCGCTGTAGGTCCTCTGGTATATATTTTTTTTTTTTTGACAGGCAGAGTGGACAGTGAGAGAGAGAGACAGAGAGAAAGGTCTTCCTTTGCCGTTGGTTCACCCTCCAATGGCCGCCGCGGCCGGCGCGCTGCGGCCGGCGCACCGCGCTGATCCGATGGCAGGAGCCAGGAGCCAGGTGCTTTTCCTGGTCTCCCATGGGGTGCAGGGCCCAAGCACCTGGGCCATCCTCCACTGCACTCCCTGGCCACAGCAGAGGGCTGGCCTGGAAGAGGGGCAACCGGGACAGAATCCGGCGCCCCGACCGGGACTAGAACCCGGTGTGCCAGCGCCGCTAGGCGGAGGATTAGCCTAGTGAGCCGCGGCGCCGGCCAGTCCTCTGGTATATTTAAAAATGTGAACCCTAGGGGCCGGCGCTGTGGTGCAGCGGGTTAACGCCCTGGCCTGAAGCGCCGGCATCCCATATGGGCGCCGGTTCGAGACCCAGCTGCTCCACTTCTGATCCAGCTCTCCACTGTGGCTTGGGAAAGCAGTAGAAGATGGCCAAAGACCTTGGGCCCCTGCACCCATATGGGAGACCTGGAAGAAGCTCCTGGCTCCTGGCTTCAGCCTGGCACAACGCTGGCCATTGTGGCCATCTAGGGAGTGAACTTAGCAGATGGAAGACCTCTCTCTCTCTCTCTTTCTCTCTCTCTCCCTGTCTCTCTGTAACTCCAAAATTCAAAATAAATAAATCAGTCTAAGAAGAAAAGAGAGAGACCTGGGTTGAGTTCCCAGATCTCAGCTTTGGCTCAGCCTTGCAGAGACTTGGGGAAGGAGCCAATGGCCGGGAGCAAGCACTTTGTGTCTCAAATAAATGATTTTTAAAAGATTTATTTCTTTATTTGAAAGACAGAGTTACAGAGAGGTAGAGAAAGAGAGAGAGAGAGAGAGAGAGAGAGAGAGGTCTTCCATCTGCTGGTTCACTTCCCAAATGGATGCAATGGCTGGAGCCAAGCCAAAGCCAGGAGCCAGGAGCTTCCTCTGGGTCTCCCACGCAGGTGCAGGGGCCCAAGGACTTGGGCCATCTTCCACTGCTTTCCCAGGCCATAGCAGAGAGCTGGATTGGAAGTGGAGCAGCCGGGACTCGAACCGGTGCCCATATAAGATACCGGCACTGCAGGGGGTAGCTTTACCTGCTGCACCACAGCACCAGCCCCACTACATGATTTTTTATGATGTGAAATGCACTTTTTTAGGTGAAGAATTTTACTTCAGGTGGGGACTTGATGTCCCCCGCGTCAACGGAGACCCAGCGATTTCTCGCGGTATCCACAAAAGCGAAACGGAAAATGGACCAGCGGCTCAGGTGGCCGCTGCCACCGCCCCCAGGAGGCCCGGCGGCCACGTCCCCTGCCCTGCAACCAGGGGCACTCCCAAGCCTCGGGCACAGAACTGGAAGATGCCCCAAGTGCTTGGGCCCCTGCACCCATGTGGGAGACCCAGATGGAGGGCCTGCCTGGCTGTGGTGGGCATTTGGAGACTGAACCAGCCGATGCAGTATGTCTCTGTCCCTGCCTCTGCCTCTCTGTAACTGCCTTTCAAATAAATAAATAAAAGTCTGTACACATTCAGCATGTGTATCCTGAATAGTTTCAATCTGAAGTTGGTAGAACCAGCAAATGCAGACGTCATGGCTAGAGAGGCTGCCGGGACTGGCCCGATGCACACAGGGGCTGGGCTCTGGTCCACACCCAAGGCTCCTCATGCGTGTCCACCCACACTCCAACTCATTCAAGGCACTGAGTACTCGTGTCACCCCACCCCATGCCTCCCGGGCTCGGCCCTAGACCCGCTGGGTCTCCCTCCAAATGTTCAGCATACAGTCCCCGCCCACCATGAACAGGACCGCCCCTTCGGTGGCCCCGCCCCACAGCCAGGCTCCACCCCAGCACGTGACACGCCGGGCCCGCCCCCTCACAGCCCCACCCCCGCGGTGCCTGGGCCGCGCTCACCTCCGGCCGAGATGCAGCTCCAGGGGCTGGCCGGGTACATGAAGGCTGCGTTCTGGATCTGGTCGTTGATGTCCTCGTCCTCGTTGAAGGGGAATGTGCCGCTAAGGCTCACGTACATGATCACGCCCACCGACCACATGTCCAGCGAGCGGTTGTAGCCCTGGTTGAGCAGCACCTCGGGCGCCAGGTAGGCCGGCGTGCCCACCACGGAGCGCCGGAACGACTTCTCGCCGATGATGCGCGCGAAGCCGAAGTCGCACAGCTTCACCTGCGGGCCGACAGGTGGGCGGTGCTGGGTGAGCGACCCCGGGCGACTTCCCCTTCCCCATCTATATCAGAGGAGGGGAGCAGAGTCAGGCCCCCTGCGGCGCACTGGCCACGCCCCAGGCCAGGAGGGCCACCTGCAGCCGCCAGTCTGCCAGCCCCAACAGCTCTCTTATTTCCCGCGGTGGAGATATCGGTCCCTCCCCTACGGAGCGGCGGCTGCACGGATGATGGATGCAAGGAATAGAAGCATGCAACAGGTAAGCCGCAGCGTCTGGCACAGACGGCCCCGGTGGTCTCCGCTTCGTCATCTGTGTCTGTCTCCTCTTAGTCTGCCCCAGGATGAAATGGAACCAGGCGCGCAAAGCCCCAAGCACGGTATCCAGAGACAGCAGCAGGTGTGCGTCTGCCGCTCCACCAGGGGCCGCAGCCTAAGGTCACAGGCAGGCCCTGGAGGTCAAGGCCTTGCTGCCCTGCCCACCGTCTGACCCCCAGTTGTGTGCCCCTCCCTACACAAACCCTTCCTCCGCTCACTGTTGCTCCCAGGAGGCAGCATCCATATCAGAGCCCAAAGCTGCCACCACCTTCAAAGCCAGCCACGTCCCAGCCCCGGAGCTGACAGTGTGACGGCCACGCCAGCCTTTCCCAGGACCCTTTCTGTGCTGCTCTTAAAGGTTGATTTATTGGGGCTGCTGCCTGCAGAGCCGGCGTCCCATATGAGCGCCGGTTTGATTCCCCGCTGCCCCTCTTCTGATCCAGCTCTCTGCTGTGGCCTGGGAAAGCGGTAGAAGATGCCCAGGCCCTCGGGCCCCTGCACCCACGTGGGAGACCCAGAGGACGCTCCTGGCTTTGGATCAGCACCGCTCCGGCCATTGTGGTCATTTGGGGAGTGAACCAGCGGATGGAAGACCTCTCTGTCTGCCTCTGCCTCTCTGTATCTTTCCCTTTCAAATAAATAAATAAAGCTTTATATATAAAAATAAGTTGATTGGGGCCAGTGCCGTGGCATAGTGGGCTGAGCCTCCACCTGTGGTGCCAGCATCCCATATGGGCACCAGTTCAAGTCCCAGCTGCTCCTCTTCTGACCCAGCTCTCTGCTGTGGCCTGGGAAAGCAGTGGAAGATGGCCCAAGTGCTTGGGCCCCTGCACTGGTGTGAGAGACCTGGAAGCAGCTCTTGGCTTCAGATTGGCGCAGCTCTGGCCTTTGTGGCCACCTGAGGGATGAACCAGTGAATGGAAGACCTTTCTCTCTGTCTCTCCCTTTCTCTGTCTGTAACTCTACTTCTCAAATAAATAAAATATTAAAAGAAAAAGCAACGTAAATCATGGAAGATTTGATCTGATTGATTTGAAAGGTGCGGTTACAGAAAGGGGAAGAGAGATATCCTGTATCCCTTGTTCAGTTCCCAAATGGCCACAAAGGCCAGGGCTGGGCCAGACAGAAGCCAGGAGCCTGGAACTCCATCTGGGGCTCCCGCGTGGGTGGCAGGGCCCAACACTTGGGCCATCCTCGGCTGCCTTCCCAGGTGTAATCGCAAGGAGCTGGAGCGGAAGTGGAGCAGCTGGGACTCGGATCGGTGCTCACAGGGGACCCATCACAAGAGACCATTAGCAGGGAACTGGATTGGAAGTGGAGCAGCTGGGACTTGAACCGGTGCCCATATGGGATGCCAGCACTGCAGGCAGCGGCTTAACCCACTACACCACAGTGCCAGCCCCCTTTAAGTCTTTAATACAAAAACAGAGTAGAATAGCCCATTAACACCTTTTATGTGGAGGTGGGGGGCACTTGGCCCAGCGGTGAAGCCCTGGGAGAAGCTGTGGGCAGCCCACATCCCAGTCCCCACTCCAGCTTCCTGCTAACGCGCACCTCGGGAGGCAGTGGCCATGGCCCAAGCAGCCGAATCCTGGCCACCCACGTGGGAGACCTAGATTGGGTTTTCCCGCTCCCGGCTTCAGCTTGGCCCAGCCCTGGCCACGGTGGCCATTTGGGGGAGTGAACCAGCAGGTGAGTCCTCTCTCTCTCTCCCTCCTGTTTCTCCCATGAAGAGGATAGCAGTAACACATCTCATGAGCTTTGCATGCTGCATGACTAAGCTGTTTCCTTAAAATCAGCCTCACCGGTGTCTTCTGACTTACGTGGCGGCAGCAGCTGCAGAAGGCGCGCTCCTGGCGCCGCTACCACCGCTGTAGCTCAGGAAGCCTCGACGCTGGCCCCAGGGCCTTTTAGGGCCAGGAACTCCGGGTTGGGGGGAGGGTGGAGCTTTCCGAACCCCCGGACACCCGTCGCGACCCTCACGGCCGTGAGGACCAAGAACATCAGCATCGCCGCGTGCGCGCCAAAGGCCCACTGTCCCCCAGAGCCGAGAAGCTCCGCTGGGGGTGCTGCTCCACTGGCAGACATGGTTTGCAGAACACAGAGGATAAAGCCAAAGCTTCTCGGGGGTGCAGGGACCACAGGAGAACCGGTAAAGGCCCCGGCACACAGCAGGCACTCAGCAAGTCACAGCTCTATGTCCACTGCCCAGCCTGACTGCCCCTCACCTCCCCACCACAGGCTTGTCCCCAACTAGTGGTTCTTCCCTGCTTTCCCTTAATAATAGCCAGTCCCGAGTTTAATGTGTCACGTGGTTTGCGACCACACTAAGAGACTACATTTCCCAGCCTCCCCAGCAGCCAGCCAATACCATGTGATCAAGCTCGACCAATGGGGTTTGAGAGGAAGTGACGCCTGCACTTTCCCAGAACACCCCAGGCCAGGAAAGGGGCGTGCCCATTTCCTCCATCTGGGTTCTTTCCGCCTGGTCCCGGGAAAGCAGGCGCAGGCGCGGGAGCCATCACAGACCACGAAGGCCACACCAAGAGACGCAGGCAGCGGGCTTTCAGGGGCTTTCAACCCTGACTGCTCATGCCAGGCCCTCGGTGAGAAGTCAGCCGTTCGTCCTGGGCCCGTGTCCCCGGATGCCCCCAGGTCAGGCGGCAGACATAACCGACCTGCGGAAACGGGTCCGCCGATGCCAGCAACACGTTCTCGGGCTTCAAGTCGCAGTGGACGATGTTCTTGAAGTGAAGATGTCGCAGAGCCACCAGGATCTGAGGGGAGGGGAGAGGAGGGGACTGGTGAGAGGGAGAAAGGCAGCCGCCCCGAAGCCCGCGCGAGCCTGTCTCTGTGTCCGGAAAGATCCCCGGGGGCCCGCGCTGCACCCAGGCTCCAGTGCACGCCAGAGCCCCGGAGGCGCAGACGCTGGGGGAGAAGGGCCGGATGCGGGATCCTGGAGAGCTGGGCTGGGGCCTGAGACCGGGCTCGCAGGGAGCGACTGGAGGCCCTGTACCTGGGCGGGCGCTCGGGGATTTTGCCGTCTCCAGCGAGACCAAGACCGGATTCTAAAGCGGCAGTGTCACCGTGTAACCAGGCATCTGCGAGAACCCGGTTTTCCCACCCAGATCGTAAGGAGCCCGAGCAAAACCCCAAGGACAGCGGAGCCTGCAGCTGTTATGGCCGCCGCCCGCCTTAACCGAGTGTTCATGGGGCGACAGACTGGGAGACAGAGAGAGAGAGAGAGTGTACGAGGGTGCTCCAGAAAGCTCGCGCAGGGGCAGCCTGAAGCCCGTAGCACGGCACAGGTTCGAGTCCCGGCTGCTCAGCTTGCGCTCCCTGCTGGTGCACCTGGGAAAGCAGTAGACGATGGCCCGAGTGCTCGGCCCCTGCACCCACGTGGGAGACCTGGAGGAAGCTCCTGGCTCCTGGCTTTGGCCTGGGCCAGCCCCGGCCTTTGGGGCCCTCGGGGGAGTGAACCAGCGAACAGAAGGTCTTTTCCTGTTTGCCATTCCGCCTTTCAAATCAATCTTTAAAGAAAAAGGGTTCATGGAGAAATGGTAACAAGTTTACAGGCGATGGTTTCACCCCGCGATTAAGGTGCTGGTTCGGAGGCCCAGGTCACACATCCGAAGGCCCGGCTCCTGCCAGTGCAAACCCCAGGGAAGCGGTGGTGCGGCTCAGCTGCGAATACCCGGGCACCTGTCACCCACAGGGGACACGTGGATGCAGTTCCGGGCTCCTGCCCGGTCCTGGCTGTCACGGGCATTCGGGGAGCCAAGCAGCAGGTGGAAAGGTTACTGTCCATCTCTCCCTGTCTCCCAGGCGATGTGGAAGCTCCCACAGACCCTGGCCAGACTCTGGCCAGACCCAGCCCCTGTGCAGAGCGCATGCGGGATGAGATGCCGCAGCCGCCTCCGGCCTCGGTTATCCTCATCTGTAAGATGGGACTTGTCCCGGCACCTACCTCGGGGCGTGGTGGCGGGGTACAGACGGATCCACGAAGAGAGGGCTGAGCACAGGACTTGGAACAGACAAGAGCCAGAAAGCAGAGGTCTAGAGAGAGAGAGAGGGAGGGAGGGAGGAGAGAGCAGCGCAGAGAAGCAAGGGAGAGACGCGGCTGGCAGAGCGAACTGCTTGGTGTGGGAGCCCTGAACCCCGCTCCGGAGAACGGACCCCGTGAGCTTCCGTCCCCGCCCACAAGGCAGCCCGTGCTCTCGAGCATGAGGGGCCGGGCCCAGGCAAAGAAATGTAGCACAGGGGACTGCAGCTCCTGGAGACCGCGGCCTGGAAACAGGTGGGTCTCCCCAGGAGGGACATGGAACCCAGGGGCCACCACAGGGAACGTTCACCATCGGCGCAAAACCACAAACGAAATGTCGGGGCCAGACAGACCAGGATGGGCAGAGGTCAAAGGTCACTCACACAGAAACTCTGCAATTCACTAAGAAAAATAACCCAGTGAGCCGGCACTGTGGCCTGTGATGCCGGCGTCCCATATGAGCACAGGTTCGAGTCCTGGCTGCTCCATTTCCGACCCAGCTCCCTGCTAATGCGCCTCAGAAAGCAGAGGATGATGGCCCAAGTGCTTGGGCCTCTGCTACCCACTTGGGAGACCTGGATGGAGCTCCAGGCTCCCGGCTTTGGCCTGGCCCAGCCCTGGCCACTGCAGCCATTTGGGGAGTGAACTAACAGAGGATAGAAGATTTTTCTCTGTCTCTCCCCTCTCTCCCTGTCACTCTGCTGCCTTTCAAATAAATAAGTAAATCTTTAAAAAAAAAAAAAAGATCGAGTGTCCCTAAGAAAAATAATAAAATGCACAAAGGGTACTTAAACGTAGGCCCAGGGGTAGGGCAGTTTCTGACCTGCCCGGTAGGCTTAGAGGGTGTGCCCGTCTTCCACTGGTGTCCCTGGCAGTCCTGTACCCGAGCTGGTAGAGGGGAAGTGGGTGGGAGCCAGGGTGGGGGGAGCACTGAGAACCGCCCAGACCCAGATGCAAGCTCTCCTGTCTGAAAGGTGTCCCGGTGACGCTGTGCTGCCAGAGCCCCCCCGAGCTGTGCGGAGGGAGGGTCCTGGGCAAAAGCGACAGTGACCCGGGAAGGCAGGAAGGGCCAGCCGGCCTGCGCGGGGACAGCCAACCCCCTCCCAGCTGCCTCCAGGCTGGAGGCACCAGACTGTTCCCTGAGTAATACAATGTAACACCAGCCAGCAGGTGCACAGCGCATTCCATTAGGTGTTAGACCTCATCCAGAGATGACTGACAGCACGGGCTGGGCGCGGGCAGTTCAGAGCCCACCGGGACGCCCGCTTCCTAAGCTGGAAGCCTGGGTTTCTCTCCTGGTTCTCTCCTGACCCCAGCTCCCTGTCAGCGAGCCCCCCGGGAGGCAGCAGTGAGGGCTCTAGGGCCTGGGGCCCTGTCACCCCCATGCGAGACTGGGATGGAGTGTTAGGCTCCTGGCTTAGCCCGGCCCCGCCCCAGCTAAGAAAGAAAAGGATGTTCATAGGCGCTGCGCAAACCCTGACTTCCCAGGCGCGGGCTCCAGGCCTCCCCCATTCACACCGTCCTGGGACGAACCCCCCCACTGAGACCGGGACAACCCCACGGGACGCACAACCAGGACGCTCACAGAAAACCTGCTTGCCCACACGAGCTGGTTTGATGCCCAGATCGCAGGATCGACCCCACCGGCCGCGTGACCCCGAGCCCTGGCGCCTTCCACTGTCACGGGGGAGCGAGCGAGTCCAGGGGGCCCGGCCGCAGGCTCCGGGAGCGGCCTCCTGGGTCTCGCCCCCCCTCCCCAGCCAGCCCTGCCTCTCATGGCGACCCCCGTGACCCCCAGGGTCCTGGTCCCTGCGCGTGCCCGGTGCCGCCAGCACGCAGTGTTTGTGGAACGACTGAGTGAATGAATTAACAAGAAAAAGCCCCAGGGAGCCGAGTCATCGTCCGTTCTCCCTAGGATAACAATACTGTGCAGTGTTACTACTCTATTCTTTTCCTATTATCGTCCTGTTTTCGGTCCTATTATTACTCTATTAAAGTTACTGCCACCATTTTTCCCTATTATTGTTATTATTACTACTCCACTGCTGCTTTTATTTGCAGTTAGGATGCCTGAGGGCGGGGCTTTCCCGGGAAGGCGGAGCTGCCAGGGGGTGTGGCTTCTGATTGGGGCAGAGCTGCTAGGAGGGCGGGGCTTTCCCGGGAAGGCGGAGCTGCCAGGGGTGTGGCTTCTGAGAAGGGTGGAGCTGCCAGGAGGGCGGGGCTTTCCCGGGAAGGCGGAGCTGCAGGGGGTGTGGCTTCTGATTGGGGCAGAGCTGCTAGGAGGGCGGGGCTTTCCCGGGAAGGCGGGGCTGCCAGGGGGTGTGGCTTCTGATTGGGGCAGAGCTGCTAGGAGGGCGGGGCTTTCCCGGGAAGGCGGGGCTGCCAGGGGGTGTGGCTTCTGACTGGGGCAGAGCTGCTAGGAGGGCGGGGCGGCCGGGCGCACCTGGGTGATGAGGAACTTGGTGAGGCGCTCGGGCAGCCGGCCCTTCTCGCTGGACAGGATCATCTCCAGCATGTCCCCGTGCAGCTTCTCCATCACCACGAACACCTTCTCTGGCGTCTCAAACATGCACTCCAAGTTCACGATCCCGGGGTGCCGCAGGCTCTGAGGGGAGGAGAGAGGGGTCAGGGGGTGGACCAGCGTGGGCACAGGCAGCCCAGGGACACAGGCCTCGCCGTGGACAAGGGACCCCACCCCACAGGCCGGGCTCGTGCAAGGACCTCCAGGTTGAGAAACCGTAACGGCCCAGGGAGGTGGGAGGGTGAAGCTCGCACTTTGGTGGCAAACCCGGCGCCCTGTGCGGCCCAGCCCCGTTCTCCCGCCGGATCCCTGGGCCACTCTCCAGCTCAGGCGTCCTGCCCCTCCCTTGCTCAAGATCCTTCCGTGGCCCCGCTCCTCAGGGGCCCCCTCCCACCGCCTTCCTGGGGGGCCTCAAGCCCCCCCCCCCACAGCCCCTGGGTCTCCGTCTGCAGGTTCCCTCCTCCCAGAAGCCCCTCGGACTGCCCCGGCCACCCCGGCCCGGGCCCGGCGTCACCTGCAGGATGGCCACTTCGTTCCGCAGCTGACTCTCCTGCTTGGTGGGGAAGCGCAGTTTGTCAATGACCTTGACGGCCACGTCCCGGCTGGTCTTCCGGTGCTTCCCTGGGAGCCGGACGGGTGGGAGATGAGGGAGTCAGCGCCCCCGACCCTGGCAGGGGCAGCTGCCCCCGGGAGACGCAGGGGAAGGGGCCGGGCGTAGGCAGGGCGCCAAGGCCGGAGCCAACAGGGTAACTAGGATGCAGCCCTGGGCCAAAGTGTAGAACGCGCTCTCCCTATCCAGTCGGAATCTACACAAGGCTCTGTGGCCAATCAGAGGGCAGGATTTACCCTCACTCTCCAATCAGAATCTAGGATCTAGCGCCAAGGCCTGCCCCCTCACTATCCAATCAGAATCTAGATGCAATGCTGTGGCCAATCGGAGGGCAGGATTTACCCTCACTCTCCAACCAGAATCTAGGATCTAGCGCTAAGGCCTGCCCCCTCACGATCCAATCAGAATCTAGATTCAACGCTGTGGCCAATCAGAGTACAGAATTTACTCCCATTGTCCAATCAGAATCTAGGACCTAGATGCAGAATTTTCCCTCCTATCAAGGACAGGAGGATCCACTGGTTTTCCCAAGGAGAAAAGGAGAGGTCACAAGTCAGCCCGACAGGTGTGAGGTCGGAGGGCGGGGCCAGGCGTCCTTACCCCCGTAGACCACTCCGAACTGCCCGGAGCCCAGCACCTCGTCGGGGAAGATCTGGTAGACAGCGGCGATGTCCTGCAAGGTGGGTGCGCAGAGGTCAGGGGTGCGCCGGGGCGGGGCGGGACGGGGCGCGCGGGGGAGGCGGCGCGTGGCCGGGGCCTCACCACATTCTCCTGGATCTGGCTGTTGGACACGGAGATGCTCAGAGATGCTTGTCCTGGGGACCAGGAGAGATGGGACTGAGGGGCGCCGGCTCGGGGGCCAGACCGCCGCAGGGGGCTGGGGGCTGCCCCGTGCACCCCCAGGAGATGGGGCTGCTGGGGGGCACCGGTGAGACCTGCTGCACCCATTTTGGAGAGAGGAGACTGAGGCTGCCCCACACTGACCCCAGTGACCCAGACACGTCCAAAGTCCCAGTCCTGCGGCCATCTGGGTGTCTCTTTCGCTCCACCTCCTCACCAGTCCAATCTGGATCCTGTACGCTCTGCTCCCCCCAGGTCTCTGCCCCCCCACCCCTTCCCTGGTCTCCTCTGTCCAGCTCTACCGCTCCTATTCACCCTAATCCCCTCTGGGGAGAGGGAGTGGACCGGGTCCCTCCCCTACCCACAAGCCCCCCGGCTCCTAGGTCTAGCCCCTCATCTGCCTGCGACCTGCACCCCTCCCGGGCTGCACTGCGTTCCCAACACACAGGCCTCCCTGCCAGGCCCCTGCGCACGGGAGGCTCCCGCCTACCTCCTGGCCTTGGCACATGCTGCTCCCTGTGCCAGGAACCCACTTTCCCTCATTCTACAGTTTGCTAAACCCGCCTCATCCTCAGGCCCAGCTCCAGCGTCACTCCCACGGCCACGCAGGATGTCTGCATCACACTCGCCACCTGCATAGGATGGCGCCCGATGTCCTGCCACCCACAGATTGTGAGCTCCGGGAACGGGTACCTGACTCTCTGTCGCCTCCCCTACCCCACCATCCTCAGCCTCCAGGTCGCAGGAAGCCAGCCTGGGTCCCCCACGTGGCCCCAGCACTCCCTCGCACAGGCTGGGCACTCAGGAAATGCCACCTGCGATAAGGCCCAGAGAGGGGCAGGGACACGCCCGAAACCACACATCCGGTCAAGGTCGTCTCAGACACTTGAGCCGAGCCCAGGCCTTCCCCTGGACGGGGGTGGGGACTCACTGTGGGGTGCATGGCCAGGGGTGCTGGCCGCGTCCTGGAGGATGACAGGCATTAGGGCCTGCCGGATGGCCGTCTCCCAGCCCCGCGCCGTCTCAGCCCCCTGCCCGTGCGGTGCCCCGGGGGCCCCGCCCGGCGTCTCGCCCACGAAGTAGGTGGCGTTGGCTGTGATGATCTCGAAGCAGTGCGGGTTGGTCCCTGGCGGCACGAAGCTGAAGTTCTGGGCGGGCTCCACCGTGAGGATTTCGGACAGTGGGATTTCCTGGCCGGACACGGAACGGGCGCGGGTGAGGGCGCCAGGCAGAGCCTGGCTCTCCCCGCCCCCAACACGCACAAGGACACACGGGAGCCGGGGTCGGCGGGGACAGGTGCAGTCCGGAAAGGCCTCGTGGCAGAAGCACTATTGCCACAGAGACCAGAAAAGTGAGAGGGACCCAGCTGGCGGGGAGGAGAGGGGCAGCACCAGTGCCTCATGGGAGCAGGCCTCGTACCCAGCAGGTGCTCCCTCGCTAAGAGGCCACGCAAGCTCGTGGGCCCCACGGAGTGGCCCAGGGAGTCACTGCCGGGGCCTGAGCGGGGGGCTTCCCTGGCTGTTTGTTGGAGGGGTGGGACAGGATGGAGCCAGGAGGCCAGGAAGGAGGCTGGGGGCGCCCAGGGGCCGCGGTGGGAAGGCGGGGAGGGGCGGGGGGCGTGGCCCGCGGGATCTGGCCCCAGCCAGGGGCAGCCCACCTTGTAGTATCTGTTGGTCGTGTCATTTTGGAAGAGAGTGATGCACTTGCAGTCCAGCCGCCAGTAGTGCCGCTTCCTCTGAAGGCAGAGGCCGGAGAGGGTGAGGTGACCCTCCGCCCGCGCATGCCCAGTCCCCGGCCAGGCCAGGCTATGGCGCTGGGCGCGCGGGGTGGGTAGGGGGGCAAGCGCACATGCGCTCCCCCAGCCAAGCTCCTCCCCCAACCCTAGTCCGCCCCTCCTGATCATGCCCCGCCCCTTCCATCTTGGTAACCCCCCCATTCTAACGCGACCTCCACCTCCACGTGACCCCTTCTCACGCGGATGTCGCCCCTCTCAGTCCTCACTGCAACACCCCTCCGTGGTGGACAGCTGCCCAGACCTGGCCCTCCCTGCCCCACCCCTGCGCGGCCCCGCCCACTCACCAGCGTGTCCTTGCTGCTGTAATGAACCACCCAGCCCTCGCGCAGCGTGGTGCTGGACTTGCGTGTCGTGTGGCGCACCGACTGCACCACCCTCATCAGGGGGATGTAGCCCAGGGAGCTGCAGGGCAGGGGAGAGGAGAGGTCACAGGCGGACGGGCCCACCCCACCTGGGCCCCGGGGGCGGGGTTGGCGGCAGGGACATCCCTGGCCTGTCCAACTCTTACAGCCTACCGCTGTGCTACTGGACCAGGAGACCTGGGAGAAAGGGTGACGTCTCTGAGCTCAGCGCGACCTACACACCCTCACACATCTTTCCCTCCACTTCCTGTTCCAGCCCAGACAGAACAAGCTGGGGCCTGCCTCAGGGCCTTTGCACTTGCCAGTCTACACTCTTGTTGCCTTTCCTTCAGTCATCACTGATACCTATCGTCACAGCTGCGTTTGACGAGCGACTACCTCTCCAACAGGGCCGTTAGCTGTTTTGTGCATAACTGTCAGAATTAAATATTGATCGAGGTTCCCCGGGGAAGTGGCCACGCCCCTCTGTGTGCACTGGCCGGTGACGACTCATGTCCTTTGTTTTATTAGCCACTGGCTAAAGCCGCTGAGCTCTGATTCCGGCTCCCAGCGGATCCTGTGCCCTCCACGTGCTGGGAGCGCGAGGCCTCGCTTCCACTGAGGGCTTCTCACTGTGGCAAACTTTGCCCGCATCACAGAATGGGGTTCCGCCAGCCCCCATCCATCGGGCGCTCGGAGCCAGCCCGCCGCGGGCACCGGGGCCACAGGCAGGCATCCCCGGCCCCGAGCACTTGAGCTCATTGGAGTTAACAAGCAGGAGCCCCGCGGGTTTGGCACAGTGGGGAAGACCCCACTTGGGACGCCCACCTGCCACACCGGAGTGCCTGGGACCGAGTGCCACTCCCTGCGGACGCGCACCGGGAGCAGCGGGTGGCAGCTCAGGCCGTGGGGCCCCTGCCCCCGACGTGGGGCCCCCACACGGAGCCCCAGGCTCCCAGCTCTGGCCTGGCCCAGCCTCAGCCCTTGCGAGCATTTGGGGAGTGAACCAGCCCTCTGGCTGCCTCTCAATTGTTTTTTCAAATGTGAGATTAAGTAACAGTTACTACTGCTTTTATAGGAGTTAGGGGGACCCAGGCACACAGCATCTTAATTCATTTCTTTGTGTTGATTTGAAAAGCAGAGAGAGGGGCCGGCGCCGCGGCTCACTAGGCTAATCCTCCGCCTTGCAGCGCCGGCACACCGGGTTCTAGTGCCGGTCGGGACGCCGGATTCTGTCCCGGTTGCCCCTCTTCCAGACCAGCTCTCTGCTGTGGCCAGGGAGTGCAGTGGAGGATGGCCCAAGCGCTTGGGCCCTGCACCCCATGGGAGACCAGGAGAAGCACCTGGCTCCTGCCATTGGATCAGCGCGGTGCACCAGCCACAGCGGCCATTGGAGGGTGAACCAACGGCAAAGGAAGACCTTTCTCTCTGTATCTCTCTCTCACTGTCCACTCTGCCTGTCAAGAAAAAAAATAATAATAATAATTTAAAAAAAGCAGAGAGAGAGATCTTTCAGCTACTAGTTCACTGCCCAAATACCTACAAAGCTGGAGCTGAGCCAGGCCAGAGCCAGGAGCCAGGAACTCCATCTGAAAATCCTGTGTGGGTGGTGGGACCCCACGTCCTGGAGCCCGCACCTGCTGCCTCCAGGGTGTGCACTAGAGGGAGCTGGGATGGAAGGGGGGCGGGACTCGAACCTTGGCCCTCTCATTGTTTTTAGAGCTTCCATGGTAGAAGGAAGTCCGGGCCTGGCAGGTCCTTGGAGACATTCTCTCCTCCCATTTCACAGATGGAAACACTGAGTCACTGAACGTTTTGAATACCCTACAAGTCAGAGGCCAAAAGGATCGACAGGGATGGATATCATTCCTTCCATGTGATAAGTGAGAACGCTTATTTAACGCCTACTGTGTACCAGGCACTGTTTGTATTCAGTCATTCCCTCTTCACAAGGCCAGGATCCTCTCTGTGCCACAGGCTCTGTGTCCGTGGGTAAACCCGCCACCGACCGCAGACTTAGAAAAGAAAAATACTACCCCGTAACTGACCCTGCGGGGGGGGGGGGTGTTTTTTCCCCATTTGCCGTTCTCCCAACAAGACAGCCAACGGACACTGTGCGCGGAATGACCAGTGAGCTACCGAGGCCGCAGAGCCCACGGGGGGCTTCTGGGCGGAGGGCCATCCATGGGGGTTCCGGTGCCAGAGCCGGGTAACCACCCCAGGTCTCGGGCCACACAGCCGCCTGTGGGTACCAGCACCGTGTACCATGGGCTGTTTCCTGGGGCTGGGCTGGCTGGGGGGGGCAGGGCCTTTGAACCACCGCGATGTCCCCCAAGACCTTGGGCCCCTGCCCCTGACATGGGAGACCTGGAGGCAGCTCCTGGCTCCTGGTTCCAGGCTGGCCCAGCCCTGGCTGTTGTGGCCACTGGGGAGTGAACCAGCAGATTGAAAATCTCTCTCTCTCTCTCTCTCTCTCTGCCTTTCAAATAAATGAATGTTTCTTAACAAAAAAAAGCTATGGTGGCTTCAAAGTTGGGCTCAGGGACCAGGAAAGCTTTAAATTACTGGGGAAGTCAGCCCGCCTGCAGGTGGCCCCAGGGTCCCGTAGGTACCTCTGGGCCTTGCCTCCCTCGCCTTCCTCCTCCTCGCCGGCCTGGAGTGCGCTCTCCGAGTGAGAGCCGGGGACGACGCCCGAGTCCACGCCGGCATCGTCGGGCTCCTCCGCGAGCGCGCTCTTGTCTGCCTCGCTGAAGTCGGTGGCCTCCTCCATGGGCACATCTGGGCGGCAGGGGCGTCAGAGGGGCCTCGGCCCCGCCCCCGCCCGCCCCCGCCCCGCCCCGCCCGCCCCGGGCGCCCCTTACCTCCGTTGAGCAGCGCCTCGCCCAGGCACTCGTTGGGGACGCGGCTGGCACAGCGCTTGTGGCAGTTAAACTTGCAGTCTAGGGGGCCGGGCAGACGGCGCTCCCGTCAGGGCGGACCAGCGCCTGGCTCCAGGCTGCCCTTCCCGTGCGCGTCGGAGAGCCAGGCTGCCCTGTCTGTGGTCGTGGGCCCGCCCGCCCGGAGCTGCCCCAGAGCCGCACAGCCGCGCGCCTCTGAGCGCGTCTCCACTAAGCCGGCTCCCGGGCCTGTGGGTCTGTGACACCCGGGCTGGCCACGCTCCGCCGCAGGCTGCCTCCCGACCTGGCCAAATACTGACCCCACCCCCACCCCCGCCCGGGCAGTGCTCAAGACCCTGATGCTCCCATGGTCAAGGACACTATATCAGATTCTGGAGTTTGCTGATAACCTTTTTTTTTTTTTTAAAGATGGATTTAGGGGCCTGCGCTGTGGCATAGCTGGTAAAGCCACCGTCTGCAGCCCCAGCATCCCATATGGATGCTGGTTCGAGTCCCGACTGCTGCACTTCCAATCCAGCTCTCTGCTATAGCCTGGGAAGGCAGTAGAGGATGGCCCAAGTCCTCGGGCCCCTGCACCTGCGTGGGAGACCTGGAGGAAGCTCCTGGCTCCTGGCTTTGGATCGGCGCAGCTTTGGCTGTTGGGGCCAATGGGGGAGTGAACCAGTGGATGGAAGACCTCTCTCTCTCTCTCTCTCTGCTTCTGCCTCTCTGTAACTCTGGCTTTCAAATAAAATAAATATATCTTTTTTAAAAAAATATTTATTTGAAAAGAAGAGAGAGAGGGAGGGAGAGAGAATCTTCCATCTACTCTTCTAATGGCCACAACGGCCAGGCCAAACCCAGGAGCCCGGAACTGCGTCCAGGTCTCCCACATGAGTGGCAGGGACCCACGCAATGGATTCATCCAGAGCCTTCCAGGACGCACACACATCAGCAGGAAGCGGGGCGGGAAGTGGAGGAGCCGGGACTCCAACCAGGCGCTCTGCTGTGGGTGTGGGTGTCCCGAGTGCTGACTGAAGCCAATGCACCGAGCACCTGCCCCTTAGACTTTTCTATATCCGGAGTCCCAAATCTGGCGACTCTGCACTTCTACAGTTTCAGACTTCTGAGCATCCCAAGGTTCTAGAATATTCTGCACACATCAGATTCCAGAACTTGGCACTTTCACGGCTGGCTGGCTCCAGCCCTCTGAGGTTCTATACCCCCCCCCCCCCATCCAACTTATTCGGGATCTCCACGTCCAGGCTCAGGATTCAGGCCCCGCCCCCTCCGGCCTCCCGGGGTGGGGGGCGGCGCTAACCTTTGCACTGCAGGCCCTGGCGGAAGAGGCCCTTGAGGAGTTTCTTGCAAGCCTGGCAGACCGTGGGCCGCGTGTAGCTGTGGACGAGGAAGGTGTGCGGCACCTTGACCTTGGACAGTAGCATCTTGTCCAGCTCAATGGGGCGGCCGGTGTAGAACGAGGCAGAGGACGGGGGGCGGCGTGGCAGGAGGTCCGTGGTGCTGCGACTCTGTGGGACACACCAGGGCACGGCCTCCGTGGCTGCACCTGCCACTCCCCTCCGCTCACAGCCCCCAACCTGCCCCGCGGCCCGGTTCCTCACCAGCTCCTCAGCCGTGCAGGGCAGGGACTCGGAGCTGCCCAGTCGCACCGAATGGCCACTGGCTAGAGACGTGGACGACAGGCGCCGCTTGCGCGCCCCGCTGCAATTGTTGGGAATGCTGAAGGCACAGCGCTTGTGGTAGTTCAGCCCGCAGCCTGCAGAGGGCGCCAGACAGTCAGACATAGCCTCCGCCCCTCCCAGGCCCGGGACTCCAGAGCGGCTCTGCCCTCTGCCCCCTCTGCTGCGGCCCAATCCCTGGCAATCAGCAGGCCCCGCCCTCAGGTCCCCCCTCCAACCTGCCCCCAACCCCTCCTCTCTCCAGCTACGTGCACCTCCGAAGCTCAGCCGCAGCCTGCAGCCTGGCTCTGTGGTCCGCCCCTCCTCCTGTCCCCACGCCCCCCACTCCTGCCCGCCTCTCGGGAGACCGGGTTCCCCCACCCCACCCCGCCTGCTGCCCGCTGTGGCTACTACTCTGCCCTGGACTGGGCCCTCCCTGGTCTCCCCTCCCTCCCTCCCCAGCCGCGGCCCTCTCTGTAGCTCTGAAACCCAGGGGCTCCCTAGGGCCCCTCTCAATAGTGTGATTAAAGTCAACGGAAAATTACAAAAACCCAGCTTGGGCAGAGCTGCTAACCGGCCGGGGCCCTGGGGAAGGAAGGGCTGGGCCGTTCATTCAGGCACAGAACGGTGGAGCAGGTGAGGCGCCAGGGCGGGGGGAGGGGGCCGCCCCACGGGGCCAGAGGAGGGCGTCCTCCCCCTCCCGTTAAGGCTGTGTGTGCATCCGAGGATCTTTCATCCGTGAAGCCCCCTTCTTCCCTCTCCGGCCTCAAGCTTCCTGCTCAGTTGGGGACACTGTGCCTTGTGGGCACTCCACTCCTGAGCCATGGAGCTCAGCAGGCCATCGCTCGCTGGATGCCCTGTCCCCTCGCGCCGCGCCCTCGGCGCTGATTCCCCATGACCGCAGGTTCGTGCTGTACAGGCTTTGGAAGATTCCGGCTCCGTCCCGCCTCAGCGCGGGCGCCAGCGGCGATCCACGCTGCAGGGCGGTGGAGGCGAGCTCGGGGAATGCCGTGGGTGCTACGGGGTGGTTCCTTGTCCCTGCACGCGGCGGGGTCTCAGTGTGGCCCTTTAACTGCTCATATGCTTGCTGGAATCTCTCAGCCACGACTTTGGTCCCGACTGGGAGCATCAAGAGTTAAGCCCCCTCCGAAGGCGGCGGAGCACGGAGCGGCCCCCTCGCGGCCGTGTGAACTCGGACCATCCTCTGCCATCCTGGCTCAGCGGAGTCCACAGCGAGAGCTTGGTGACCCTGGGACGGTCACATCAGCCGAGGCACGGAGCGTCGGGCGTGTGTGTGGACGGCGGCCAGGGTGACAGGCAGCCCCGGATGTGCTGAGCTGGCTTCTCGGGGGGCCGATGGCATCCCTGGGGTCTTTCAGCAACGGCGCAATGACATCCGTGAGGTCGATGGGACTTAAGGTAGCAGAGGATCTGGATCCCATCGCGAGCAGGCGGCCTCTGTGCTGGGACCCTCACAGCAGGCGGAGCGTGGGAGTGGCCACCTCTCACCTCGCGCTCCGCAAGCAAGGGCGGTGCTCTGAGACTCAGGACGGACGGCCGGCACGGGGAGACAGCGGCACCGTGGGGCTCGGCTCCCTGCACAGGTGGGGCCCTGCCCGCCGCTTCTTGCTAGGTAGCCCCAAGGACGGGGACCTGCCCTAGCGCCTGGGCTGAACCGGAGACCCGTGTAGGATGGTGCACCCTAGGCGCCGATGGACACCTGACGGTCGGCGTGGTTACTCCAAGCCTAGCCTGGGTGCTGGGTGAAGGTGTTTGCTGACTGTGTTGGACGTCCACAGCCCTTGAGGCTTAGGGAGGGAGGGAGACGCCCCCGATGGCTCAGCGTAAAGGACTCGGCAGGACTTCCCAGCCGAAGAAGTCCGGGATGGACGCGGCTTTGGCTCACGCTGGGCGGCCAGGCTTGGAGCTGACCCCCACAATCCAGTCCTCTTCTATTGCTTCTGCTTTGCTGCCTGGTCCCTGACAAAGGCACCACCTCCCCCCGCCCCCCGCCCCTTCTCTCCTCCCTCAAGCTCCGCCCCGGGACGCCAACATCTCCCTCCCAGCCACGCCCCCAGATCAGAGCCCCGCCCCTTCCCAAGCGGGGCAGCGCCCAAGCCCCACCTCTAGACTCCGCCCCCAACCCCGCCCCTCCCCGGCTCCGCCCCCTCACCATCGCACTTGAGGCCCTGGCGCACCAGGCCGAAGAGCATCTCCCCGCAGTGGTCGCAGAAGGCGGGCGCCCGGTACGAGTGCACCGTCAGGGCGTGGGGGCGGATCTGGAAGTCCTCGAAGGTGGCCGAGGCTGCAGGTGGCAGGGAAGGGTGGGCGGTAAGCTGGGGTCCGACCCCTCCTCCCTTGTCCGCTCTCCGCCACCCTCCGTCCCACCCGGGCTCAGGCCCCAGCGCCGCAACCGCACCCAGCAGCCGCGCGCCCAGGCTGGATGTCCAGTGGGGAGAGAACTCCATTTTTGCCAGTGCTGCAGACTGGCCGCACAGCAGTGCGAAAGGGCTGAACAGCACGGAACTGGGGGACTTGAAAGTGGCCAGGGCTGGGGGGTGGGGAGGAGTGGGCTGAGTGTGTCAGGTGCAGGTGCGCGGCTAGAGACGGCCTCATGCCACATCTGAGCACGGGTGGGCCCCCCCGTGGGCCTCCCCCCACCCCCGCTCCTCTGCTCCCATCCATCCAACTTCCCCCTAAAGCGCCTGGGAAGGCAACTGATGTCGGCCCCAGTCCTTGGCCCCTGCCACCCAGGATGGAGCTCCTGGCTTCGGCCTGGCCCAGACCTGGCTGCTGTGGCCATTTGAAAACGGTGAGCCCCCTAGGCGCTGGGGCATCCTAGGCTAAGCCTCCGCCTGCAGCGCCGGCATCCCATATGGGCCCCAGTTCGAGTCCTGGCTGCTCCTCTTCCGATCCAGCTCTCTGCTGTGGCCTGGGAAAGCAGTAGATGGCCCAAGTCCTTGGGCCCCTGCACCTGCATGGGAGACCCGGAGGAAGCTCCTGGCTCCTGGCTTTGGGCCAGCCCAGCTCTGGCCGTTGCGGCCATTTGGGGAGTGAACCAGCGGGTGGAAGACTGCTGTAACTCTACCTCTCAAGTAAATAAATAAAAATAAACAACCTTGAAGGAAAAAAAGTGAGCCAGCAGATGGAAGCGCTCTCTCTCTCTCTCTTTCAAATAAATTAATAAAAAGTTTTTTTAGGCGCAGGTGTTCAGCCCAGCAGGTTGGATGTCCAGGGCTCACAGCTGCGGCTCTGGGCTCTAGCTTCTTGCGAATGGGCACCGTGGGAGGCAGCAGGTGACGACAGCCCCAGTCCTGGCCCCTGCCACCCATGTGGGAGCCGCAGGCGCAGCCCTGGGCTCCTGGCCTCTGCCTGGCATCGCTGCAGCTGCTGTAGGCATATGAGGAGTGAACCACAGGGCAGAAGAGCTCTCCCTCCTCTCTGTCACTCTACCTTTCAACTATACATAATACATAGAATGTCTTCAGCCCTCTCCCCAGCCCGACGAGGCACATGAGTTACCATTCCCATTGGCTAGATAAGGAAATTGAACCCGCACAGACCGGCGGGGCAGCTTCCCTAGGGTCACACAGCTAGGCCGGCTGTGGAATTCTAACCTGAACCCAGGCAGCCGGCCCCAGGGCTCACACCCTTATCACTGCTCTCACTGCCTCCTGGAACAGGTGAGGGACAAAACACATAGTAGGTGATTAGTCAGGAGGGCTTAGGAGGGCAGAGGGCTGCAGGGAGGCCACGCCTGGCACGGGTGGGCAGGGGAGGCCTCTTGGGGCAGGTGACAATCAGGCAGAGGCCTGTGAGCCATGCAGGAGTCCAAACAGCACGCCCCACGCTACAACACATCTCCTTGGGGTGCCTGTGAAAGGGTTAAACGGGGGCCAGGATCGTGGCACAGCGGGTTAAGCCTGTTGGAGCCCCGGCTGCTCCACTTCCCATCCAGCTCGCTGCTAGTGCACCTGGGAAAGCAGCAGGGGATGGCCCAAGTGGTCGGGCCCTGCACCCACGTGGGAGACCCGGATGGAGCTCCTGGCTCCTGGCTTTGGCCTGGCCCAGCCCTGTGGATTTTGGGAGTGAACCAACTGATGGAAGATCCCTCACTCTGTCTCTCTCTTACTCTGCCTTTCAAATAAATAAATCTCGAAAAGAAGTAGGCTGAATGAATGTTGAAAATTGAAACTTAAAACAGCGCCTGCCACCTAGAAAGTGCACACTAAAACATCAGCTATTCTGACACCGTTTGCTTTTCAGCCCAAGTCTCATTCGTTTTCTCCCTCCCTCCAAATTTCCGTCCTATATTTAGTGATTTTTCCTATTCCTATGCAGCAGAAAGAGGGCTCCCTTCCGGGCCCCAGGAACACTGGACACACACAGGACAGAGCCACTAACAGGATGCACCCCACTCTCCGGGGGCTGACACCGCTTTGCCGACTGGCAAGAAACACTGCACACAATGCTAGATGCGCCGAAGCCAGTGAACCCGTGTGCTACCAGGATATTACGGAGGGCTGACGGCCCTTGGCGCGTGGTCAGGAAAGCACAAGAAGGAGCTAGCTAGGAGAAGATCTGGATTGGGAACAGCAAGTGCAAAGGTCCTGGGGTGGGAGGGACAGACAGCAGCAAGCATGGCTGGACCAGAAGGCAGCGTGACCAGTGTGGGTGGTGAGAGCTAGACCCAGGCAGGACCAGCAGGTGAGTGGATGGGAGGAGTCAGGAGGTGCCAAGGCTGGAGCCCGAGCACCCGGGGAGGGGGGATGGTGACGCCCCCCAGGGAGAGACAGAAGGGCGGGTGGAGAACCGGGTTTGCACAGGGCCACCTCCCAGTGCCAAAGGGCACCGCGGTCCAGGCCTCACACAGCATGCGGCTCAGCACTCCAGAGCAGCCAGGAGGGTCCTGGCCCCCGGAACCCGGTCACCAAAGGTGTCCCCCGCACTTCCGATGGCCGTGCAGCCACGCAGACAGCTTGCAGCACCCGGGCCGCCCCGTGGCACAGGTGCGCTCCCCGCCCCCCTAATCAGCTGGCGCAGCTCTGGGACTCTGACCTCGCCGCGTGCACACAGGCCCTGGGCAAGGAACCCCTGTGCTGGGCACACGTCAGAGCGCAGGTGCGGGCTGCACGGAGCGTGCGGATGGCCGGCTTCGGGATGGGCAGATGGGAGCTCAGAGGAGCCCCCTACGCGCCTACGCGCCTCCATCCCGCCCTCCCCGGCCCCCCCAGGGTGCCCAGGGAGGAGCTGCCTCTGTCCCAGCCTCAGTCTGAGAGACGCCTCCACAGGCCAGGTGGTTCGCATTTGCAGAGCTGGCCAAGACGCAGCCCTGGGACCCCGACATTAAACAAACAAACAAACAAACAAAGCTTCTGAGCCCAGCTGCCCCGCGCCACCTCTGCCAGCCAGACACCCTAAGCCGGCCGCCTCGGCTCACCTGACAGCACCACCTCCACCAGGTCGCCCTCCTGGATGTCTCCGGCAGAGCGCACCAGCTGCAGGAGGTTGGCCGACGTGGGGTCATGCTTGAAGAGCAGGATCTTGTCGTACAGGCCATAGAAGCCACACTCAGGGAACTGAGGGGCGGGAGGCGGAAGTGGTGACACAAAAGCCCAGAGCAGCCTGGAGAGCCCCCAGGGACCCTGCAGCCCCTCACTTCCGGCCTGCTCTCCAACCCAGCCCCAGCCGGGCGGGAGCCAGGCATCCAGGTGTGCTGGATGGGGGGCACCTCGAATGCTCTGGAATTGGGGGGGCCGATTGAGCACCCCTCCCCTGCCCCCAGCTTCCTTCCGGGATTTATTGTTGTCCCTGTTACCTGGCTGCAGCCCAGCACGGGGGGGGGGGGGGGGGGCTGGGAGGGGGTGGAAGACTCCCGGCTAGAGGGGGCCTGGGCTGGAGGGAGCTGAGGCGCCCAGGCTCAGAGACCCAGGTGTTGGGTCCCCGGCTTGCAGGGTTGGGGGGGCCGGAAATGAAACCTGGTGGAACTGAAAGTGAAACCGGCCAGGTGGGGCGCGGGGAGGGGAGGAAGGAATGGAAGGGCCCCCCCTCCCCCGTGCACCTGGAGGGGGCGGGCAGAAAAATAAAGGCGGCGTGAGGCCTGGGAGGGGACAGGGCCGGCGGCGGCAGGCTGGGGATTAGAGCCTGGGGGGAATCAGTGCGCCCCCAGCCGGTGTCCCACAGAGCAGGCTGAGCTGTGGACGGGAACGGGGTGGGGGGTGGAGGGGAAGGCCAAGCTGTTCTCTGTAGTTGAGAAGGGCTCCCAGAAGCCCAGGCCTGGCAGGGGGAAGGGGTCCTGCCAGCCTGGGGGTGGGGTGGGTGGACCTTTCTCTAAGCTCCACCTCCCTGGTACCTAAAGAAGGGGGAGTGGGCCCAGCTCCCAATGTTTCTCTGAAGCCCAAAGCATTTATTTCCAAGAGCTGGAGAAAATTCTGGAATTCGGGTATCTTGGAATTCCAACGGGCTCGCCTTATGGAACTGTACAGTCTAGGCTCTGACGTGTTGTCCCACGTTCTAGGGTTTCGGCCACCGTATTTTCACGTTTGAACATTTAGCATTAAAGGATTTTAACACTTCGACATCCTGGGACCTCTACAGCCAGGCATCGAATATGACAGCATCTTAATGCTTTAGAATTTCAGCAGCCTGGGTCAAAGATCGGGGCGCCGTGCCACCAGAGAAATGCAGATTCCCAGCCACGTACGGCTGTGGCTCCAGCAATCCAGCCGGCCACTCTGTTAGTGGGGAGCACACTGCCACCTGCTTGCCTCTGGCCATGACCGCCCCCAGCCCCTACCCTGGGGTGAGGGTGGGGGCTCTGGTCTCCAAAGCTAAGGGCTGAGTGGGAGCACTGTGATGCGGAGGAGAGAGGCCCCTAGGGGTGCCTGCCCGTCCAGGAGCCTCAGGCTCAGGGGAGGTGCAAGGATGGGGCTCAGGGACCTCACCTGCCCCTGGCACCCAGGCGCACATGTCACCGGATCCCCTCGGCCAGCTCAGCTGCGATGTCTACTGTTTCCACCAAATGGGAGGCCCCCGTGTGCCCCCTCCTCCCTCCCCCACACCTGGCGGCCCCTCCCTTCCTCCCAGCCAAACAAGAACATGCAGGGACAGGCACTTGGGGAGGCCTCCGGGGCGCCCCACCCGTGCCCAGGCCTCCTTCAAGCGGGTGGGGAGTGAGAGGCACCTGGGGGCCCAGGCTGAGCCCCTGCCCCCCCACCTTGGGGAGGCACTCCCGGCCAGCAGGACTCGGGGGCCCCACGCACGCCCTCACCTTCTGGTCCACGATGGAGCACGCCAGCTGCTTCACGTGGGCCAGCTCCGAGGCGGCGGGCAGCAGCACGAACTCGCGGGTCAGCCCGATCTGGATGTGGAAGGAGACGCCGGGGCCCGGGACCGCGGACAGCAGCGGTGGCGGCGACTGCGGGTCCAAGCCGCCGGGGGGCGGAGGAGACCCCGGTCCGGGAAAGCCCGGGAGCCCGGCCGGATGGGAGGGGGCGGCGGCCATAGAGGGGGGTCCAGGACCCGGCGCCCACCCGGGATCCGGCTGGGGCAGCCCCGGGGAACCCGGGTCCTAGGTCCGGGCAATCTCCTAGGTCCAGGGGATCAGAGAACCCTGGCCGGGCGGGGGGCGAGGGAGGCGGTATCCTGGGAACGAGAGAAGGGATCAGAAGGGCGACCCAGCGATCCGGTGCCCCAAGAAACCCGAGAGGACCCCAGTGACTGGGCTGACGGCGAACAGGAGCGCCAGCGACCCCGAGGCCTCTCGGCGAGCGAAGGGCTTGGGAAGGGAGCTGGGGGGCGGGAATCCCACGGAGAAGGGGGCCCGAGAAACCCCCACCTTGGAGGCGGAGGGCAGTGAGCCGGGGATCGAGTGGATCCCGGGGATCGAGTGGATCCCGGGGATGGGAAGAGGGGCCCCCAGAGCCGGGGTGGGAAGCAGGGAATCTCACGGGTGGCGAAAGTTGGAGAAAAGCTCGGGGGCGTTACCGGCGGCGGGGGAGGGTGGGGGCAGGGGAGGGTCGCACGGCGCGGGTGGCTTTTTCCCCCTGCAAAGTTTAAGTCCGCGGCGGCAGCCCAGGAGGAAGTGTCGGGAGAGACAGGGCAGGCGGCCAATCGGCGCGGGCTTCGGTGACGTCATGGGGCGGGGCCTGTGGGGGGCCGGGGGCGGAAGGGGAGGGCGGACCCAGCGCCTCGGAGTCGGGGGCGGGCGGGCGGGACGGATTCCGCCCCGCTGCGCACCGGCGTCCGGAAAGCCGGCTGTGCTCGGAGCTGCTCGGGAGGGGCGAGCCTCCCTCGCCCGCCCGCGCCGCAGGTCGCGGCGGCGGGGAGTCGCCGCAGCCGGCTGCATCCGGCGCCCACCGCAGGGGAAGGGGTCGGAAACGGGGTGGCAAGTCCCAGGGCTCAGCTCCTGCGCCCGGTCCCGCCACGCCCCCGTCCAGCTCCCAGCGACGCTGGGCAAAGAGCACGGAGCTGAGGGGACAGGTTGGGGGGGGGGTTTCCATCCATCAGCACCCCCTGCCCCGCACACGGGAGCGCCACAGCCCTGGGGCCTGAGGGAGGACGACACGGCCACCCTACTTGGAGAGCTGTGTTCTCGGGGGCTTTAGCTGGGGGGCACCTGGTAGATGGGTCTGTAAGAGGGGGCCCCTGGGGGTCGGTGTGGCTGTCACTCGTGATTTCCAGAGGAAGCGCTGGGCACCTGGGACCACCGGGCGTTCAGGGGCCAGCATCTGCGGAGGCCCCCGGCCCCTTTCCGAACAATTCCAACTGACTTCTGTGACCAAGTAGCCCGGAGCGCTCAGCCTACACACAGGAAGCTGCAGGTTGTCCAAGCCGCCCCCCTGGGCAGGGCCGGGCCCAGGGTTGAGTGGCACAGGCATCCTGAGGGAGAGGCCACCCCTGGGCCTGGCTCGCGGCCAGCGGGGCAGCTGGGGCACAGAGGAGCCCCCCGCCCTCGGCACAGGGCTCTAGGGGGCAGCTGAAGCCGGCACGGTGCCGGTTCTGTCACCACATCCGGGGCTGGGGCTGAGGAAGGAAGGAAGTCTGAGGCTGGAGCGAAAACCCAAACCAGCACCTGGGGGAGCGGCCTGGAGCCTGGCACGCGGCAGCCAGGCCACGTGGCGCCCCCGCCCTGGCGTGCAGCTGACCCCCACGGGGAACCCACCGCCCGTGCCCTGCACCCCCAGCAGGCAGCGGGAGTGAGGCAGGCAGAGGAGGGCTCAGGGCAGGGGCTGGCTGGGGACCCCGAGCCGCCCACCCCCAGGGCTCATCTCCAACCTGCCTCAGAACACAGCGAAGTGCCAGGAGGAAGAGGTGACGCGAGGTCTGCCCAGCCGGCCCCCGACTCACCGGTCCCACGGCCTCACCGCCGCCCACCCCACGTGCCCAGGTGGGGCAGGGCACACCTGCTGGTCAGGGCTCTGCCCCTGGGGACAGCAAGGAGGGGCAGCAGGAGATGCGGTCCTGTGCCCCCACTTCCGCCCTAGGGCCCTCCTGTCCCCCTCGCCACTCTGCCACAAAACCCCAACCACAGTATCCTTCCCCCCCAACTCCGCCCAGCCAGACCCCAAAAGACCGCTCGGTCACCCACCTTACTCCAAAGGGTTTATTGAGACAAGTTTTCACATACAAGTTCAGGGGCGGGGGGAGGGCCTTATAAACAGGAACCGAAGTGGGGACGGAGGGCACAGGGCAGACCCGAAAGAAGAGTGAAATAAATAGAGAAGAGTGGTGGGGGGGGGGGGGGGAGCTGACTATCACACAGTGATAACATGGGGCGGACGCCATTACAATCCCGGTTATTTGTACAGATATACAGGGTGGGCGGGGGCCCCTCCCCCAGGCAGCTCAGGCCCTGGAGGCCTGGGTTAGTGTCTGGAAAGCAGGGGAGGGGGGCTCGGGGATTCTCCCAGTGTGGCTCCCAGCCAGGGTGGGGGGATGGCGGGCAGGGCGGGGCCCCAGAGGAGAGAGAGCCTGGCACCTTCTGGCATCTTGGAAAAACATCCCCAAGGACCACCCACCCCACACCCGGCTACGCTGCCTTCAGGAAGGCAGTGGGTGTGGGACAGGGAGGAAGACCCCAGCGGCCGTCCTTGAGGGGCCAGCCCAGGCTGGGGTGTGGGGCAGGAGAGCCGAGGGGAGGGGCTCCCGGGGAAAGGGCCGTTAGCACCACCGGGCTCCACGCAGGCCTCTGAGCCTCGGCACGAGGCGGAGTCACCTGCAGGAGACGGGGGAGGCGGGGACGACACTGCAGCGCAGCCTCCAGTGCCCGTGCCCACGGTGGGGTCACCTCAGCAGTTCCAGCACCGGGCACTCGGGCCAAGCAGGCAGTGCCAGCGAGATGTCCGGGCCACGTGCGGGCAGGGGTGGGGTTTCTGCCTCCCCGTCCAGAGCGCAGAGGGCCCCAGCCCCTCACCTGGGCCCCCCCGGCCCGGCCCCTCTCCAGCCAGCGCAGCAGCCAGGGCGGGGCCAGTGGGCATCATACGAAGACCTTGGCCAGGGCGTCGGCGCCGGCGCTGGCAATGAGGGCCTTGCTGGGGTGGCAGGCCACGGCGTGGATGGCCTCCTCGTGCTTCTTGCGGTGGGCCGTGATCTCCTGCACGCACGTCTTGTTGTCCAGGCTCCACAGGCGCAGGGAGCAGTCATGGCCTGCGCGGGCAAGGAGCTCTGAGCCCACACCTGGCCTGTCTGCGGGCCTCGGACGTGGCAGGGCCTCGACCCACCGCCCCCAGCCCCCTGCTCCATCACCTCCCAACGCCCACCCAGACGACAGCCATCCTTTTGCACACATGGGCAGGCTTGGCCCCCTCCGCGGGGTCACCACAGCTCTGAGGACACGCCCTCCCCGCGGGGATGGGGCCCTGTGCTGTCTTCCATGCCCCACGCTGGGTGCCGCTGACCGTCCGCACAGCCGCCCTCCGAGGCCGGGCTCTCCGTGACGACCCCAGCAGCGAGAGACCGCCTGCTTCAGCCACTCGGCTAGCCCCTGCCTGACAAAGCCCCTTCCCCAAGCCCCGCTCCCCTGGATCAAGTCCTCGCCCCCTTCCAAGCCGCTGCCGGATGTGGAGAGCGGGGTGGCCCCGGCGCTCAGGCCTGCGTGGGGTTCCGCCAGCCAGGCCTGGACCGCCGTCCCCGTGTCTGTGACAGGGCATAAGCACCAGCGGCCACGACAGGCCAAGTGCCTCTGGCGGGTCCAGGCGCGGGGCTGCCCGCGTGTCCCTCTGCTCTTCCCCAACCCTGGACTGGAGGTCCCAACTTACTCCCTGACATGAGGAAGACGCCATTGGGGTCCACGGCGAGGCAGGTGACAGCATCCAGGTGGGCGACCATGGAGTGCACAGATTTACCTGGGGGGAGACGGCGGGGGGGGAGGCAGGCCCTGGAGAAGATGCGCCCACGTGGGCCCCAGAACGCCCTCTCCCTGCACTGGGGGCTGGGGCCCTCACCTGTGCGATTGTCCAGGAAGCGGATGCCCCTGTCGTCGTGGGCGGTGATGGAGAGGGGCTGGCTGGGGTGGCTCACCACCTGGTTGATCTGGGTTGGGCCTGTGAAGAAAAGGGGTGAAGAGGGGAGGTGTGGAAGGGAGAACTGGGGAGACCAGAGGAGCGAGAAGAACCCGGGGGCTGCCCACTCTCTCGCGCCTCGGTCCATCTGGCAGGCGGGCACCCCAGAGCCCCAGGCGGGCCCCTCCACGGGCCTCACTTCCTTCCTGCCCTGAACCCGAGGGCACGGGGCAGCCATCTGCAGTGCCAGGCAGCTGGGCCCAGACCCACGCCGCCGCCCTTACCGCTGCTCCCCCGGGACTCCAGCGTGAGGAGGGCGCTGCCCGTCTCCAGGTCGTACAGCACGGTGTCCCCTGAGCGGAAGGCGGCCACGATGTGCGCGGGCTCGGTGCTGGTGAAGGCCACAGAGGTGGGGACGTCGTGCCCTGGGGGCAGAGGGTAAAGGCTGCCGACAGGCCGCGCCCGGGAGCAGCGCCCGCCCGGCCAGGGGCCCCCGCTCACCGCTGGCTGCAGGGAAGGTGCACAGGCAGGCCGGGCTGCCGCTGGGGTCCCAGACGCGGACGGTGCCGTCGGCGGAGCAGGAGGCCAGGCGCTGCGAGGCGGGGCTGAAGGCCAGGCCCCACACGGCGTCCCCGTGGCCCTCCAGGACGTGGCTCAGGACGCTGGGGTCTGCAGGGCCACAGGCGAGGGAGCGCTCAGGCGGCCGGCCTCCCCCTGCAGGAGGGCTGCAGGGAGCTCTGGCTGCAGAACCCGGGCAGCCCTCAGAGCTGTCCCCGACCGGGCCCTGTGCTGCGGCCGCTCGGGACAAACGTGGGCCCTGAAGCCATGCCTCTGCTCCCCGCCGGCTCCCGGCCCGGCGTGCGATGCTTCTCAGGACTCAGTGAGGGGAGGGAGGCATGGCGGGGGCCCTGCGCCCCGACGGCTTCTGCTTGTTGCTGTGGGCCCAGCCCTTGGCCTACAGGGTCTCCTGGACCTGTATCCCGGTGCGGGAAGCTTTCTGGTCTCCCTGCAGTCCCCTGTCCAGGGCCCTGCGACAGCCCTGTGGCACACCTGGCTGGGACCGTTCTCTGGGAGGCAGGGGACATGGTCCTCTGACCTCTGACCTCCGCCACGAGATGCAGCACAGCCTCAGAGAGCTGTGGGGGCTGGTGCTGGCCTCCTCCTGACTCTCGGAAGCCCAAGGATGAAGCCTGGAGCGTCCCCACCGGGCCCCGGGCCCTGCTCTGCTCCCGTCTCCACCTCCCCTTTCTCCTCCCAGGCTCCTCTGCTCAACCACCTGGAGACCAGGTCCACTGCCCCTTCCACCACTACCAGTCCTGCCTCCTCTCGCCCGCCCCCAGCCCACACTCCATCCTCCATCCTCGATCCCACTGGTCCACGACCAGCCAGCCAGGAGCCCTCCACACCCCCAGGGCCTAGAGCACAGCGCGGTGGTGGCACACACGGGAAGAGCCCACTGCAGCCCGGTGCCAGGGCCGAGGGGAGGCAGGCAGGGAGCTGTCCTCACCGTAGCCGTCATAGGGATCCATGTTGAGGTCTGGAATCTTCCAGCCGTGGATGCGGGCATCTGCGCCCCCACTGTAACAGTACTCGCTGTTGCTGCCCACGGCCACTGCCAACACAGGGCCCCTGGAGGGTACAGAGTGGGGTGGAGGGAGCAAGACGAGGTCAAGACCATCTATGGCCACAGGACCTTCAAGTTCTCTGCCAGCGTTTCTCCAGGAAGGACAAAAGGTATCCAGGCTGCGCCGTGCGGGCACGCAGCCTGCCCCGCCACCCGCCACCCGAGGGGCTGTGCGGAGCACCAGGGGCAGGGGACCAACACAGAGCCCAGGGTGAAGGTGGGTGCAGGGGCCGGTGCTGGGGCACGCAGTCCTACCTGTGGGCCCGGAAGGCGTGGATGGGCTCCACGTCCAGGGCGGCATTCCTGCAGGGAGCCAGAGGGGCCGTGTCACCGAGCCCGCGCCCCCCGCGCCCGCCCCGCGCCCCCGCGGCCTGAGCTCACTTCCTGGCCGCGGCCGCCTTCTGCAGGTTCCAAAGCTTCAGCGTGCCGTCCTCGGAGGCGGTGAGCAGCGCCGACTGGCTGCGGTGGAACGCCAGCGAGCGGATGCCGTCGTAGTGCGAGCGGAGGGTGAACTTGGGGTTCCACGTCTTCTTGAAGGCGTCTTTGCTGTCCGACAGCTGTTGGGGGAGGGCCGCCTCAGCATCGCCTCGCCCGCCCGGCGCTCTCCCCTTCCTCTTTCTGGGCACAGTCCCCGCCCCCCACTCAACAACCCTCCACAGAGGCTGGCTCCTGGGAGACCACCCTTGCCTCTGAAGGGGTCAAGGGTCAACAAGGCTTTCCTGAGGGGTAACAGTGAGCAGGCTCAATGCGATGGGGAGGGCAGGCCTGGCGCCACGGCACAGCAGGCTAAGCCAGCAGAGCTGCTCTGCCTCGGGTCAGCTCCCTGCTCGTGGGCTGGGAAAGCGGCGGAGGACGGCCCCAGTGCTTGGGCCCTGCACCCACGTGGGGGACCCGGATGGAGTCCCAGGCTCCTGGCTGCGGCCTGGCCATCTGGGGAGTGAACCAGCGGATGCAGGGTCTCTCCCTCCGTCTGTTAACTCTGCCTTTCAAATAAGTACATCTTTTAAAAGAAAAAGATACAGGAGGCAGCACGGGCAAGCCCAGCACCTAGGAGCCAGGATGGCTGGGACACAAAGAGCAAGGGTCCAGGTGGCGGGAGGCAGGACCAGAGAGGTCAGCAGCAGCCAGAAATGCGAGCCACGCCCAGCCTCTGCTTCTCCTCATTGCTCTCGGCCATGGCAAGCAGGCTGCTCTGACCGCCGCCTGAGAGGCTGCGACTGGGGCAAGGTGGCGGCGGCTGCAGGCGGACAGCTCCAGAGGCCACGCCGTCTCGGGAGGGGCAGGCAGGAGAGCAGGCACAGGTTCACGGGGCCGGCTGGGGGAGGTCTGGGAGCCAATCAACAGGCCTCCGTGGGCGAGTCCTACGGACTGCCCGTGCCCTGATGGCGAGGCGAGCAGACTGCCACGTGGGCTTCAGCGCCCTGCCCAAGCTGGGCTCAGTCCACCCGAGGTGCCGGGGCCGTCACGGCCACCAGTCCTTCAGAGCCCGGGTCCACGGGCAGAGCGAGGAGCTCCGCCCAGCCTCGCGGCTGCACCCCCCAGCAGCACCCCTGACCCAGCACTCTGTGCCACACCAGGGACATCCAGAGGCCCGCTCGAGGAGGACTCCAGGCTCGGACGCTGCCCCAGAGGGCCCTCCCCCAGCCCCACTCACCCCACACTGGCCTGGCCCACCTGCACCCTCCTCCATCCCAGATCACTGCGGAAGGGAGGAGCCGGCACCACGAGGAAGTCGCAGGCCCCCGAAGCCGCTGGGCCACGGGCCACGGGCCACGGGCCACGGGGTCCCTCCCATCTGCCTGGCTCCCCTCTGTCACCGGGTGAACAGGAGCTGGGCGACCTCGCCACGTCCTCAGACACAGAGGACTGAGCCTGGGCCTGGCACGGGACACCCCAGGGACTTACGTCACAGCTGAGATCGTTGTCGTTGGTGACGGTGAGATCCGCCAAGTCCCCCAGGCTCACCTCCCCGCCCCCGATAGTGTCCATGATGAAGACGTCTGAGGAGAAGCCAAAGGAACCTGGTAGCGGGAGGGGCGGGGCGGAGAGGGCCAGGGCGAGAGAGAGACAGAGAGAGGCAGAGAGAGAGATAAGGGGCCAGCAAGAGAGGCAGGGAGGGCACAAGACCAAGAATCACAGCTGGAAAGGAAGAGACAGAGAGACAGACAGACAGACAGACAGTCGGGGCAGGACAGACAAAAAGAGGGAGACAGAGACAGACAGACCAACTTTTGGGACAGGGAGGCTGCAGACTGGAGGCTGGGCCTCACCCTGAGGACACGGGAGCCCTGGGCTTAGCTCTGCAGCCTCCCTCTGCCGTGGGCCCCAGGGGACGGGGCAAGGCTCGGGGCAGGGGCTCTTACCTTCATGAGGCCGGGGCTGGGGCGTGCCAGGAGGGGGGCCTGTCACTTTGGGGGGCAGCCCGTCCACATCCCGAAGGTCAGCCAGGATCCCCTGGAGTTTGACCCGACGGCTTTCTGCAGGGATGAGGCAGGGGGCAGGAGTCTCCCACCAGTCCCCCGGCTTGGCACAGGAGCCGCCCCACCCCACGCTTCCCTGCAACCGTAGGGGGTGGTGCTGAAGTGCTGGCCCCAGGTCGGGAAGGGCAGAGGAAACAAAGGCCAGCTGGGACCTTCAGGGGGGGAGGAGGCCCCCAGCTACCATCCCATGTGACCCCCGAGGGTCTCCAGGCAGGCCAGGGGTCACAGGACAGAGGGAGCCACGGCCCGGCCCCACCAGCCGCTCATCCTGCTCTCCCCTCGAGCCGGGCTACAACTAGACGCCTGCCGTGGCCCACGGGGTTTTCCCAGCCAGCCCCACGGCTCCCGCCCGCTCTCCTTGGCCCTCTCCTCTAAGGAAGCGTATCCGTCCGGTGGAGACCTGGGACAGGAAGCAGCTGTAGGTGGCTGCGTGTGGACGAGGCAGGCAGGCGTGGAAGGTGAGCAGAGGCCAGCCAGGAAGTCGCCCACTCACCCAGCTCATGGGGGTTTCCGTCTGCAGCACAGCGCCGAGGGTCTGGGGCCCCCTCCCCATCCTCGCCTGAGCCCAGGAAGTCAAACTCATTGATGGCATCCTCAGAGTCGTCCTCCTCGTCTTCATCCTCTATCTCGGGCGCCAGCGCCTTGGATGGGAGCTGCGGCACGGTAAAACCAGCTGGTCAGGGGCTCGGACGAAGACCAAGCCCACCAGGTGCAGGGAACACACAGCTGGGCTCCTGCCTCCTGCCTCCCCGCCAGCTCTGACCGCGGTGCGCCCCCTGCTGGCAGGTTTCAGCAGCGGCCTCCCACCCACCGGCGGGCACACAGCGCTGCCCTCCACCGCGGGCTCCTCCTGGCTTTGCCGAGGGTACTCCCGCTCCAGATCCAACACGCCCACCGAGTGCACAGCCTCATCACAAGCCGAGGGCAGCCGCTGTGGTGACCGCGATTACCCTCCCCGTACTACAGGTGAGGACGGAGCAGCCGCCCGCCCCAGGCCATTAGGTGCAACCTGGGCCCCCAGCCTCGGCAGCCTCGGACTCCAGGGAGCCGCTGACACTCCCCGCAGTCAGCCCCACAAGCTGGGGACTCGGGGGCGACACCCCGTGGGCGTCTGTGAGGGGACCTGAGGGGCGGGACATGGGGTGACCTAGGGCCCAGGACCAATCAGCTTGCCCGGAAAGGCAGTGGCTGGTGTCGGCGGGCATCAGGGCGGCACAGAAGCCGGAGCCACCACAGCTGCTCCGTGGGGTGTGTCCAACCACGTCCCCAGCAGCGCCTGGGACCAGGACCAAGTGCCTCGTGCAGCCGCTAACACCTGCCCCCCCGGGGGTGCAGGGGGCCTGCTCCACACGGGCTCCAGTCCATCACCCCCTCGCCAATCCAGAGTCAGGGCCCCTTCGTCACCCGGGCCGAGTCAGGAAGGGAAGCGGAGACAGAGAAGCCTGGGTCCAAGTCCCACCCGTGGGGGGCGGGGGGTCTTTGGGTCTGTCCAGGCTCCTAGCCAGGCCTTCCTCACTGCCTCCCACAGTCTACTGCACGGAGACAGAGGGCACGTGGAGGCAGAGACCCCCACGGGGAGGAGCCGGCCCACGGGGCACGTGGGACATGCACGGTGACCGACACCAGGGCTAAGGCCATCGAGAGAGGAGCAGGGTGGGAGACGTCTCCCAGAGGAGGCGACGTACAAGCCAAACTTCCAAGAGGGGGCATGGGGTCAGGTGACTAAGCAGACCCCAGGCCACAGACCCCCGCTCCGGCCTGCTCATCCCTGTCCTCAGGGCCTGCACCGGGAGCCTCGCGTGCACAAGCCCTCGTGCTGGGCCGACAACAGCCGCATCCCACGGAGCCCCGGCCCTGGGCCCAGCCACGCTCAGGGGTTTCCAGGTATTTACAGAGAGCCCGTGTCGGCCCTTTGCCGGGCCCGGGCACGGAAGAACAGAAAGACCCCAAAGGCCCTGCTGGCGGGACGAGCAGTCACTATCGGGCGGGTGCCTGTCCGCAGGGGAGCCCAGGAAGCGGAGCTGGGGCTGGGCCGAGCGCCCCGGGGACTCACGGGAGGGCCTGCCCCGGCCCCCCGGCACAGGACACGGCCGGCGGCGCACCTTCCCGCGCTGCTTCTTGTGCTGCACGCCGCCCAGCTCGTCGTCCTCGTCGCTGTCCTCGTCCTCACAGCTCTGCAGGAAGGGGATCTGCTCCAGCACCGAGCCGGCCAGGCGCTCTCTGCCGTCCTTGCCTGCCGCGTTCCTGCCCACGACAGGGGCCGGGGGGACATCAGTCCAACAGGGGACACGGCCCGGATGTGACGGCACCCAGGCTTGGTGGCCAAAGCTGGGCCCCAGCCTCTGCTCGATGCGTCCTCCAGCTGGGGACACACGGGGACGCAGCTCCCCACCCCGGCACGCGCCCCCGCAGGTGCTGAGTGGGAAGGCGCCAGGGGCCCAGCAGCCCCCCTCCATCAGCCTGGCCAGTGCACCGCGCTGGCCGGCGATTGGCAGACCCGCTCAGCAGGACAGAGGGACAGAGCGCTCCACCAACGCCCGCTCCCCTGCACCGGCCTGCCCTGAGGGGGAGGCGCAGGCGGCACCCCTCCCGCTAGCTCCTGGCCGCCCGCCTGCTGACGGGTCTGAGCAGAGGAGCGGCTGCCAGATAACCGAACATCGGGCCAGCATTCTGGGGACTTCCTGTAAGCCGCCCAGGCACACGGCCCTGCCTTGGCAGGGTTCACGGCCGCCTCAGCTGCCAAGCCCGGCGCGGCCTCCTCTCCTCTGCACGCCTGCCCTGGGCTCCCTGGGCTGCTCGGAGCGGAGGACCCGGCCTGTCCTCCCCAGCCCAGCATCCACGGCTCGGCAGGCGGCCGCTGCGTGTGGGAAGGGCCTGGCTCAGCTCGGCTCTCCTCCCTGAGCCGTCTCCACTCGCTCCCTCAGTGGCTTCAGGTGGCTGGTCCTGTGGCTTCCCAGACACGCCCCCGTGCTGCTGCCCTGGCGCTGGGCTCAGGCGGCCCCGCCCCGGGCCCAGCCCAGCTACTCAGAGCCCTCAGCAGACCCTGCGGTCACCCTCACCTCCTCTGTGAAAGGCGAGGGAGGAGCCCAGCCCTGCTCAGGCCCCCGCCTGCCCTCTGCCCCCGGCAGCCGCTCCTTGAAGCACACCAGGTGTGTCAGATCCGAACCACTGGCTTCCCATAGCCCTGGAGTGCAGCCTCAACTCGCTACGCGCGGGGAGGCCGCTGGCCTCTGCCTCGCGAGACGTGGGCCCCACCACAGCCCGCAGCCTGCAGCCACGCGGGCCTTGGTGCCTCCCGCAGGGCCACCTTCCCGCTGCCTCTGCCTAGAGCATTCTCTCCTCTGCCAGTGTCACCTCCGCAAGGAGGTCCTCCCGGCCCACCCACCCACAGCAGCAAGCCCCGCCACCCCGGCACCCCCCCTTTCCTCCTGTTTTCCACCCAGCACCGCCCAACAGGACATCTTCCCTTCGAGGACAGCCACAGGCGCGCGGTGCTACGGGGCGCAGGCCGGAGTCGGGGGAGGGGCTCCGCCGGGCCAGGGCTCACCTCTGGATCTGCTCCTCGATCTGCTTTACCAGCAGGGACTCGCCGCCGCTGAGCGCCCCGGGGCCCTGCGTGGCCCGGGGGGGCCCCTCGCTCGGCTCCACGGCCCCGTTGAGCTCCAGCGAGCGGCCCAGCAGGGAACGCACGCGCTTGGACCGCATGTCCAGGATGGTGTCCGTGTAGCCCACCTCTTCCAGGTACCTGCGGGGGCAGAGCCAGGGCAGGTCAGCCGTCCCCTGAGCCTCTCGTGCACGCGGGGCCCACGCGACCTCGAGTTGGGGCCGCCCCGGGGCGGACGCCGGCTCCGGCAGGAGCCTCTACCGCAGCGGCTGGCTTCCGAGGCTATTTCCAAGGGAAACCTTTGTTCCCGCGATGCCGCGACACCGGGAGGGCCAAGGGCGGAGGCAGCCTCCATGTCCGCTGCGGAGGACCCGGTGGCCGGGAAGAGAGCAGGCGGCGGGGCGGCGAGGAGACGGCACGGAGGCGTGGCCCCCGCTTACTGCAGTCTCGGACTTTACATCACTACCACACGTGGAAGCCGACAGCACACACCGCGCTCGAAGAGGCCTGGAGACGCCCGGGGAACTTACCTGCAGGGCCCTCGGGCGTGGAAGCGTTCCATTAGGGACGTTAAGAGGAACCTCGGCAACTCGCTACACTCACTTCTACAAACAGGCATTTTGAAGCCAGCTGAGACCAGCCTAAAGGCTTTTTATTAAAAAAGGAGACAGGAGCCGGCGCCGTGGCTCAATAGGCTAATCCTCCACCTTGCGGCGCCGGCACACCGGGTTCTAGTCCCGGTTGGGGCGCCGGATTCTGTCCCGGTTGCCCCTCTTCCAGGCCAGCTCTCTGCTATGGCCAGGGAGTGCAGTGGAGGATGGCCCAGGTGCTTGGGCCCTGCACCCCATGGGAGACCAGGAAAAAGCACCTGGCTCCTGGCTCCTGCCAGGATCAGCGCGGTGCGCCGGCTGCAGCGGCGGCCATTGGAGGGTGAACCAACGGCAAAGGAAGACCTTTCTCTCTCTGTCTCTCTCTCTCACTGTCCACTCTGCCTGTCAAAAAAAAAAAAAAAAAAAAAAGGAGACAGGGAGGCCGGCGCCGCGGCTCACTAGGCTAATCCTCCGCCTTGCGGCGCCGGCACACCGGGTTCTAGTCCCGGTCGGGGCGCCGGATTCTGTCCCGGTTGCCCCTCTTCCAGGCCAGCTCTCTGCTGTGGCCAGGGAGTGCAGTGGAGGATGGCCCAGGTGCTTGGGCCCTGCACCCCATGGGAGACCAGGAAAAGCACCTGGCTCCTGGCTCCTGCCATCGGATCAGCGCAGTGCGCCGGCCGCAGCGCGCCAGCCGCAGCGGCCATTGGAGGGTGAACCAACGGCAAAAGGAAGACCTTTCTCTCTGTCTCTCTCTCTCTCACTGTCCACTCTGCCTGTAAAAAAAAAAAAAAAAAAAAGAAAAAGAAAAAAGGAGACAGGGGGCTGGCGCTGTGGTGTGGCGGGTAAAGCCACAGCCTGCAGCGCTGGCATCCCACGTGGGCCCCAGTTTGAGTCCTGGCTGCTCCTCTTCCGATCCAGCTCTCTGCTGTGGCCTGGGAAAGCAATAGAAGATGCCCCAGTCCTTGGGCTCCTGCACCCACGTGGGAGACCTGGAAGAAGCTCCTGATCGGCTTAGCCGTTGCAGCCATTTGGGGAGTGAACCAGTGGATGGAAGACCTCTCTCTCTCTCTCTCTTTTTTTTTTTTTTTTTTTGGTGCTTCTCCTGGTCTCCCATGGGGTGCAGGGCCCAAACACCTGGGCCATCCTCCACTGCACTCCCTGGCCACAGCAGAGAGCTGGCCTGGAAGAGGGGCAACCGGGACAGAATCCGGCGCCCTGACCGGGACTAGAACCCGGTGTGCCGGCGCCGCAGGTGGAGGATTAGCCTAGTGAGCCGCAGCGCCAGCTCTCTCGCTCTCTCTCTCTCTCTCTCTCTCTCCCTGTCTCTCCCACTCACTCTTTGTAGTTCTACCTCTCAAATAAATTTTTAAAATTTTTTAAAATTAAAAAAAAAAAACACCAGTAAATGAGAGCCCTCTCCTTTTCTGTCTCACTGCCCTTCAAACACATTTAAAAAATGTAAAAAACACAGAGAGGGGCTGGTGTTGTGACTCGGAGGGCTAAGCTGCCACCTGCAATGCTGGCACCCCATGTGGGCGCCAGCTCAGGCCTGGCTGTTCCACTGTGGCTCCAGCTCCCCACTGATGCGCCTGGGAGACAGTGAAAGAGGGATCAGGTACCTGGGCCCCTGTCGCCTGTGTGGGAGACCCAAATGGAGCTCCAGGCGCCTGGCTGTGGTCTAGTCCAGCCCTGGCTGTTGCGGTCATTTAGGGGAGTAGACCAGTGGATGGAAGATCTGCCCCAACCCTGCCAACTCTGCGTTTCAAATAAAATAAAATAATTCTTTAAAACACAGAGGTGGGGGGGAGGAACGGGCAGGCAGGCACCCACGACGGGGAGGAAGCTGGGCTGCGGGAGCCCGTCCCATCTCTCTCACACCTGCCTAGGTACCAGCTGGGTGACCTCATGCAGACAGACCACTCTCTGCATCTCAGCCGCCTGTACTGATGTCACCCAGGGACTCACACAAGGAGTCAATGTGGGAAATGTTTAGCACGGAGCCAAACAACAGGCACTGACTGGGTGAGAGTGGATTCTCGTCACCTCCACCGTCGTCACCACCACCGTCTTGGAGCTGCTATTCTTTTTTTTTTTTTTTTGACAGGCAGAGTGGACAGAGTGGACAGAGAGAGAGAGAGACAGAGAGAAAGGTCTTCCTTTGCCGTTGGTTCACCCTCCAATGGCCGCCGCGGCCGGCGCACTGCGGCCGGCGCACCGCGCTGATCCGATGGCAGGAGCCAGGAGCCAGGTGCTTTTCCTGGTCTCCCATGGGGTGCAGGGCCCAAGCACCTGGGCCATCCTCCACTGCACTCCCTGGCCACAGCAGAGAGCTGGCCTGGAAGAGGGGCAACCAGGACAGAATCCGGCGCCCCAACCGGGACTAGAACCCGGGGTGCCGGCGCCGCAAGGCGGAGGATTAGCCTAGTAAGCCGCAGCGCCGGCTGGAGCTGCTAGTCCTGTGCACTTTAAGTGGTTCCAGATATTAGCATGAGGAAATATGGATGTGCATGAGCAGCCCCTGCTGTTCGCCACACGGGCTACAATACTGAAACATTCGGGAACGGCACTGGGGTGCAGAAGGTTAAGCCTGTCTGCAAATCCTACGTGGGCACCAGTTTAAGCCCCAGCTGCTCCGCTTCTGATCCAGCTCCCTGCTAATGCACCTGGGAAGGCAGCAGAGGACGGCCCAAGTGCTTGGACTCCCACACTCCTGTGAGAGACTCGGAAGAAGCTCCTGGCTCCTGGCTTTGGCCTGACCCTGCTCCGGCCATTACAGCCATTTGTGGGGTGAACCAGCAGATGGAGGATCTCTCTCTCTCTGCCTTTCAAATAAATAGATAAATCTTAAAAAAGAAATGTAAAGCAACCTCAGTGAAACACATAAGAGGAGACTGGCTATAGAGGGTTATGGTTAAACACAGACAATTATATGGTTCTTAAAATGACAACAGGGGCCAGCGCTGTGGTGGAGCAGGTAAAGCCGCCACCTGCAGTGCTGGCATCCCATATAGGCGCCGGTTCAAATCCCAGCTGCTCCTCTTCCCATCCAGCTCTCTGCTATGGCCTGGGAAAGCAGTGGAAGATGGCCCAGGTCCTTGGGCCCCTGCACCCACGTGGGAGACCTGGAAGAAGCTCCTGGCTCCTGGCTTCGCATCGGCGCAGCTTGGACCATTGTGGCCAACTGGGGAGTGAATCAGCGGATGGAAGACCTTCCTCTGCCTCTCCTGTGTAACTCTGACTTTTAAATAAGTAAATAAACAAATTAAAAAAAAAAAAGGCAACGTAGTTTAAATGAAAAGACGCTCACGCCGCCTACAGAACCAGTGCATTACAAAACGCAGCTGCAGCGCGGGGGACCCCCGCTTTACAGAAGGCGCACACGGGAGAGCCAGTGTGCTATGTGCCCAAGCGTTCAAGACTGGCAGCACCAGCGCCCACTGTGTACAGGGGGACAGGACTCCCAGGACGATACAGGGGGTGACTTCTAGTTTCTTTGTGCTCTCCCATATTTTCCATGTTTTCTAAAATGCACAAATCTTCTAATTAAAAAAAAAAAAGGAGTGGGCGTTGCGGCACGGTGGGCTAGGCTGCCACTTGGGGTGTCGGCACCCCATTTCCGAGTCAAGTCCTGTCACTGCTCCAGCCCAGCTTCCTAACGCGGGGGGGGGGCAGCGGCGGGGGGCGGCCCCAGGGCTAGGGCCCTGCCACCCAGGGAGTTTCAGGCCCGGGCTCCAGCCCGGCCCAGCCCTGGCGACTGAGGGCGTGTGGGGACTGAACCAGCAGATGGAGGGTCTCTCTCTGCCTCTCCTTCACCGCTCTTCCCGATTCATAGATCTTAACAAATACAGAGACCCACAGGGGTAAGTGGTGGCACGGCGGGCTGCCTGCTGCCACACCCGCGTGCTTGCTGCGCGTCCTGCGCCCAGCTGCCGGCTAAGGCGCCCGGAGCAGCAGGCGAGGGCTCAGCACGCTCACCCTCACACCCCCAGAACCCCTCGTTCCCTGTCCCCCCACGGCGAGACCCGGACAGAGCTCCTGGCTCTTGGCTTTGGCCCGGCCCAGCCCTGGCTGTTGTGAACATGTGGGGAATGAACCAGCAGATGGGAAATCTCTCTCTCTGATGACAAACACTTGTGAGAAATAGCTTAACAGTGCCCTTTAAGAACAATGGCACAGAGGCCTTCGGGGCCACGTTCCGGAGAGGGGTCCCCACACGCCTCTGGAGAGGCCAGCACACGGTGACAGGCCATCTCCCTGCAGCTCGGAGTCCCCAGTGGGGACGGGAGGGACCGTGGAGTCCTCGGGCTCACCCCCGCCCCGTCCACACGCGCTGGTCCCCGGCGGCCCGCCCCCCCCGCCGCACACTCACTGTCGGAGAAGCTGCCGCCCCTCCTTCCACGCCAGTGGGCTGTTCTCCAGGGTGACCGACTCCACGGGGCCATTGGAGACTGGCAGGGGAGAGAAAGGGGGGGCCGTCTCACGCGGGGCACACACCGACCTGTCAGCCTCCTGGGCACTGTACTCCGCCCTGCGCCAGGTCCCTCCCTCCTGACTCACCAGCCCCGGGTGGGGGGGTGTTTCTCTGGAGACCCAGGTAGTCCGGTCCTTTCCCACACAGAGCTGGCCCGGCTCTGAGGGGCCAGGCAGACTGGGTTCAAGTGCAACTCTGCTGCTCCCCAGCTGCGACCCGGAACAGGTGCAGCGTCCCGTTCACTAGCGTGTGGATGCCCTCCGGGGCTCCCAGGCCAGCGGCTTGGTGCCCAGGCAGTGTATCGGGAGGGGGTCTGGGGCTCCTTAGGACCCCGGCAGCCACCCTTGGAAGGGGGTGCTCGCGGGACCCCTGGCAGTTCTCAGTCGTGACTCTCGCGCGCACACAGCCCTGCCATCCCACTCGTCACGGGGCTTTTGGCGAGCGGAGCGGACGCAGGCAGGCGTCTCTGAGCCCCCACAGCTGGCAGCCGGGCAAGCCCGTCGACGCCCTGAGCAGCGTGTCGGGCCCCCGCGGCTGCCGTGCTGCCACGCTGGCGAACAGCCGCTGAGGCCCCCTTTTCTCTCTGAGAAAAGAGGCTAGGGTAACAGCTCCCTCCCGGGACGCTGCGAGGACGGACAGATAATGCGCTTGGTATTTCATTCGTGACGTGTGCAGCAGCCTGCCCTGGGGCACCGCCTCCGGCCAGCAGTCCGTGACACCAGATGACAACAGTCACTAAAAGGCCACCCAGCTGCCAAGAGCGTGGCCACCTGCCATCGGCCGCTACGCCTTCCTCTCACGGCTAATTCCCTCGGACTCCGCCAGATCGCTCTCTGCCAAAGCTGGCGATGGCGGAAGTGAGGCAGAGCAGACGTCCTGACAGGTCGGGGGGCTCGGGCTAAGCCGAGGTCTCCACGGTCCCCGGGCGTCCTCCACACACCCACACCTCTCCCAGTCACCGACTAACACGCTAGGCTCTTCCCCTCTGAGGGAGCCTGGACTACGAAGGCTGGAGGGCGCTGACCCCGCCACCTCTGCTCTCCGTCATGTCCCTGCCGGGTGACCCGCCCACAGCCCACAAGGAACACACTCGGGGGCAGGAGTGACTGACAGCCTCGTGCCCACACTGCCTCTTCAGTGAAGTCCTCGCAGCGCTCCCACGCTGTCCACGCACCCTATAAATAGCCCGGCCCCCACTCCTCGCGAGGCACGCAGGGAGCTGCCTGCGTCTCTCAGTTCCGCAGAGGGGGCGGGCAGGACGGGCCCAGGGCCCCGCACGGCACCAGGCATAGAGCAGCCCACGAGGGGGGCCCTGCACCCCCCACCCCCGGCTCAGCCCCAGCCAAAGTGAGAAAGAGGCGCTGTCCACCCCTGCCCGTCACACCACGCAGCCACATGGGGGTACCTTGTTCTGACAGATCCGGCTTCTTCTCGCCCTGGTTCAAGTCTGTCCCGAACTTCAGTTTATGGTATTTGGCCCTAAAAGACAAATGCTGTGTGGACTGAGACACGAGGGGAGAGGGCCCGAGGCCTCCCTCACCACTCACCCTCCCTGCTGGAGACGGCACCCCGACGGCACAGGCAGCCTAGGCGGCCAGGCCAGCTCGGGAGGGCCTGGAGCAGCCTCAGCTCCTTAGCGGAAGTGGGGCTGACACCGCCATCCGCCATGGACCGGACGAAGGGGATGGCGAGGACCCAGCACCCACCATGCCTGTCACCCCCTCGCATAGCACCCTGCAGCACTGGGCTGATGGGAGGGGTGCCTCCTCCCGCAGTCCCCCTGCTGGGAGGCAGGGGGCGCCCCGGAGGCGGGCGGCCCCAGGCTCACCTCTCCTGCTTCAGCGCGTACTCCAGCATCTTGATCCGCCGCA
Organism: Oryctolagus cuniculus; assembly: GCF_051225735.1. Lineage (NCBI taxonomy): Eukaryota > Metazoa > Chordata > Mammalia > Lagomorpha > Leporidae > Oryctolagus > Oryctolagus cuniculus. Next base: position 11,784,566 of record NC_142884.1, on the reverse strand, counting down.
CCAGGTCCGTCTTCAGATTCTCCTGCCCCTTCCTCTCTCCCTGGAGGAAGGCCACCTGGGCCTGGGGCCGGAGAGCAGCGGGCTCAGGGCTGGGCTCCGCTGGCGTGCCCCTCGCCCACAAAGGCTCAGCTCCACTCCGACCCTCAGGGTGCCCATGGCCACTGCCAGGGCACCCCGGAGCGGGGAGGACCTGCTGCCTCCAGGGGCCCCGCCAGGTCGCCCACAATGGAAAAGCTCAAGAGGAGTCCATGCCCCCTCCTGGAGAGCAGCCAGGTGCTGGCCCAGGCGAGCTGCCCGAGGTGGCGCCCCCTCCTCCCGCCACAGCATCTGTCACTGGCAGGCGCGGGACGACCAGAGAGGGTGGCTGGGCTCAACCTCCACCACCACTCCAGCACGAGAAGCCTCCAGGGGCCCCCCTCGGGTCACCTGCCTGGAGTGTGGGCGCGGCCGGGCACTTCCGCCGTCTGCTGGCTCGGGCTGCCAGGCTGTGGACAGGTCCTTGCACGCTGGGCCAGCAGCCTTCGCGCAGACCCCGGCTGCTGACCACATTCCGGAAGCCCTTCTGCCAAAGCCCTGAGCACAGGGGCTCATCCCTGGCAGCACTGCCCTGTCCATGACTGCCGGAGCTCCAGGCCAGCACCCACCTTCTCTGAGCGCTCCCCCTCTAGACAACGGGCGGGCAAGGCCTCGCCTGCAGGGGCTGGCCTCTCAGCCCAAGGCCAGCCCAGAGAAAAGGCCGACGGCAGCCGCACGCTCTCACCATGGTCATCCTCCACCACCTCGGCGGGTCTCCCAGACAGCCCCAGCTTCCTGGCCAAGCTCCCTGCGCACCACGTGCCTGACAAAGGGGCTTCGGCGGCAGCCCCCAGGCCGTGCTCAGGGCCAGCTGGTCTGGGTAGCTCTCGTACGCCCACCCATGCTGCCCGCTCTCCGCTGAAGCTCGCCGGCCACCTGCCTGCCCACGCACAGGGAGCAGGGCTCAGCTCTGCTCTCTCCTCTCGGATCAGCAGAGAACAGAGCACGCCCACTGCTGGTGGTCGTAATGCAGCCCACCCAGCTTAGAGGCCAGTGGGCAACAGCTACAGGACGCCTGGGCAGGCCGAGCCTAACAGTGCAGACAGTGCAGCCCACACGGCAGAGCCCAGAGTAGGCGCCCAGCTCCGGCTCCCGACTCCAGCTCCCAGTTCGTGCAGACCACGTCACTGGGCTCCTGCCTCCTCTGCAGAAGGCACTGAGCTCCGGGCTCCCCAGCCGCAGCCACTGCAGGAACTTGGGAGGTGACCCTGGGCTGGGCACCTCTCAGGTTCCTCGTGCCCATCCTACACACACCGCGCGGTGCTCGGCTGCCTCTCGCGTAAGGGACACGCACACATCTCGCAGGACAGAGTCCCTCCTTCATCCGTCTGCCCCACAGACACTATCAGACAGGGAGGACAGACGCTGACCACCGGGGCCTGCTGGTCCCCACATGGGGGCTACAGGCACAAGCGGACGCCGCCCCCAGCTGTGCCGTGGAGACGCCCCGTCTGTCCGCGGAGAGAAGGGACTTTTCTCCCAGGAACATCAGAGGCCAGACAGACCGACCACTCCCAGGCGGGCGCCGCCTCTGGACAGAGGTCTCTGTCTGTCTTCTCAGTACCGTGAGTCCACTCCGAGTCGTTTTAGAAGCGGAAGACAGGCCAGTCGCAAACACTGGCCCCGCACTTCCTCCCACTGCCCAGCCTGTGGGCCGCGCTGCCGCACCTTCTCTGTCCCAGGCCTGGCGGGAGCTTGGACCCGGCCACCGTGAGGTGCCTCCCACGGGGAACAGGCACCGTCCAACACCCCCGGGCGTCATGGAGAAGCCACGTGACGCCCGCTCCCCTCCCCTGGGGCTCAGGGCAGCACAAGGCGCAGGCGTGAGCGGTGAATGCTCCATGCACTGGGACTGTCCCCAGGGCAGGAGGGACAGCTGGATGAGCACCTGAGGCTGGGCAGGATGGTGCTGCCGGCAGAGGACAGGGACAGGAGCCCGCGTGGGGTCAGCAAGGGTGGGAGCACACACTGACCAGCGCGAGGCGTCAGCCTGACAGCCCGGCAGCTACAGTCTAAGCCCAGAGGCGGCACCAGCGTGGCCGGATGTAAAGGTGCCTCCAGCCACAGGGTGACCGGATCGGGGTGGGAGGAGCAAAGGGGGCAGGCACAGAAACCCCAGGGAGAGACGGCAGTGGCCCCCAGGGGTGGGGTGATGAGTGCCTGTCCCACCTCCTGGCCTCACTCGCACGGCCTCCCTCCCTGCACCCTCATCAAAGTCCGATCTCCCTCCTAACCGTGGCGCCAGCTCTCACCTGCTTTGTCGTCCCTTCCCAGCTCCTCCGGCACACAGGGGAGGAGAGAGAACCAGAGAACGTGGTTGGCAGCTGCGCCCCAGGCTGGTGGAACGCCCCCACACCGGGAGGCGCTGGGCCAGATCTCCCTGCCGTCTGGCTGGCTGCGGGGCCTCCGCGGGCGGCAGGTGGGGCTGGGATGTGCCTGTGCTCTGCAGCTCACACGCTCACGCCCAGAACCCCTCGTTCCCCCAGACGCTCTCCCTTTCCAGGTCTGCCCCAGCCTGGATGGCGGTCATGCCAGCCAGCCCTGCTGTCCTCCACTCCCCCCAAGCACAGGGCTCGGGGCAGGGTCAAGCCTCCGGGGTAGGGGCCAGCCCACACGTCTCCTCGGGCATCTCACCACGGCATCTCCCACAGGAATATCTGCTTCAGACCCCTCCCCAAAGAGTGTCCCTCTCAGAGGTGCCAAAAACACAGGTAGAGGGGCCAGCGCTGTGGCACTGTGGCACAACAGGTTAAAGCCCTGGGCGCCGGTTTCAGTCCCGGCTGCTCCACTTCCGATCCAGCTCCCTGCTAATGCGCCTGGGAAAGCAGCAGAGGATGGCCCAAGTGCTTGGGCCCCTGCACCCACATGGGAGACCTGGAAGAAGCTCTTAGCTCCTGGCTTCGGATTGGCTCAGCTCCAACTGTTGTAGCCATCTGGGGAGTGAACCAGCAGATAGAAGACCTCTCTCTCTGTAACACGGTCTCAAATAAATTAAATCTAAAAATAAATAAATAAATAAATAATACCCAGAGCCACACCACAGGGAACTCAGCCGTGAGTGCGGGGTGGCCTCGGCGGCCTCCCGCACACACCAACCTCCTCTTTCGGCCTGGAAGCTTCTGCCGGGCGGAAACAGCGGCAGCCCCGCAGAGCCCGCGCCGAGCCCACCCCTGCTTACTCTCAGACTGCAGACTGCGGGTCCTGGGCACGCACGCCGCGGGCACGGAATGAACGCTCAGCGCTGGAGCTCGGGGAAGGTGCCCCAGCACAGGTGCGTGCGCGTGGGCAGCGCCCCTGGCAGCCCTCGCGGCCCCTGCACACGCACGCAGGCACGGAAGGCCACCACTGCGGCCGCTTCTGAAGCGGGGAAACCCGGGATCTGTCTCGGCACCAGCAGCAGGGGTCAAGCTGAGTGGCTGCAGCGGGCGCTTCCGGCCGCTCCCCATGGGACAGGAGGGAATCCCACACACGTGGGCATGTGCAAAGTCACAAAGTGGACATCCAGGGTGCTCCCTCCTGTTACACACACGGCCAAAGGAACGCACCCACTTCCTCTCGGACCCCAGAGCGGCTGCGAGGCGAGGGGCTCAACACAGCCCTTCCTGCGGTGAGTCTCCCAGACGGTAGGGCGCACGGGTGGGAGGTGCCAGAGACCCGGCTCCAGCGACCTGGGGAGGCCCCGCGCGTCCCCGGCCCGGGGTCCTCATCTAGACTGTGGCAGAGAGCTGGAGAGCACAGACCAGCTCTGTCGCTCACCCCCTCAAAGCCTCTGTTTCCACTCTGATCACTAGACTAACTGCCGAGTGTGACAGAACAGAGCTGGCACATAATACACACTCAGTAAACGGCAGCTCTCCCGGTCGCTGAGTGAGATAACCCTGGCCCTGACCACACAATGGGGTGTTGAGAAGAGAGCGGGACACAAGGCTAGCCCTCACGGAAGGATTCCGCCCCTCCAGCCACAGCCCCTGCTCCCACTGAGACGGCCAGGGAGCCCGGCTGCAGCACTCCCTCCCTGCCCGGTTCTCAGGGGTTATCAGCTCCAGTGCCGACGGGGGGCTCTGCTGAGAACACCCCAGCCAGGCTCTCACCTCCGGGCTCCTGGGGACACCGTGCAGGGGACAGGCGGCTCGCCCCTCAAGGTCACCAACCCAGCCACACCTCATCCCGGGGCGCACTCCTGGCCAAACCGCCAGGAGGTCCTTCCCCAAACACGCCGCCCGCCCCCACACTGCTCCCGCGGATGCATCGGCGAGGGTACCCTCCATCCCTCTTCTTTGTCCCCATTCCGGGTGTCCTCATCTGCCGGACACCCCACTGCAGCTTAGGGCTCCCTACCTGCCATCCTACACCCACCTGCCTTGGCCGCCACACCCCCAAGCTGCGCCTCCACCGCCCAGCTCCCACGCCCACGCTCCCTGGGCAGTCCCCTGCCCTGTGCCGGCTTCTACCCCAGGACCCCTGCCCTGCACTCGGCAGCCACCCAGATGGGGCTCCCCAGATGCCTTAAGAGGGGAGGGGGCCCTCTTCATCCCGGGGCCCCCGGAAACTCTGTGCCACCCCCGGAGTCACGTGTCAGTCCCCTGGCCCAGACGTCCGAAACACACCCCATCCGAGGCTCCCGGACTTCCTCTCCCTGCTCCTCCGGGCTCCCGGCCCGTAGGCAGCCGAGTCCCAAGTGCCCCAGGCGCCCCGTCTATCCCACCCGGACTCGGCTTGCACCTTGCACCTTGCACCTGGTCGGGGACGGGGGCAGGGGATGGGAGACCTGGGGCAGCGGCGACACCGCTCAGGTCTTCCTCCGCAACTCCTCGCCGGAGCTCCCCGAGGCGCCCCCGGGCCGCGCGCCGCCTCCCGCCGGAGCCCCCGGCCGAGCGCGCACTCCCACTCCCCACTTCAGCCGGGGTCGCTCCTCCGCCCCTTTCTTCCCGCCGGCGCCGGCCGAGCGCCGATTCTCGCCTGGGCCCCTCCACTCCCCGCCGCCGCGCCGCGGCCGCCTCAGGACCCCCGGCCCCGGGCTGCCCCCCACTCGCTCCCCGGGACCGTCGCGTCCCCGCCCGCAGCCCCCCCCCCGGCCGTCCCGGCGGCCATTGCTCCAAGATGGCGGCGGCGGCGGCGGCGGGTGAGGCCGGGCCGGGCCGGGCCGGGCGGGGGGCCGGGGTCCCGGGGTGGCGCTCACCTGCAGCTCGGCGCGCTCGGCCTCCCAGCGGGCCTTCTCGGCCTCGAAGCGCGCCCACTCGTGCTGGATGAAGTGCAGGATCCCCGGCAGGCTGAGGGGCTCCGGGCCCGCTGTGGGCCCGGGGCTGCCTCCGCCGCCGCCTCCCTTCCCTGCCGGGCCAGGCCCGGGGGCAGGGGCAGAAGCCGGGGCCGCCCCAGTCGGGCCGGGACCCGTGCCGGAGCCGAGCGGGCGGCAGGGGGAGGCGGCGGCGGCGACTGCGGCGGCCGCTCGCTCCTCCATCATGGAGGCGCCGGGGCCGGCCCGCGCGCCCGCTCAGCCTCGCGCGCCTGCGCGGCCGCGCCAACCCCCCCCCCCTGCGCGCGCGCTCGGCGGGGAACCGGGGGACGGGGGCGAGCGTGAGGCCGGGCGCGAGCCTCGCCCACCCTGGGCGACCCCGAAGGCGCGCGTGCGCGCAGGGCTGGGGGGCGGGGACGGGCGAGCCGAGGAGGGGGCCCGGGAGACCCAGGCCCCGCGCGCGGCGGTCGCCCTTGCAGGAACGAGCCTGGGGGCAGGGGTCGTGTTCTGTCTCCTTCCTCCCACGTCACCCCACATACCCGTGCCCCGGACAGTCACTGTCAAGGGCGACCACCAGGGGTGGTGTAAGCGCGGATGGGCATCCTTTCTGAGTACCGGCTTGGCCGGTTGTCATGGTAACCTTTCTCCAGCACGGAGCGTCCCCCACCCCCACCATTATGGTTATGGAGCCCCAAACCCTCTGCACCAGGAGGAGGTTGCTAAGGTAACCTAAGCCCCTGCTGGTCCTGCCCCTACCTTCTTTAGTTACTATGGCAACCCCCTCTCATGTAGCACCCAGGTGAAAAGGACCGAAGCCCCCAAGGACACTAATCTCTTGAGAGAAGCATCTCTTCTTCATCCCCTCCCCCGTAGCCACCCTGCTGGCATTACCATGGTAACCATCTCCCCCTTCCCATCAGTGGGAGGTCCCTGGACCAAACCAACCAGGTGTTTTTATTTAGAGGAGAGACCATGCTGGAGGGCCAGTTGCCATGGCGACAGGGCCTGGACCATCCCCAGGGAGGTCAGAAACAGGCAAGGCCGAGCCCTGGTTACCATGGTAACAGGGCAGCATCCCCCCCCTTCCAGTGACCCTAGGAACCGGGCCTGCTAAGGTAGGGATGTGGAGGTGTTGTCATGGTGACCGTTTGTGTCACTTCCAGCCCTGCCTCTTCGGGACACGGTCATGAGAGAGGTGGTTACGGGTTGCCATGGTGGCTGACCTCCCTCCCTGCACACCCCTCTCCTGAGATGCCCCAGGTGGTGCCCGAGCGGATGGGACTTCGGGAGGAAGGACCCCCTGACCTGCTCGCCACCTTGGCCGGCGGGCACAGCCAGGCTCTGCTGTGTGGCATTGGCTGAGTCGAGGTTTCTGGTTCTTCCTCAGCTGTGCGGCTGAGCTGGGCTGGCGCCGCCCTCCTGGAACCCCTCCAGCCTGCGACCTAGGAGGTAAGGAGCCCTGGTGTCGCCAGCACGCGCGTGGAACCTGTCCTGTCCTTGTCCCCCAGGCTTGCTCCTGCTCCCGTCTATGCGTCACCTCCCTTCCCTTCTGCAGCTGCAGGGGCTGAAGCTGAACCCAAATCAGAGTTCAGGCCCCGGGAACCCCGTCCGGAAGGAAATCCGGGCCCGCCACACCGTTTCGTGGGAGGTGGAGAGACAAATGAGATCCCAGCTTCGCTGTCCTCCCCTTCCCTGTCCACCTCTGTCAAGTGAGCCCTGTTGCTCTCTCGTGCCCCCTGCTGGCTTCCTGACGCACCTGCAGGTTGCCGGCTCGGGTTCTGTCTTCCTTCCTGGAGGGCTCCGCGATTCATTCACAACACAGGGATGGCGCAGAGGGCACTCGATAAGTATCAGTTTGTTAATGAGTTGAATTAATTCATGAATTAATGAATGAATGTGCTTGGCAAACACCTGGCAGGCTGGGCTAGGGAGGGCTCCGCAAAGATGCACAGGGAGTTGGGCTGCGACCCAGAGAGGCAGCGGTTTGGTGGTTTCCCGCAGGGCTGTGCAGCCAGCTCCTCAGGTGGAGTCCTGGGCCACTCTCCCAGTCGTGTGCCCTGAGCACGCGACACCTCCCCAGGCCTCCGCGTCCTCCTGTCCAGCGTGATCATGACACGAGGGCATTCAGTGAGCGAGAGCAGGCCAGAGCTCGGGCAGGACTGCTGGCATCGTCTTCCCGACCCAGAGAGACGTGGAGCAGTCGGGCCTCGGAATCCCCTTGCCCTGCCCCGTGCCCCAGCGGCGGGCTTTGGAGCCCCCCCAGCAGGCAGAGCCATGGCGGGGGTACCCGGTTCCCCTCGGAGGCGGCGTGAGTCACGGCAGGGCCGCACAGAGGGAGGACAGGAGCTAAGCCCAGTGTCACCAGGGTCCTTCCGGGCGCCGAGAGGGAGCAGGCTGTAGGAGCAGGGCCGAGGATTCTGTGGTTGGAGAGCGAGAGCGGAGCCTCCACCCCCACCCCGCCGCGTTGGAGCTCCCGGAGGGCTGCTCCCTGTCTCTGTGTCCGCGCTGCCCATCAGCCAGAGGAGGGGTCAGTGTGAGCCCCAGAAGGCAATTCCAAGGTTGCCTTTGAAAAAAAATTTTCACTTATTCCAAAGGCGGAGTTCGAGGCAGATCTTGCATCCGCTGGTTCACTCCCCGAGTGCCTGCAGCAGCTGGAGCTGGGCCAGTTGCCTGGAGCGCCATCTGGGTCTCTTGTGTGTGTGTGTCAGGGACCCACGCACTTGGCCATCACCTGCTGCGTGTCAGAGCGTGGTCTCCAACCCAGGCTCCTGCTATGGGATGTGGGCATGTCAGCCACTTGGCAAGCCGAGTCCACCCAGCAGTTACTCATGAAGTGCAACTTGGAGTCTTCTCTCTTATTTTTAATTGATTTATGTTAGAGATCCAGACAGACAGAGAGCGTCCATCTGCTGGTTCACCACCCGGCCCCCTGCCCCAGAGGCCCGCAACAGCTGGGGCTGGGCTGGTCCAAGGCCGGTAGGCAGGAACTCCTTCCAGCTCTCCCACGCAGGTGGCGGGGACCCCACTCCTTGAGCCACGGCCTGCTCCCTCCCAGGGTGTGTCTGGAAGCTGGACTTGGGAGCAGAGCCGGGCCTGAAACCCAGGTACCCGAGGGGGGGGGGAGGGAATATTCGAGAAAGCGAGAAGACCAGGCCAGGGCCCGGGAACATGGCGCTAAGACAGAGCTTGGCTCCAGGGGACCTGCGTGGGCTTCACAGATGCAGAGAAAGCCCGCCCCGGCCATCATGTCGTCATCAGGTGCACTCTCAGGGCCGGGCCCTGGGCAAAGGACAGAGGAGAGAGCCCTGGCTGTGCCCTCCAGGGCTCACAGTCTAGGGAACCGACAGGTCCATCCCCAGCCAGAGTGGGCAGGGCCGGGAGGGCAGGGTCAGGGCTCTCACCTGCTTCCCCGATGGTGCACACTGGCAAGAAGCTGGAATGAGAAGTGGGCCAGGGCTGAAACCCGGCCCCGCCAAAATGGGCCGCAGGCGTCCCAGGCGTGCACCTGCTGGACCAACGCCTGCCCCGCGGCAGCTAACATCTCCAAGTTGGAGTTCTGATTTAAAAAAAAAAAAAAAAATATATATATATATATATATATATATATACACACACAATTCTGGCTTTTCTTGCCAAACCAAAGTGATCTGGCTGACCACCAGGAAGGGGCTGACCAGATGGCACAGGAAGTGGAGAAGTGAGCAAGAGGCGGGGGGGGGGGGGGGACGTGGGGGCTGCAGCATGGGCCCCACCCAGGAGCCAGGGTGTGGGAGGGACAAACCAGAGGTGGCTTCCTGGAGGAGGGAATGAGAGGGAGGTGCCAGTGGGCTGAAGGAGTGTGGATAGGGGAGGGTGGAACTGAACTCGGGAGAAGGGGAGAGGCCCATCAGAGAACACAGAACACCCAGTGTGTCCCCGGCTCCGTCCTGGGTGGCGCTGGAAGCTCGGATCCTGCCCTCCTGGGTGCCACTATGAGTGATGACTGAAACTCAGACCGGGGTGGGGGAGCCAGGGACCTGAAGGACCCCGCGGTGTGCATGGCCCGGCCTGCAAAGTCAAGGAGGGCTTCCCGGAGGAAGGGAAGGCAGAGCTGAACCAAACGGGGGAGCGGGAGCCGAAGGGGATAGCGAGGCTAGGGCTTGGGAGAGGTGCGGGTGGACTACTAGCGCCAGTTTCCCCTTTGTTCTCCCTCCCCAGGATGCCCCGCGGCCCAGCGAGGGCCTGACGTCAGCCCCATGCGGCTCACCCGCTGCCAGGCTGCGCTGGCAGCCGCCATCACCCTCAACCTGCTGGTCCTCTTCTATGTCTCCTGGCTGCAGCACCAGCCCAGGGCCGCCCGGGGCCGGGGCCCGCGCCGCGCCTCCGCCACTGGCCCCCGCGTCACCGTCCTGGTGCGGGAATTCGAGGCCTTTGACAACGCCGTGCCCGAGCTGGTGGACTCCTTCCTGCAGCAGGACCCGGCCCAGCCCGTGGTGGTGGTGGCCGACACGCTGCCCTACCCGCCTCTGGCCTTGCCTCGCGTCCCCAATGTTCGGCTGGCGCTGCTCCAGCCCGCTTTGGACCGGCCCGCGGCGGCGGCACGTCCGGAAACCTACGTAGCCACCGAATTCGTGGCTGTGGTGCCCGATGGGACGCGGGCTGAGACCCCGGGCCAGCTGGAGCGCATGGTGGAGGCTCTCCGGCTGGGGGGCGCGCGCCTGGTGGCCGCCCCGGTCGCCACGGCCAACCCCGCCCGGTGCCTGGCCCTGAACGTCAGCCTGCGTGAGTGGACGGCCCGCTACGGCCCGGCGCCTGCCGCACCCCGCTGCGACGCCCTGGACGGGGACGCGGTGGTGCTCCTGCGCGCCCGCGACCTCTTCAACCTCTCGGCGCCGCTGGCCCGGCCGGTGGGCACCAGCCTCTTCCTGCAGACCGCCCTGCGCGGCTGGCAGGTGCAGCTGCTGCCCCTGCGCTTCGCCGCGGCGCGCCAGCCCCCGCTGGCCACGGCGCACGCGCGCTGGAAGGCGGAGCGCGAGGGGCGCGCGCGGCGGGCGGCGCTGCTGCGCGCGCTGGGCGTCCGCCTGGTGAGCTGGGAGGGCGGGCGGCTCGAGTGGTTCGGCTGCAGCAAGGAGACGACGCGCTGCTTCGGGACGGTGGTGGGCGACACGCCGTCCTACCTGTACGAGGGGCGCTGGACGCCCCCGTGCTGCCTGCGCGCGCTGCGGGAGACCGCCCGCTACGTGGTGGGCGTGCTGGAGGCGGCCGGCGTGCGCTACTGGCTGGAGGGCGGCTCGCTGCTGGGGGCGGCGCGCCACGGCGACATCATCCCGTGGGACTACGACGTGGACCTGGGCATCTACCTGGAGGACGTGGGCAGCTGCGAGCAGCTGCGGGGCGCCGAGGCCGGCTCGGTGGTGGACGAGCGGGGCTTCGTGTGGGAGAAGGCCGTGGAGGGCGACTTCTTCCGCGTGCAGTACAGCGAGAGCAACCACCTGCACGTGGACCTGTGGCCCTTCTACCCCCGCAACGGGGTCATGACCAAGGACACGTGGCTGGACCACCGGCAGGACGTGGAGTTCCCGGAGCACTTCCTGCAGCCGCTGGTGCCGCTGTCCTTTGCGGGCTTCGTGGCGCAGGCGCCCAACAACTACCGGCGCTTCCTGGAGCTCAAGTTCGGGCCCGGCGTCATCGAGAACCCCGAGTACCCCAACCCAGCGCTCTTGAGCCTGCCGGGAAGCAGCTGAAGCCCCGGGGCCAGGGCGTCTGGGCGCCTGGAGCTGCGTGAAGACGCTTTGCTTGCCAGGTGGTGGGGCTGTGGGTGTGCGCGCAGAGAGGGGGCGGGGGCCCAGCGGAGAAAGGTGAGCCCGCTTCTGCGGGAGGCAGGTTAGGCCCAAGATGGGGGCCACGTCGCGAGGTTCTCCATCCGGGGAGGGGCTTCCTAGAGATTGAGGGGGCCGCTGGCATTTGGTGGACAGATCCGGGGACTCCGAGCTGACCTGCAGGGCCCAGGGCCATCTCGGACCCTAGAGGTGGGTCCCGCCGGGTACTCCAGGAGCCGGGGCGGAGTTTTGCAAAGAGACCGGGCGCTTGGGGCCTAGGGCACCCCCGACGGCTGGCGGGGGCGTTCCCGGGACTCCGGCGACTGGGTCTCTATCGCCGCTAGGGGGCGCGCCTGTCCTACTGCCGGGGCCGCGAACCCAGGGCCTCGGAGGCTGTGGTCTTCTGTCCAGGCCTCCGTGGGGCCCAGGACGGCGGTGACCACCTCCCTCCCTCGGGGATCTCGGCGTGGGAGCCGTGCGGGGCGGGCTCCGAGCTCTAAGGCGCCGCCGCGGTGGGGCCGGGTCCTGGATCCGGGCCCCTGTCATTACATTATTACCTCGTTATTTCAGCTCTGTGCACCTGTTTCCCCTCCGGCCAGGAAGGGCACACAGTAATTACAACTCACTTACCGAGCACTCGCTGGGTGCCCGGCACCATTCTCGGGCTCCACGTGGGTTAAGCAACGGAGGCTTCCGCTGAACCCTGCCCAGGGGCAGCTGCTCTTGTTTCCATTTTACAAACACAGGACCCGAGGCCAGAGTGGTGAGAGAGCCTAGGAAGGGCAGGCTGGGGCCGCGAACCCGCCCCCCCCCCCAGGGCCGCGGCGGGGGGCGGCACCCGACAGCACAGCGGTCGCCCAGGACTGCAGAGGATGTGTGTGTACTGATGAATTCTGTGCGGGTACTGCTCTCAGACCGCTTAGTCAACGGCTTAAATTATTCAATGGAAAATAAAAAGCAAGCATGTACAGAGCCGGTCAGGGTCTCTCGCCTCATCCCAGGGGCCTGTTCTGTCCATCCCTGAGCGTGTGCGCCTGGCTTTCAGAGCCATGGGGCTACAAAGCGTGGGGTGGGGAGGGGCGGGGCCGGCGCTGTGGCACTGTGGGTCCTACATCCGGGCAGTGGCTCGAGTCCCATCCAGCTCCCTGCTGATGCACCCAAGACGGCAGCAGAGGATGGCCCCAGTCCTTGGGCCCCTGCACCCATGTGGAGACCCGGATGGAGCTCCTGGCTCCTGGCTTCGGCCTGGCCCAGCTCTGGCTGTTGCAGCCACTTGGGGAGTGAGCCAGCAGATGGAATGTTTCTCTGGTTCTCCTTCTGTCACTCTGCCTTTCAAGTAAATAAAATAGACCTTTTTAGGTTTAAGAAGGACAGGCAGGCACTTGGCCTGGTGATTAGGACACAGATTGAGACACCCTTGTCCCGTGGCAGAGAGCCCGAGTTTGCGTCCCGGCTCCGGCTGCTGGCTCCAGCTTCCTGCTAACGCAGACCCCAGGGGGCAGCAGGTGGGTGAGGGCTCAAGTGTGGGGTTCCTGCCACCCCTGGGGGAGGCCTGGACGGAGCTGCTGGCACCAACCATGGGCATGTAGAGTGAACAGCAAATAGGAGCTCTGTCTCCCTCTGCCTCTCACATTTCTAAAAAAAACTAAGAGCACGTGGGTTCCTCCAGCTGGGCTGTTGCAGTTCAGCGGTCAAAGGCCCGGAGCAGGGGCTGGGACTGGGTCTGTCCCGGCCACTCATTTTCTTGAAGACTTAGGCAAGCCGCTGCCCCCGCACCGAGCCTACCAGCTGGGGTGACTGGTGCTGTAGGTGACACTCAGCGTAGGTAGGGCTCTGTCCTGGCAGCCCCACGGTTAGTGGAAAATACCCCGTGAGTGCACGTCCACACCTCACCTTCCTGGCCTCGCCGTCTCGAGAGACGATCGAGTCCGTGTCTATAGCCCAGGGAAAGAGCAAAATTCCAAGGACGGTTTCCACTTCATTAGTATCACTTTCTTGAAAAGATGTGTTTTATTTATTTGAAGGGCAGAATCACAGAGAGAGGTCTTCCACCTGCTGGTTCGCTTCCTAAATGGCCACAATGGCCAGGGCTGGGCCAGGCCAAAGCCAGGAGCCAGGAGCTCCACCCAAATACTTGAGCCCTCACCTGCTGCCTCCCAGGGCGCGTTAGCAGGGAGCCGGATCAGAAGCGGAGCAGCTGGGACTCGAACTGGCTCTCTGATACTGGATACTGGTGGCTCCATGAGCGGCCGTGCAGCCTGCTGGGCCACAGTGCCAACCCCTGGTGGCCGCACCCTGACTCAGAACAGCCCATGGCCCAGAAGAAGAATACGCGGTGCCACCTCCTGCGGCTGGGGTAGCCTCGTCACCAGGTCGCTGCTTTCAACCACGGAAGCCACAGGTGGTCCAGAAAGGGACTGGCAGGCCTCCAGCGATGTGGGGGGGGGGTAGGGTCCCTGGGGTTAGCCTTGTGCCTGGGCAGGATGCAGGGGGACACGTGTCTGACCACACGCAGGCCACTCCCCCACACTCTGCCAAGCAGCAGCCCTGGCCCGCAGGAAGACACGGGACATTCAGGAAGGAACGGTGACAGCTGGGAAACAGAGTGATTGGTGCGGCCACGAATCGACACACAGCCATACACGCCTGACATTTGTAAGGACGTTTCTTTTATTCTCTAGGTAATCCAAAAGCATGACACATGCACACACATATATATATATATATATTTATTTATTTATTTATTTGCCAAGAATGTAAGTTGAGGCACCTCGTTTTCATGGGGCCGGCACTGTGGTGCAGTGGGTTAAGCCACCACCTGCAGCACAAGCAGCCCATACGGGCACCAGTTCAAGTCCCGGCTGCTCCACTTCTGATCCAGCTCCCTGCTAATGCACCTGGAAAAGCAGTGGAGGATGGCCTGAGTCCCTGGACCCCCTGCCATCCACGTGGGAGACCCAGATGGGGTTCCTGGCTCCTGGCTCTGGCCTGGCCCAACCCAGCCATTGTGGCCACCTGGGGAGGGACCAGCGGTTGGTGAAATTCGCCATCTTTTCCGGCCCCTCCCTCCCTCCCTCCCTTCCTTGCTCTGCTTTTGAAATAAAGATAAATATGATTACAAACAAACAAGTAAGGACTCCTGTTCAGGCTGTTGTAAGGATTTTGTTGTATTCGGAAAGTGTTGGCGCAACGGACGCCAGCAACAGCCTCGCCGAAGGCTTCCAGAACCTTCCGGGGGGGGGGGGGCTCTCTGGGTAACCCGAGGTCTCCATAGAGAATTTCTCTTACGATTTCCTTTTGTATGGGGGGGGGGGGCGGGGGGCAGCTTCCCCTGTTCTCGCTCATCCTGGACTAGCGGTGAACGTGTACAGACCTCTTGTAGCTTTTACCACGCCGTCTGACGGCTTCCATACGCCGCGTCGGCTAAGCCTTGAGGCGGCAGAGGAGCCTCCGGCCGGCCCTCCCCTGACCCTGGGCCGGTTCCGCCCTGCACGTTGTTGAATTCCTCGTGCGCCCGTAAAGCAGCTGGGAGACCCGCGCGGCGGGATTTTTGCTGCCAGTGCAGACTTGCCGGATTGCAGCCCGGCCTGGAGGCGGACACCCCAGCCCTCGCTTTCCGAGCTCGGCGGCCAGCCCCGAGTCGTAAACACGAAGTCCTCCTGCCGGCTTGCATGGCCCCCGCATTCCCCAGAAGTGCACCTCCTGTAAAACGGGGGAAGCTTGTGTCGCGTGTTGTTCAAAACTTGGCCGGAAAACTCACGCTGCCCGCGGCTCCCGGAAACCACGGGCTCTGTCCGCTGTGGGTGCCGGGGAGACAGTCCCACGTGTTTGCGTGTTCAAGTGCACAGTCTACCTCACTGTCCGGGGCCATAAGGGTATTGCTTCTAAAATTGTGTGCGAGTGGGTGGCACCGTCCTTGAACTTCATTTCAAGACAGCGAGGGCACTCTCGGAGCCGGTGTTGGAGCCAGCGTGCGCACGCTGCTGTGGCCGGGCAAACGGCTAAACCACAAACCCGCAGGTGGAGCAGCCACTTGCGAAGCCCACGCCCCGCATCGGGCTGCTCCGCTTCCGATCCGGCCGCCTGAGAACGCACCTGCGCTTCCCTCTCCCAGGGGAGATCCTGAGGGCTCCTGGCCTCGCCCAGCCCAGCGCCAGCTGTCGAGGGCACTGGGGGAGGGCAGGGAGGAAGGGATGAGTGGCAGGGAGGAGCGTTCCCTCCTGCTCTTATGTAAACTGCTTGGTGGCCTTTGGGTGAGGCACAACCAAGCCATTGTCACCAGCGGGTGAGGCGTGGCTGCCCTCCCCCAAGGCCACACAGCTGGCAGCCCCGCCACGCAGCCAGGCAGCTCTGAGGCCGGAGCCCGATGTAGTCGTCCGTTCTATAAGCACGTATTGGGCTCCTACTGTGTGCACTCAGGGCATACAGCAGTGAACAAGATGTTGCTGGCCCCAGGCATGGAGCAGGAAGCATAGGAAATCAGCGAATAAGAAGCCTTGCGATCAGGGTGGGCACGGTGGGGCAGCGGGTGAGGCCTCCACCCGGAAGGCCTGCGGCCCACGGGGAGTGCCAGCTCTGGTTCCAGCTGCTCCACCTCCAAGCCAGCGCCCGGCTACCGCACACACTGGGACACAGCAGAAGACAGCCCAAGTGTCTGGGCCTCGGCCACCCATGTGGGAGCCCTGGATGGAGCTCCTGCCTCCTGGCTGCAGTGAGCAGGCAGGGAGACCCTGCGGGACGCGGTGAAGGCTGTGGCCGCGTGGACCGGCCAGGCACAGCTCCCACGCATGGCCAGGCCGCCCGGGGCGAGCACTTTGCTTGGAGGGAGGTCTCGGCGCAGAGGAGCCAGCGCGCCCTCTGGCGGTCGTGTGGGGAACAGACCGAGGAGGCCGGGACTGGGGACGACGCTGTGGGATTCCGGGGTGGGGGGCACCCAGAGAACACGGTGCTTCAGGCCGATTCCCGGCGATGAAGCGAGCTGTGCGCCGGCTGGGGCTTGCCTCTGCTGCTGCCTTGGAAAAGCTTGACTTTGGCAAAATGGTTGCAATCCCCGTGCCCCGCCCCCCAGTGGGAAGCTTTAGCCCAGATGCTGCTCTGTCCAGCACGGGTGCTGCCTGCAGCTGTAACCGCGACGGACAAGCGGGGGCTTCCGTGTGGATTGCTCGTCCGGCTGCAGGAGCCGAATCCCGGCTGCCCTGGGGCAGGGGCCTCACCGTTCTGTGTCGTGGCCTGGCGGTGAAGGCCACGTTCCGCCTTGGGGTGCCCGGTGGGCGCCCTGCTCCCGACCCAGCGTCCTGCCGACGCAGACCCGGGGAGGCAGCGGGAGGGCTCCAGTGACCGAGCTCTGTGGGCCTTCGTGAGCGGTCCGGTGGATGGCAGCTTTCTGCCTTTCAAATAATAGAAATTTAAAAAGAAAATGGGAATCAAATATCGTAAGAACTGCCTCCCGGTCTCCAAGAGCTATTTTAAAAAAAAAATATATGCAGGGGGCCGCTGCTGTGGTGTAGCGGGTAAAGCCGCCACCTGCAGTGTCGGCATCCCATATGGGCGCGGGTTTGAATCCCGGCTCCTCCACTTCCGATCCAGCTCTCTGCTGTGTCCTGGGGAAGCAGTGGAAGATGGCCCAGGTCCTTGGGCCCCTGCACCCACGTGGGAGACCCCGAGGAAGCTCCTGGCTCCTGGCTTCAGTTTGGCCCAGCCCTGCTCACTGTGGCCATTTGGGGAATGAACCACAGGATGCAAGATCTCTAAAGTATATATATAAAAAATGAATACACGTGCACACTGCTCGTCGTGAGAACAATGACTCAGCAGCTGAGAAGGGCTGAGACGGCCCACGTGCAGGACCAGGAGGTGGTTCCGGGTCTCTGTGTGACCTTGATCAGCATGGTAAGCAAATGGGGGGGGGTGCTTAGCACGATTCTAAAAAGGAATGGGAGAAGTGGAGTCAGCGCTACTGGGTGGGGTGTGTGTCAGTTCTGTGTGCACACACATCGCATGGGCTGTTTGTACCAGATTACAGGCACAGGTCCACATCTACAGCCAGAGGCCCCCATTCGCCAAAGCTAACCCACTGCAAGGAGTGTGAAACAGCATGTTTTTTTTTTTTTTTTTTTGATAGGCTGCTGTTTTTTAGAAAATTCTTATTTGTTTTCATTTTTAAAAGATTTGTTTATTTAAGAGGCAGAGTTACAGAGAGAGGGGGAGAGAAGGGCCTTCCATCTGCTGGTTCACTCCCCAGATGGCCACAATGGCTGGAGCTGTGCCGATCTGAAGCCAGGAACTTCCTCTGGGTCTCCCACGCGGATACAGGAGCCCAAGCACTAGGGCCATCTTCCACTGCTTTCCCAGGCCACAGCAGGAGACTGGGTCAGAAGAGGAGCAGCCTGGACTCAAACCAGCACCCATATGGGATGCCAGCGCCGCAGGCGGAGGCTCAGCCAACTACGCCACAGTGCCGGGCTGTTTATTTTATTTGAAAGATGGGGAGCCACGGGGGGAGAGACCCTCCATCCACTGGTTCACTCCCCAGATGCCTGCAAGTCAGCAGCCCAGAGCTCTAGCGGGGACCCCACACTGGGTCTACGGCAGGGACCCAGGCACGTGGGCTTCCCTGGCAGCTGGGGTCAGGAGCAGAGCCAGGGCTCGAGTGAGGCGCTCCGATGTGGCATGTGGGTGCCCGGGCAGCGACCTAGCTGCGCACCAGAACCCTCCCCAAGAGAAACCGCCATTTGAAGTCAGAAAATAAAGCACTTGCCTGCCTCATCCAATTTCCCTGAGAATTAAAATACCCACAGAGCAGCCCCAGGGTTATTATGCAGCAATAACAAGTTTTTAGAAGCACAAACGATGCAATTATTCAATATTTAGCAGACTCATTAGCGGCTCTGTTTGGGCAACACAGAAGCACATTATGCACCAGGCTCGCCTTGCATCCTGCAGCGACCACGGGGGGTAACCAAAACAGGAGACACCGAATGTGTGCGAGCTCCCTAACTGGGCTGGGGTCTGTCCCTAACTGGGCTGGGGTCCGTAGCACCTCCAGGCTTCAGGCAGAAGTCGCCCCAGGGGAGGGGACAATGACACCTATGACATCTGGCACGCATCAGCAATGCACAAGACAGGCAAGAAGGGGCTGCGACAGGCTCCACCCCCTGGACCTCCAGAGGACCTCACAGTGGTCCCACAGCCAATCTGGGGCTTCAAAAACAGAGAGCGAGGGGCCGGGCATCATGGCGTAGCGGGTTGAGTCGCTGCCTGCAACTCCGACATCCCCTGGATCACGAGTTCGAGTCCCAGCTGCTCTACTTCCAATCCAGCTTCCTGGTAACGCACCTGGGAAAGCAGTGGACGATGGCCCAAGTGCTCGGGTCCCTGCACCCACGTGGGAGACCCGGATGAAACTCCTAACACCTGGCTTCAGCTTGATCCAGCCCCAACTGGGGTTGAACCAGCGGATGGAAGCGCTCTCGCTCTCTCGCTCTCTCGCTCTCTTGCTCTCACTCTCTCGCTCTCTGTTGCCGAGCCTTTCAAATCCACAAAAGTAAAATCTGGAAAGGAAAGGAAACTGCCCAGCTGTTTTCCTAGGGAGAGGACCGTGCCGTATTCCTGCGATGCCCGAGAATCCACCGGCTCTACCAAGTCCGTGCTCGCGCAAGGCCTTGTTTTGGCTTTTGGCCATTCCGCGGTGGCGTCTCACGGTTCCCAAGGGCATTCCGTGAATGACAGGTGTTGGGCTGTGTTTGCCTTCAGTCAAGTCCTCAAAAACGTCTGACAGAATTACACGCGACACTCGGTTTTATTGCTGAATCGTGGCGGCTGCAGCAGTAGCATCCTTGGCCGGCCGCCTGGGCTCCTGGGTGTGTGTGTGCCAGGGCCGGGCTGGGACGTACCGTGGGGAGGAGGGTCAGACAAACACACACACACACACACACACACACACACACACAGAGCTGCGGCCAGCCCCAGGCCAGCAGCCTCCAGGAACACCCTTCCCCAGAATTGCGCGTGGTCCTGGGGTGTGGGCCGGGACTGGGGCCCACGGGGACACACACGCACGCCGGCAGCGAGACCTCCACGTCTCCCGTCCCCGGGAGCCCGGTGTGTCCGTTTACCCATCCCTGTGGTCCTGGTGTCCAGTGCCCAGCGGTGCAGGGGACTTCACATGACAGACTCCTTCTCGCAGGCGCCAGCGTCCCCGGCAGCCCCCGGGCTGTGTCTCAGGAGGGGGTTCCCCTCCTCGTTGGGGGCGGGCAGTGAGCCCAGGGGCACCTCACTCTTCACCTGGGTCAGCTCGGGCTCCGAGCCCCGCTGCTCCGTGCGGTCCACGTAGTGCTGCAGGAGCCCGGCCCCAAAGGCGTCCCCTTCCACGTTGATGATGGTGCAGGACCGGTCCCTGAGGGGTGGGCAGGGCGAGACGGGGGTGGGGGTGGGGCAGGAGCCCAGGCCCCAGCCTCCTGCCTGTCTCCCTCTGGAATCCGGAGGCGCCCACCACCCTCCTTCACGGAGCTCACCCTGCCAAAGCCCCCTTCCTTCTAAACCCCAGGGCCCCAGAAGTCTCCCAGCGTCCCCAAATCCACCCTTCTAAAAGCCCGCAGCTGACCGCCCCGCCGAGGGGCCACCCACGCCCCTAAGAGAGCTGCGGCGGGCGCTCGCAAGTGTCTAGGTGAGCCTCTCGCGGGGACACGGCTCGGAGCACGCCGCCATGGCAGAGGCCTGGTTATCCCCGGGGGCCACTCTCAGAACCCCCCAAGCCGCCACCCCTCCCTCCTGCCGGGATGCTCAAGACCCCACCCTTTCCTCTAAAGCTCCACCCACCCCCTCCCAAGGGTGCCCCCCGCACCCCGAATCCCAGCCCACACTCACACCAGCCAGTCCACGGCCAGGATCAAGGAGATCTCGCTGACGGGGAGACTGACCGCTTCGAGGATGATGGCCAGAGTGAGGACGCCTCCCGCCGGGATGCCGGCAGCCCCCACGCTGGACGCCGTGGCCGTGACCCTGGGGAGGACAGAGCGGGGGCGGGGCGGTCAGGGACTCCGTCCCCACCGCGGGTCTGGTGCTGCGCCGGAGGTCCCAGCCGCAGCCCCGCCCCCCGCGGCGCTCACAGGATGGTGATGATCTTCACGAAGTCCAGCGACTGCCGGTTGAGCTGCGCAATGAACACGGCGGCCACGCACTGGAACAGCGCCGCGCCGTCCATGTTGACCGTGGCCCCGATGGGCAGCACGAAGCGGCTGATGTGCTTGGCCACGCCGTTCCTCTCCTCCACGCACTTCATCATCAGCGGCAGCGTGGCCGAGCTGCGGGGCACAGGCTGCGGGTCAGCAGGGGCAGGGCTGGTCTGGCCCCGCCCACCGCTGGAGCCCCGCCCATCCACCAGACCACCCTCACGCCTCCCAGCTTTCAGGGGCCGGGATCTGGGGAGATGCTTCTGGGTTCTCCAGCCAGCCAAGCCTTTGTACCCCTCCCGTGTCCTTGGGGCTTTTTACAGAACAAAAGGAGAGGCTCAGGGACCCCTGGTCCTGTCTCCCCAACAGGGGTCTCTTCCAACACCCGGCGCCCGCTCCATGCCCCCCGGCTTGGCTCACCTGGAAGAGGTCCCAAAGGCCGTGGCCAGCGGCGTCAGGATGCCCCAGAGGAAGCGGTAGGGGTTCTTGCGGGTGAAGAGGAAGTAGATGAGCGGCAGCACCAGGAGCCCGTGGATGGCGTGGCCCAGCAGGCAGCACAGGATGTATTTGCCCAGGCTGGCGAACAGCACGCCCACGTCGTCCATCTCCACGATCTTGCTGGCCACCAGGAACAAGATGCCCACGGGGGCGTACCTGCCATGCAGGACGCAGACAGCCCTGACCACGTGCCCACGGCGCCTGCCTGCCCACACTCCCCAGGCTCCCCGAGCTCAGGCACAGCCCACAGCAGGTCCTCCAGGCAGCAAGGAGAGAAGCGGCCGGCATCCCACGAGGGCGCCCGTTGGAGTCCCGGCTGCCCCACTTCCAGCTCCCTGCTGACGCGCCTGGGAAGGCAGCAGCAGACAGCCCTAGTGTGTGGGCCCCTGCCACTTATGTGGGAGACCCGGATGCTGGTCCAGGCTCCTGGCTTTGGCCTGGCCCAGCTCTGGCCATTGCAGCTGTTTGGGGAGTGAATCAGCACATGGAAGACCTCTGTCTCTCCTGCTCTGTAACTCTGCCTTTCAAATAAATTGGACAGGAGGGGCTGGTGCTGTGGCGTAGCGGGTAAAGCCGCCGCCTGCAGTGCCAGCATCCCATATGGGCGCTGGTTCGTATCCCGGCTGCTCCACTTCCCATCCAGCTCTCTGCTGTGGCCTGGGAAAGCAGCAGAAGATGGCCCAAGTCTTTGGGCCCCTGCACCCGTGTGGGAGACCCAGAAGAAGCTCCTGGCTCCTGGCTTCGCCTTGGCCCAGCTCCAGCCCTGGCTGTTGCAGCCATTTGGGGAGTGAACCAGTGAATGGAAGACCTCTCTCTCTCTCTCTCTCTCTGCCTCTCCCTCTCTGTAACTGCTTTTCAATAAAAATAAACCTTTTTTAAAAAAAAATGGACAGGAACAGGTTGGTATGCAGGGACCAGAACACGAGCAGGGTAGAACGAGAGCTCACGGGAAACGAGCCGAAAGATCTTTGTACACAATAAGTGATCTATAAACCTCAGGGTGGGTGTGGGGGGGTAGTTACCACCCTGTCCTGGAGAAGCTTCCCAGGAGTGCTGAAGTCCCTAGGTCAGGACCCCGCCAAGATCGTCTCCACTGACTGCGGAGGCCACGGCAGCTGTCTCCTCAGCCCTTCCCATGAGCCTCAGAAGGCACCCCCTTTCCCAGCAGCCACCTGTGCATCTGGGTGTGGCAGGTGCGCCGAGCCCGCAAATCACACAAGCCAAGCGCCTTCAACAAACATTGGCTGGCTCTCTTTACGGTCTGCATGCTATAGGGCAGGCGCTGCCCCAAGGATACACAGGCACTAACTCACTCGTGCCCGGCGGCAGCCCCTCCAGGTTGGCCCTGTGCACCCTGTTGTCCAGGTGGGGAAACTGAGGCATGAGAAGGCTGAGTAACGTGTGGTGCAGCACGCGGCTGGGAAGCAGCAGCATGGGGGGTGGGCACCAGGCAGCCGAGCGCTACTCCCCACCCCACCCCCGGCTTCTCCAGCCGAGCGTGCTGGAGTCCCCGTGCCAGCACCGTTCCTGATTCCACTGGGAGGTGCAGCCGATGGCTCCGGTACTCGGGAGACCCAGATGGGGTTCTCAGTTCTTGGCTTTGGCTGGGCCCAGTTGTGGCTGCTGCTGGCATTTGGGGAGTGAACCAGAGGGGGGAGATCTCTCTGTCTCTACCTCCAGCTCTCTGCTTTTGGAATAAATTTTTTAAAAAGGGCAAAGAGGAAGGAGCAACCAAAGGCGCTCTCCTGGGTGTGACTCTTTCTAAAGGGAAGTTCTACGAATCAGGGAGGGGCTGGCGCTGTGGTGTAGCTGAAGCCGCAGCATCCCATATGGGCACTGGTTCAAGACCCCCCTGCTCCACTTCCAATCCAGCTCTCTGCTGTGGCCTGGGAAAGCAGCAGAAGATGGCCCAGGTCCTTGGGCCCCTGTACCCGTGTGGGAGACCTAGAAGAAGCTCCGGGCTCCTGGCTTTCAATCGGCACAGCTCCAGCCATTGTGGCCAATTGGGGAGTGAACCAGTGGATGGAAGACCTCTCTCTCTCTCTCTCTCTCTCTCTCTCTGTCTCCTTCTCTCTTTGTGTAACACCGCCTTTCAAATAAATAAATAAGTCTTTAAAAAAGAAAAATCAGAGAGACGGAGTGGAGGCGGGGCTGGGGCAGGGGTACCAGCAGCCTCTGCCCATGTGCCCTTCTCACTATCTGGGGTCAGTCACTTAACAGTTGCCACAGCCACCGCTGCCCCACACACCTGCTAAGCCCTTTCGCTGTCCCTCCTTCTCTCCGCATAAGCCTAGGAAGGGCTCTGTGAAATGCAGATGTGTTTACTGGGCGGTGGCCACACCGTGGTCACACCATGGCCATCTTTTGTCACCCCCCAGTAAGATCCAACAGGTGCCAACATCAGGTTCCTGGCCCCCGTGGAACACAGCGTGGCCCTCACGGAGCAGGTGAGTCACTTGCCCACAGCAGTCTCACGCCGCTGGCCCCCACCTACCACATGATCCAGGAGACCAGCACCATGGTGGCGTCA
Organism: Oryctolagus cuniculus; assembly: GCF_051225735.1. Lineage (NCBI taxonomy): Eukaryota > Metazoa > Chordata > Mammalia > Lagomorpha > Leporidae > Oryctolagus > Oryctolagus cuniculus. Next base: position 11,761,262 of record NC_142884.1, on the reverse strand, counting down.
TTGAAGGAGTTGAAGAAGCGGATGAGGGGCTCGCCCTCGGGGCCCAGCTTCCGCAGGGCCACGCCGAAGACGATGGCGAACACCACCAGCCCCAGAATATTCATGCCTTCCTCCTCGTGTCCCACGGGCACCTTTGGGGAAGCACACAGGACAGGCAGGCAGCCCACAGTCACCAAGGCCCATCCCGAGCACTGCCCGGGCCCCCAGCTCCCTGGACCCCTTCCTCCCCAAACCCCATACACAGACCGGTCACCAGGGATGATCCTGAGTGGACAGGGCTGGAACTGGGGAGCCCAAGAAGGAGTGCCAGCTTGGGGAATGAGAAGTCAGGTAGGGCTTCCCGGAGGAAGGGGCATCTGAGCTGAGACTCGGAGGACAGGAGGGGGTGAAGCAGGTAACGAGGGACCTGGAAGGTTCTGGAGAGGAAACAGAATGTGCAAAGCCTGGAAATGTAGGATAGCTACCGTGGCCACGGAGGAAAGAGCTGGGAAGAGCTACAGAGGAGGCTGGGCGGGGGTCCGACCCCGCGTGGGCTGGGGCCAGGAGCCAGGGCCGTGGGGAGGAACAGGAGCAAAGCAGAGACATTTCCCGAAGGCGGGAAGAACCACAGCTAGGAAAGGAATGACGGCCACGTTGAAAGCAAATTCCACACTGAAACGTTAGGAGGGGAGGCAGACAGCGCTGGGTCCAGAGCGACACTGAAAAGCCAGCAACAAGGGGCCCGGGGGCGGGGGGGGGGCTCTTCCCGGCTCTCACCTTCACCAGGGTCCCATTGAAATTCTTTTCCTCATAGGAGGTGGAGTACTGCATGCGGGGCAGAAAGAGGAGAGATGACTGTCACCCAGCAACCCCGAGGCCCGTCCACAGAGCCCCAAACCTACCCGAGCACCCCTTAAACACTGAGCCAGCCCTAGTAACACCCCAATGTCCCAGAGATGGAAGCCGAGGCTGAGAGGGGCAGCGGCACCGGCCCGGGGTCACGCAGCCGGGCTCTGAGGCCACCCGGGGACCCACCAATGTCACCCCCAACATGTGGCCATTTTCCCAGGCACCTCCCCCCCAAAAAAAAAATCAGGCAGCACGGCCTGTGATTGGCTGCCTCCCTCCTGCCCGCCCCACCCCCTGAAACCCTCAGGAGAACTCACAGAACGGAAGGCTGCAGACACCAGGTTGGAGGGAAAGATATTTCTGTGGAAAGAGGCAGTGGGGAGTTATTAGAGCCCACAGGGCAGGCGGGCGGCCCTAGGGGGCGAGGCTGGCCTCCCGGAGGTCCCATGAGCACCCAAACCCACCCCCACCACACCTGAGCCAACGCTGGACCTAAGCCTACACCTTTGCCGGGTACGGATGGCTGAGCCAGCTTCCTCCAGCCCCAAGCCCCCCAGGGGTGGCGGGCTGGGGACGAGGACAGCCAGTCTCCCGAGGCAGGCTGGGATGGGGGCAGGACGGGCCTCAGCCCTACCCGGGAGCACACTCAACACCCTGGCTGTCTTGCATCAGCCACTTCCTCCTGGAAGGCTGAGAAAAGCCAGGTCCCCAGGTGGCTGGCTGGTGGTCAGAGGGTGTGCAGGAGACCTGGGCGGCGCTGGGCAGCAGTGGGGAGAGGCAGAGAGGAGTGGCAGGGATGGCTGCTTGCGTCGTCAATGCCGTCTGTGTTTGCACGGCCACGCGGTGTGCCACGAAGTAAAAATAGCAGCTCACCCACCCACCACGCCTGTCTGAGCCAGGCCTGCGGACAGGGGCTTTGTAGAAGGGAACCCACTTAATCCACCACACTGGGGATAAACACTGCGAGCCCATTTCACAGAAGAAGATGCCGAGGCACAGAGGGGAAATCGGGCCATAGGACACAGGGAGCTGGGATTCAAACCCAGCCAGGGTAGCCCCAACCGTAGCCCTAAGGGAGACATCAGCACGCAGCTTGTCAAGTGTGGGGATCCAGCTGGGCTGTGGATGAGACAGCGTCAGTGCTGGCCACGCCATGTGCCCCGCGGAGGGGGGAGGGAGGACATTGACGGACGGGTGTGTACTGAAGAGGCGAGGACACACAGGGGTGTGTGTGTGTGCCAGGCACTTCAAAAGGTTCATGGGCCGGGGCCAGCGTTGTGGAGCAGCAGTTAAAACACTGCCCAGGGGCCGGCGCTGCAGCAAAGCAGGTAAAAGCCCAGGCCTGCAGCGCCGGCATCCCATATGGGCGCTGGTTCGAGTTCCAGCTGCTCTACTTCCCATCCAGTTCTCTGCTATGGCCTGGGATAGCAGTGGAAGATGGCCCAAGTCCTTAGTCCCCTGCACCCATGTGGGAGACCCAGAAAATGCTCCTGGCTCCTGGCTTCAGATCGGTGCAGCTCCAGCTGTTGCGGCCAGTTGGGGAGTGAACCAGCGGATGGAAGACCTCTCTCTCTCTCTCTCTCTCTCTCTCTGCCTCTCCTTCTCTCTCTGTGTAACTCCAACTTTCAAATAAACAAATAAACCTTAAAAAAAAAGAAAGAAAGCAAGCTTCCTGCTAATGGACACCCTGGGAGGCAGCAGTGACAGCTGGAGCAACCGAGTCCCTGTCACCCACGTGGGAGACCTGGCTGGAGCTCCTTCCGGCTCCAGGCTTTGTCTTGGCCCAGCCCTGGCTACTGTGGGCATTTGGGGAGTGAGGGAGCCAGCGGATGGAAGACCTGTCTGCCTCTCGCATAAATGCAACATGTTTTAAAAGGTCATGGACGCACAAGTCAGCTTTTCCAAGTACACTGGTATTGAGCGCTAGAGCCGCTGTGGCACCAGGGGGCAGCTGTGCTAACAAGGGACACGGTATTGGTGTTGGTGGTGGAAGGGAGGGGACAGCTGGTGTAGAGGCCGTGTGTGTGTGTGTGTGTGTGTGTGATGTTGCAGCGGCGGCTGAGTGACCTGGTGCCTGCGTGTCTCTCGTGTCCCTTGGCCATAGGGCGTGTGACAGTGAGATGTTACAGCTCCGCCCCTGAGTGGCCGGCTGTGGGTAACTTACAGCTGTTTTGGAACCCGGAGACAGGGTGGGGACAGCTGTGCACATCAACAGCCCTGGAGTGGGTGTGCCCGCCTGCTGGGCCGGCCCCGCTAATCTTCCAGGGCCAGGAGCTGCCCACCCACTGCCACCCTGGACACCGAGGCGCCCTGAGTCCCCCATCTCAGCCATCGCTGCTGCTGCCCCCCAAGCGGGGAAGCCCTACTCTGACTCATCATTTCTTGCCTTGGTTTCCAGGAAGGCGATGAATCAGAGGTCGCAAAGGTGGGGGCCATGTGCACCCCGCAATCTACCCACCTCAAAAGAAGGCGGGAAGAAGAAAAACTAGCCTGCTCCCCCTAGCTGACCAGCCCGCTCGGGGCAGCCTGCTGGTGGGTGGTCCGGAGCAGGTCGGAAGTGAGCTGAGAAGGGGGGAGGGGGCGGGAAGCTGGGCTGACCTGGGAGACAGAAAGGGGAAGTGGCGGGGCCCCGGGTGCACCCCGCAGGGAAGAGGCTGAGAAAGACCGTGGCTGGGCCTGGGGACACGTGGCTTGGGCAGCCCTGCGGTGGGGAGAGAGCACAGGGCTACTGGGATCCCCTCGGCCCCGCAGGACCTCCGGGGGACAGAAGGAGGGCTCAAGTCCTCTGATCCCAGCCCCCAGAAGCCTCATCCAGTGGGCAGGCGGCTGCTGCCCTGGGCCCACATGCCCCGTGCTGCTCTCCAGATGGGGGACGCTGTTTCTCTCCCCAGGCCCCGTGAGACCCTCTCCGGCTGCCTCCATAAGACTCCCTTGCCTACCGCTCTCATTTAGGACCCTGCTGATGTGCCCAAGTCCCCCAAGTTTAGAAGTCCCGTTCCCCACGAGTCTTTCTCAACTCTTCCCAGAGGCCAGAGCGCCACACGCAACACCCCCCCCGCCCCGCCGCCGCCGTCTCATTTACCTAAACACCCCCCACCAACCCCGCTCCGGCCCCAACCACGTGGCCACGGCCACGGCGCCCAACATGCTGCCTCCCGCTGCCCCCCCCCCCCAATCCCCTGCCCGGGCGGGGTCTGACCTCAGAAGATCCAGAAACGAATCCAGCACCTGCTTGCTGGGAGTTTGTTCCACAGCGCCCGTGGACGAGAGCGAGGCGTTCATGGCGGCGAAGGCGGCGCCGGGCTGCAGCGCCAAAGCCAAGCCCACGCCGAGCGCCGAGGCGAGCAACGTGGTGACCAGGAAAAAGAGCAGCGCCCAGGCGCCCAGGCGGCCGAGCGCGCTGGGGTCCAGGCTGGCGGCGCCGCCCACCAGGCTGCACACCACCAGCGGCAGGATGATCATCTTCAGCAGGCGCAGCAGCAGCTCGCCCGGGAAGGCGAAGGCTATCAGGCGCGCAGGGCCCAGCGCCAGCGCGCCACCGGCCCCGGACACCGCCAGCCCCAGCGCCACGCCGGCCACCACGGCCACTACCGTGAGCAGCACCAACAGGTTGGCGCGAAGACAGCGGCGCACCTGGTCCCGGGAGCTACAGCAGCGGCCCACCGCTGCGCCCGAGTCCTCTAAGGGGTCCTGCGCCGGGGCCCCGTTGGCGGTGGGCTCGACAGCCGCGAGCCCTTTGGGGTCTCCCTTCGGAGGATCGGCCACCATGATGGGGGCGCACGGGGGCTCCCGAGGGCGCAGAAGCCGAGAGCGCCGGCGGCTCCTTCCCCGGACGTCCCTTCTCCTCCGCGCCGAGAGTGGAGCAGCAGCGCCCGGAGGCTGGAACTTTGCAACGCCCTTGGCTCCTGGAAGCGGGAGGGTCCGAGGGCCCGAGGTGGGGCGCCGGGGCTCCTCGGCTCTTCCCGGCTGTGCCGGACGCCCGGAAGCTGGGAGCTGGGAGCGCCTGAGTTTCTTGACCCCGAGAGTCGGGAACACAGGAGTTGCTCAGCCTGGCACGTGGAGAACTCGGCTGGCTGCCGGGGGCCTGAGGGTGCCCCGAGGGGGCGGCCGTCTGCAGATAGCCTGGTGCCGGTGCCGCAGATCCGGGTCGCCCCGTTCCAGGAGGCGAAGACCCCGCGCGCTTGTGTCCTGGGAACCGAGGACTGAGGGACCCTGAATCTGGGAAGCTGAGGGCGGGACCCAGCCTTTGGGGTCCCAGAAGGGGGACCCGGGCCCCTGGGCGCGGGAGGCAGCGGCTACTCGGAGAAGCCACCGAGTCGCGACGCGTGGCTCTGAGCCTGGCTAGCGGAAGCGGCCAGGATTAAGGGCGGGAGGCGGGGCTTGGGAAGGCGGGGACCGGCCCGCGGGCGCCGATTGGCTGCGGCGCGGCAGGGCCCCGCCTGCGAGCAGGGGCGGGGCGGAGACCCGAGGGGGCCGGGTCACCACAGAAGACCGAATGACAATGCCTACACCCAGGGGCGTGGCTAGTCTGGGGCGTGGCCAGCAGGGCGGGGCGTTGGGAGAGTGCTTTTCCCGCCAAGGGAATGGGGCAGTTGGCTGGGGCCCTGGACCACTGTGGGAGTGGCAGGTGGTCCTAGGTCATCCCAGCTTGGAACTCCCCACCAGCTTTTGTCGCCCTGCAGACCCTCAGCCCCTCAAATGTCAGTTCCTCCCCCACGTGATTGCTCTAAAATGTCAATGAGACGGATTATTCATTTCAATTAATGAGCAGTTGCCCGGATATGAAGATTGTGATTTGCTTCAGTGCACAACGCGCAATCCATCCTGAAAAATTAGAACTCTGTGCAGGGATTATGCTAATGCTTTTCACACACTCACCAAATATTTGGTCCCGTGTTTCACCGTGAAAAATGTCAAGCACACAGAAGTTGAGAGGGTTTTGCAGCAGACGTTCATATGTAGCCAGCACGCAGCATCGACAATGATTTTGCCGTGTTTCTACATCACAGTTCCAGCCGTTTACCTCTGTGTTCTTTTGATGCTCGCCGAAGTTGCAGAATCAGTGCCTTTGTCCTGTAAATACTTTGGCACACGTATTATAAATCAGAGTTCAGTATGTGTGTGCTTTTTTCCTTTTAAGATAAATTCACACACAGCAAAGTGCACAAACTTTACATGCCATTTGCTGATTGTTTGAAAAGGTTTTGTTTATTTATTTGAGAACTCCCACCTACAGCTTCACACCACAAATGCCCTCAAAAGACTGAACCGGGGCCAGAGTTAAGGCTGCATTCCATATGGGCACTGGCATCCCATATGGGCGTCAACTCGAGTCCCTGGGAGGCCTGGGGAAGCCTCTCAAATAAATAAATATTTTAAAAAAATAGAGAGAGATTTGTTTATTATTTGAAAGTCAGAATTACAGAGAGAGAGGGAGAGAGGGAGAGAGGGAGAGAGGGAGAGAGGGAGAGAGGGGGAGAGGGAGAGATCTTCCATCTGCTGGTTCACCCCCCAAATGGCAGCAACAGCCAGGCTGTGTCAGGCTGAAGCCAGGAGCTTCCTCCAGGTCTCCCATGCAGGTGCAGGGGCCCAAGCACTTGGATCATCTTCCACCACTTTCCCAGATGCCTTAGCAGGGAGCTGGATTGGAAGTGGAGCAGCTGGGACTCGAACCGGTGCCCACATGGGATGCCGATGTGAACCAAAGCTGGGTGCTGGGAACTCAGTCCAGGTCTCGCACTTCCTTGAGCCTTGACTGTCAGCCTACACGTGTGAGAGGGCTCAGAGTTTTGTACAACTACCAGAAGAAAACAATGTAGCAGCAAGTCTTGGAAGCAGACTAGCGTTTGCACATCGAAAGTCTTGTTCCTCCATCACCTGGTCAAGTGGGTCCCAGCCCTCGGGGTGGGGGTGGGGGTGGGGGTAGAGCTTAGGGGACTCTTTGTTGCGTTGCCTGTCATCAAGAGAGCTCTTAGGTCCAATAGCACTGTGCTGAGGAAGTCCTGGGCGGAATTTCAAGTACTCCATGCCCAGGAAGCCCTCCACCCAGGGATATCCCAGAAGGGGGTGTGGGGGTAGAAACGGAGGGCTCATACTCCTCCGTCGAAACCTCAGTCCAAACCTCTTTCCTGAGCCGCCCGCCCGCTCCAGCAGTGTTTCTGTTTGCTGCCAGGACCGGTGTTGTGGTGCAGCCGCTTAAGCAGCCGCTGCCTGCGACCCTAGCGTCCCACACGGGCGGCACCCCTCGCGATCCGGCTCTCTGCCAGTGCACCTCGGAAAGCCGCGGAAGATGGCTCAAGACCTTGGGCCTGGCCACCCAACCGGGAGACCAGGAGGGAGCTCCAGGCTCCTGGCTTCGGCCTCCCCCAGTCCTGGCTATTGTGGCCATTTGGGGAGTGAACCACAGATGGAAAATCAATCTCTCTCTCTCTCTCTCTCTTCTCCCTCTGTCTCTGTAACTCTGTCTTTCAAATAAATAAATAAATATTTTTAAAAAGTAAAATAAGTAGGGGCCGGCGCTGTGGCACAGTGGGTTAAAGCCCTGGTCTAAAGTGCTGGCATCCCATATGGACGCCGGTTCTAGTCCTGGCTGCTCCACTTCCGATCCAGCTCCCTGCTGTGGCCTGGGAAAGCAGCAGAAGGTGACCCAAGTGCTTGGGCCCCTGCACCCACGTGGGAGACCTGGAAGAAGCTCCTGGCTCCTGGCTTCAGATCGGCACTGCTCCGGCCATTGTGGCCATCTGGGGAGTGAACCAGCGGATGGAAGACCTCTCTCTCTGTCTCTACCTCTCTCTGTAACTGCCCTTTCAAATAAATAAAATAAATCTTTTAAAATAAGTAAAATTTAGCACCGTCTCCAGTCTGAATTCTTTCTTGTGGGAAGACAGACGAGCCGTCCCCGGTCCAGGTCACAGGACCGCTGCCTCTCAGGGGCTGCGTTAGCAGGAAGCTGGGGTCAGGAGCCAGAGGCCAGCATCGAACCCCCGCGCTCTGGGGAGGGATTCGGGAGTTTGCCAGTTTCTGAGTACTTCCCTCCTCCCCCCGGAGTGCTGACATGTGCTGGGGACAATCCCAGCTTTCACACTTAGCGCTTAGATCCTGGGATCCCTGTGCAAGCTGCCTCCTGCGACAGCTGTGAGCCCTCGGGCTCCACTTCTGTCGAGTGGGAAAGTAGGGAGAGCCCCGCCTCCGTGGGTGTTGCGGGGATGTACTGAGATAACAGGTGCAGGTGAGCCCGTGGTGGACGCGAACTAGCACCCGCGTGGCCATGCAGGCGGCCGGTTAAGCCCCATCCCATAGGGGCACCAGTTTGAGTCCTCACTGCTCCACTTCCAATCCAGCTCCCTGCTAATGCACCTGGGAAAGCAGCAGACGATGGGCCAAGTGCTTGGGCCGCTGCACCCACATGGGAGACCTGGATGGAGTCTCAGGCTCCTGGCTTGGGCCTGGCCCAGTCCAAATCGTGGCCATTTGGGGAGTGAACCAGCTGATGGAAGACCTCTCTCTCTCTCTCTGTCTCTCTCTCTCTGTCTTTCTCTCTCTGTCGCTCTTTCTGCTATTGCTCTTATTGTCGTTGCTGGTGTTACTGAAGATGTCAGTTTGGGCCCCGCAGACTGGCCGCGGCAAGCCCTCAGCCCTGACCCTCGGCCTGCGGGGCACAGGGTGCGGAGAGCCTCGGCGGGCACCGAGGGAGCTGAGAACCTGCCATCCCCTGCCGGGCTCTCTCATCCTCCACGCCCGCGTCCCTCACTCCCGGTCACTCCCCACACTCCTTCCATGTGCTTGACCCTAGAGGGAGCCCCAAAGGCCCAGGGTGAGGGGTTGCAAGCCTGGCTCCACCACCCATCGGCGAGCACAGCTTCTTTGTCCTAGAGCCCCCCCACAAAGCCTACAACGGATGGTACATTCAGGGCACCTCCCCCAACCAAGTCCCGCCCGGGAGGGGACGTGTCCTGTGCCTGTCACTCATTCTGCAAGGATTTCCTTAGCACTTACCAAGGGCCAGGGCTGTTCGTAGCCCGGATTCATCAGGACGAGGGAAACAAAAACAGCGAAGCCCAGACAAAACTCTTTGTCTGCCTGCTAATGAGGAAGGGCGCTGGGGCTGCCAGGTGCAGATAAGTGCCAGCGGCCAGCCGAGCGAAAACATCTCCGGCAGAGTGGCGGGGTCAGCACGGGGGGCTGTGAGCAGGCGGCATCTGAGCCATAAGGGGGCCCGGGGCGGGGCGGTGGAGGTGGGGGCGACTGGGGAAGAACATTTGAGGGAGGGGACGCGGAACCAGGGCCAAGGCCAGGCACTGTGTTCTCTGACCCGCTTCCCTCCGCCGTTTGCACCACTTGGAAGCAGATAAGGGTAATGAGGTTGGTCATGGCCCAAGCCACTTCCTGCGCAAGAGATTTGGGATCAGGTGCCTCCGCCCTCAGGCTGCACCTCACCCCCATCAGACACTGGTGCACTTGGCTCTCATCCAAGGGAGAGACACTGCCCTCAAGGGCCACCCAGTGATTCTGACCATGGTGTCTGACTGGCCCTGGGGTGGGTGGTGCCAGGGTCCTGGCCCTGTCCGCACAGCACTCAGAGTCCAGTAAGGAAGACAAACCTAGGCCCAGACAGTGGCGACTCAGAGTGGGCAGAGCTGGGACAGGGGAGCCCAGGAGTGGTGCTTAGCTTAGCCTAGCAGTCAGAGAGGCTTCCTGGAGGAGGAGATATGGGGGCTGAAATATGAAGGAGTTGGATTAAGCTCAGAGGAAGAATGCCCCGGAGTTGAGCAGAGTCTGGAATGTTCCAAAGTAGTCACCCCCCCCCCAGGGGCTTCCCTCAAGATCAGGGCCACAGCTCTTCAGCTGGGCATCTACCCATTCAAGAATTCATTCCTTCAGTCATTCAACAAAGCACACGCACGCAACAGAATGCCAAGAGCTATCAGAGTGAGATGGACCCCCGCGGGCTGGCACGGAACTGTCCCTGTGACGCAGCAGCTGGTGCAGTGTCGCCATGTCCACAGGGGTCAGTGCCAGGCCTCACCAAATCCACAGAAGATCAAGCACGCTATATGCAGTGACGTCATGCGGCTGGCGCTGCGCCCTCGCGGTAACCCATCAGCATCTCCTGCGGGTGCCAGTTCACGTCCTGGCTGTTCCACCTCTGATCCAGCTCCCTGTTAACGCGCCTGGGAAAGCAGTAGAAGACGGCCAAGTGCTTGGGCCCCTGCACCCATGTGGGAGACCCAGAAGAAGCTCCTGGCTCCTGGCTCTGGATCAATCCAGCTCTGGCCATTACAGAGTGATTTGGGGAGTGAACCAGCACATGGAAGACCTCTCTCTGTCTCTCCCTCTCTCTGTCTGTAGCTCTACCTCTCACATAAAGAAACAAATCTTTAAAATATCATGTTTGCACACACTCCTGTATGTTTTTAAAAAGGTGTTTATTTATGTGAGAGGCAGACAGAATAAGAGACAGAGACAGAGAGAGCTCCTCCCCCTGGTTCACTCCCTAAATCCCCACCATGGCCACAGTTGGCTGAGGCCAAAGCCAGGGGCCACGGACTCAACCTAGGTCTCCCACAAATCCTAACGCGATCAAGTGAGTCATCGCTATTGTCTCCCGGGGACAGCATTAGCAGGAGGCTGGAGTCGGGAGCCAGAGCCAGTAATCAAACCCAGGCATGGGCATCCAACCCAGGACGGGCACCCAACCCAGGCACGGGCACCCAACCTGGGCACGGGCACCCAACCCGGGCACGGGCACCCAACCCAGGCACAGGCACCCAACCCAGGCATGGGCACCCAACCCAGGCACAGGCATCCGATCCAGGCATGGGCATCCAACCCAGGCACTCCCATGTGGGACACAGGCGTCCTAAGCACAGGCTAACGGCCCATGCCCAGGCAGAACGGACTCATCAAGCACCGAGAATGCGCTGGGGACGGAACCCTGGACAACGCACCGGGCAGGCAATCAGCACCAAAGGTAGCGACCGAGTCAGTAACTAAGCCATCCCGTGGGCCACACAGTGAGAACCCTGTGGCGCCACCCCAGAGAACGAACCAGTGGGTGGAAGATCTCTCTGTCTCTCTCTGAGTGCTTTGCTCTTGCTTTGAAATCAAATGAAAATAACCAAATATAATTTTAAAAAACAGACATAGTTTAGCCGGCGCCGCGGCTCACTAGGCTAATCCTCCGCCCTGCGGTGCCGGCACACCAGGTTCTAGTCCCGGTCGGGGTGCTGGATTCTGTCCCGGTTGCCCCTCTTCCAGTCCAGCTCTCTGCTGTGGCCCAGGAGTGCAGTGGAGGATGGCCCAAGTGCTTGGGCCCTGCACCCCATGGGAGACCAGGAGAAGCACCTGGCTCCTGGCTTCGGATCAGCGCAGTGCGCCGGCCGCAGCACGCAAGCTGTGGCGGCCATTGGAGGTTGAACCAACTGAAGGAAGACCTTTCTCTCTGACTCTCTCTCTCACTGTCCATTCTACCTGTCAAAAAAAAAAAAAAAAAAAAAAAGACATATTTTGGGGGAGGAAAAAGCAGGGTGCGGGAGAAAATGAGAAAATGTACAGGACAGCGCCCCGTGTCGTGCACGGGGAAACGGGACCGCCTAACAGCGCCTGTTTAAACGCACTGGCGACCCGCAGGAATTCACAGGAATCGCTGAAGGAGGCTGCTCTCAGGAAGCAAAGCCATGGCTTTGCAGTTCGGCAGGGACGCCTGGGCGGGGCGGGGGGGGGGGCAGCTTCCTGGCCCTGTGTCTCGCTGCACAGCCACTGGGGACCTTCAGCGAATCGCTCAACTCTCCAGCCTTGATGTGCTCAGCTTTGAAATGGGGGCATCGGAGGGGTGAACCCAGGCCACGTGAACAAAACACTGTGGTTGGAGCAAGGCGAGCCCCAGCCCCGTGTGCAGCAAGGCGCAATGACCTTTCGCAAACACAAGCTCCTTGGGATGGGCGTTAGTCGCCGCGTGGGAACCCACATCCCATGCCAGGATGCCAGTACCAGGCTCCTACTCACGCACACCAAGGGCGGCAGCAGGGACCGGCTCAAGTGGTTGGATCCCTGCCGCCCATGCCAGAGACCCGACCTGGGTACCTGAGTTCCTGGCTGCAGGAATTTGGTGCGTGAACCAGTCTTAGAAGCTCTCTCCATCTGTCTGTCTGTCTCTCAAAAGGGCGGGGGTGCTGGGGGTGCTTTGTGGAGCAGCTGGTTAAGCCTCCACTCGGGAAACCAGCCCTCCATGTCAGAGCACCGGTGTGGCTTCAGTCCCGGCTGCCCCACTTGCAATCCAGTTCCCCAGCAATGCGCCTGGGAAGGCGGCAGGTGACAGCCCAAGTGCTTGGGCCCCTGGCGCCCACGTGGGAGACCCGGATGGAGCTCCTGGCTCCTGGCCTCAGCCTGGCCCAGCCCTGGCTGTTGCAGGCGTTTGGGGGAGAGGACCAGTGGATGGAAGATCTTTGTCTTTCCCTCTCTGTCGCCCTTCCTTTCAAACAAACAAATACACCTTAACCACAAAAGAGAGAGAAGTTTACTTTGGTGCCAACATCTCAGGAAATCCACGTGTAGTTCTTTCTGATCCACCTGTCCCATGAGCTTTGGGAAGACCCTCGTATGCGGCCACAAGAGGGAAGTCCCCTCAGCATAACTCACAGCTGAGCGCCTCCCTGGGGGACCGCTGGGCAGCGGGAGGTGCCAGGGGCCCTGCGTGGGGCCCAGCAGCTGGAGTCCAGGTGCTGCGGGTGCAGGTGGCCGGCTGGGGGCGGGGAAGCTTCCGGCAGAGCCAGGGCCTTTGACTCCCAAGATGGAGGGAGGAGGCTCCAGGACTCCGGAGAGCCCCAGGGGGCAGAGAGGCGGAGCCAGAAGGGGAAGGTTGGAAGGTCCGTGCAGGATTGGCTGGGAGAGCCCCACCCCTGGCTCTGGCTGGGAGGGGAGAAAGCTCCCTGGTTTCAACCGGCTTCCCTCCCACTCCGTCAAACTTCCTACCCGGATTCTGATTTCATCCGTGGGGGAAACAAGGCTGTCGGGGCCCCACGGGAGGAGGCTGGGCTGGGCAGTGGATGATCTGGAGCCCAGAGAGCACAGACGCCCCTCCTGGCCTCAGTTTACCACCTGGGAAATGGGTACAGTTCTGCACAAAGTCCCCCCTGAGATACCTGGAGTCTGGCAGCAGGAGGAGCCCAGGCGGCCCCAGCTCCCACCTGCGCCCAGGAAGTTCCCCCCCCCACCCCCACGTTGGGCAGGGTTTTTCTGAGCCCAAGTATGCCCAGCCCCATGGTCCGTGCTGCTGAGGTCTCCACAGGGACTCAGACCTAACTCCTTCCCCCCCTGGGCTCACGAGGGGCAAATCCGGCTGTGGACAGGGGCCGCCTGGAGAATCTGGGATGGAGGGAGCCGGGAAAGGAAGTCCAGCCTGGCGGGTGGGATCAGGGAGGGCTTCCCAGAGGAGGGAGCATCTGAGCTGGATTTCAAAAGATGTCAGCGAAGGCGGGAGGGTACAGGCAGAGGACGAGATTTGGGTAATCTGTGAAGCTAAGAACAGTTCAGTTTGGTGCGAGTAGAAAATTCAAGAGAACGGATGAGAGCCGAGCCCCAGGGCCTGGCTTGGTTGCAATGAAATCATTCACTCTGGGCACACTGCCCGCATGCTTGCCCTGGGGCTGACCCCGTGCCGGGTCACCCGGGGTTCCCAGCGGTGGTGGAGGGAGGCTCCTCGCGTACCCCTGCGTCACCACTTCTTAACCGCCCAGGTCCCAGCAGCTCCCGCGCTGTGTTAAAACACACCTTCTGCTGCTCTCCCAGGCCACAGCCGGGAGCCAGCTCGGAAGTGGAGCAGCCTGAACCTGAACCCGCGCCCAGATGGGAAGCCGGCGCTGCGGGCGGAGGCTTCAACTAAACGGTTGCAATTGTGTCTTTGACATGTTCAGACCTGGAGTGTCAACTTTTTAGTAGGACAGGACATACATTGGTGAGTTGTAACCAAACAGTTCAATTAAAACATATATTAATTAATTTTAAGTCTCGATGTGCGCACACACACTCTGCATTGTGACTGATACACACCAGAGGGCTTTCGAACGCAGGCCTGATGGTGTCTGAACCACTCACCTGCCCGTGGCCGCCCGGGAGCGTCAGGCTTCCTGACCTGGCTGGGGAACTGGAGACCAGCCCTGCCCTTGGCTTCCTGCCTTCCTACTTATTTATTTAAGAGCTGGCTTGTCCAGGCTGCTGTGCCCCCCTCCCCCAGCTGCAGGCTCTCAGGGGCCCCCCATGGTGGTCACTCAGGTTTCTGCACCTTGAGGCCCAGAGCTGGGGTGTCAGGCACTGCCCTCCCCGCCTGCCACCAGATCCAGCCAGGGCCAGGGGCTGGTTCCCAGGGCAGCTGCACCTGCCACCACTCAGGCCCTGGGTGTGTCCCAGTGACCTGCATAGGGAGACACTGGAGGTGTCCCAGGAGACAGGAGAGGATAATGGCTGAGAGCGTGGGGGCTCCGATGGGCTCCCAGCGGACCGCGGCTGCGGGATTCTGTCTCAAGCCCGGGTCTCGGACGCAGGATGAAGACGTGAGATGGGCAGGTAGGCGCTGTTGGAGCAGGGAGCTGAGGTTTTGAGGCCAATCCGCTTATCACTATTTCCTGTATCAACAAGGGTGTGGGCTCTTGGCACAAATTCAGGGAAGAATTCTAAATACTGGCTCAGATAGGCCAGGCAGCATGGGAAGTTTTGTAAGTTTTTTATTTAGTGAGAGAAATGCATAGGGGAGTGAGGGCTGTAGCTAAGGGAGACAGAAGAGTCTAGAAATTAAGCTGGGGTCCATACTGAGCAGAGAGCAGGCCAGGAGCCACGTGCAGTGAGCGTTTAGTTGTGAGCAGCCACAAGCAACTTAGCACACACAAGCAGCAAAGCAAGGTGGAGAGAGAGATTTTGGGGATGTTCCAGGCCTTTTATCCACTTCCAAAGGGGCGTGGTTATGTAGCCCGATGGAGTCAGGTAGGGGTGGGAGACTACACCTTTGCGTCATGGTAAGGTCATCATAAAATCACCATGGCTGGCATTCCCACTCCCATCATGCACCTGACACCATGATGCTTCTCCTGTTTCCGAAAAGGGACACAGGAGTGGGAAGTACTCCAGACTCACACAGCTCCACCGTCTTGAATATTCAAATAAGCCCCACCCCTAGACACCCCCCGCCACGCTTCTTGACTGTATGACCGCCTGAGCCTAGTTGAGGGTTTTTTGGTTCATTCTCCAAATGGCCGCAATGGCCAGGGTTGGGCCAGTCCAAAGCCAGGAGCCAGGAGCTTCTTCCAGGTCGCTCACATGGGTGGCAGGGGTCCAAGCACTTAGGCTACCTTCCACTGCTTTCCTGGGTGCATTAGTAGGGAGCTGGATCAGAAGTGGAGCAGCCGGGACTCGAACACGGGATGCCGGCACTGCAGACTGCAGCGTCGCCCGCCGCACCACAGCGCCACGTGCCTCCACTTCGGATTCTTTCCTGCCCAGAGGGAAGAGCCTGCGGTAAGTCCAGCTCCTTGGGACACACAGCCCGTATCAGAGTGCCCAGGGTTGGAATCCCAGCTCTGCTTCCAATCCAGCTTCCCGCTCATGCATACCCTGGGAGGCAGCAGGAGATGGCTCAAGTCCTTGGGTTCCTGCCTCCCACGTGAGAGACCCTGAAGGAGTTCCCAGCCCTGGGTGTTGTGGGCACTTGAGGGATGAACTAGTGGAGGGGAGAGCTCTGCTTCTATGTCAGTGCCTTTCAAAAACACCAAATAAGCGAAAAGAAGCAAGTGAGGTTACATACTGGGCTCTGAGGGGGTCACAGCCCTGCCTCGGGACCTGGGGGACCCGGGTGTGCCCTGGAGGCAGGCACAGGCCAGTTCTGTGCACAGAGAGCCAATGGTGTTCACTGAGCCTGGTGGGCCCCAGCCTGAAGGGCCAGGACGCATGGGGCGGGGACACTGGGCTGCCTTGGGACTGCCCAGGGCTCGGGGAGGGAGGCCTGGCACCATCCACGGCGCTGCGTGGGGCGCTGGACCTTGAGACGGGACCAGAGATCTCTGCCCTGGCGTCCTGCGGGGACCCGGGCCTGGGTCTGGCGGTGGGAGGGTTTGCCCTTCAGCCCCTGGGAGGGAACAGCCTGACTGCTCATTAACGGGTGCGGGACAGAGCTGCTGGGAGCCGGGCAGGAAGTGGAGGGTGACAGACAAGGACCCGTGGTCCGCAAGTCCCACGGCAAAGGGAGCCCTGAGGGTGGTGCTTCCAGCCCGTGGGACCCTGGAAGCAGCGGGAGGCGCCCGGAACCACGGAGGAGCCCTGGTCCACAGAGCCCTCTCCCCCCACCCCCCACCCCCCGCCCCGTCTCATTTTCCCATGTGTGGGTGTTAAACAAGATTTTTTTTGAGAAGTGAAAATTGCAGAAGACAATTGTCTTCGCTTTCAGCACAGAATCCCGACGTGCCCCCCTTTGCGGTTCTGCCCCCACCGAGCAGCCCCTCCCCCGCCCCCTCCACGCCCCTGGCTCCTGGCTTCCATCTGCCCCAGCCCTGGGTGCTGTGAACCAGGGCATGGAAGAGCGTGTGCTCTCTCGCGTTCTCTCTCTTCCTCTCCGGAACTCTTTCGAATAAATAAATAAACATAAAATCTGCAAGCAAACCAACAACCCAGCAGGGCAAAGGCAGGGGCTGCTGCAGGGAGCGTCTGGGGAGGAGGCCGGAACCACCAGGCAAGACGGCCGGCCCTCCCGCCAGAGTCGCGGCTCCTGAAGTCACCTGGGCCCGGGGCGGGCTGGGAGCTTCGGCGCTCAGCTGAGCCCTTGCAGGTCGTGTTTGCAGCCTCTGGACGCAGAAAGAGGTGGAAGTGACATAGGGCTCTGCCGGGAGGCTGTATCCCGCCCAGGGAGAGGGAGTACGTGGGCGGCTGGCTCCCGGGAGGGGCAAGGCAGGCGTGAGCAGGTGCAGGTGGGTGGGGCACGGACATAGCGGACAAGTCCCTGCTTGGGACACCCGCACCTCACGCCCGAGTGCTTCTGCCGCGGACTCCAGCTCCCTGCTGATGCAGGCACCCGGGAGGCTCACGTGCTTGAGCCCTGTCACTCACTTGGGAGACCCGGATGGAGTTCTGGGCTCTTGGCTCCCTCCGGGCCCCGCCTCAGCCTCAGCTGTTTGTGGGCACGTGGGGAGTGAACCTGCAGATGAGAGATCTCTCTGTCTCTGTCTCTCTGCCTTTCTATATGTTTTCTTTTTGTTTTTTAAAAGATTGTTTATTTGACAGGCAGAATACAGTGAGAGACAGAGACAGACAAAGAGAGAAAGAGAGAGAGAGAGAGAGAGAGAGAGAGAGAGAGAGGTCTTCCATCTGCTGATTCACTCCCAAAATGACCACAATGGCTGGAGCTGTGCAATCCGCAGCCAGGAGCCAGGAGCTTCTTCCAGGTCTCCCACACAGGTGCAGGGGCCCAAGCACTTGGGCCATCCTCCGCTGCTTTCACAGCCAGATCAGAAGTAGAGCAGCCAGGACTCGAACCAGCACCCATATTGGATGCCAGTGCCACAGGTGGCAGCTTTACCCGCTACGCCACAGCGCCGGCCCCTCTCTGCCTTCCAGATAAATAAAAGGGGGGGGGGGAGTAGAAACACTGCCCATTTCAAGGTCCAGACAGCCGATCACCCAAGTGGCTGAAATGTGGATTCTCCCAGGGCCACGCTGAGGTCGCGGTGCAGCCTTCGGACTTGGAGAGACAAGGACAAGGTCTGCCTCCGAAGGGAAACCCAAACGGCTGGGGCGAGGGGCCGCAGCATGCCCTCTGGGGGCCCTGCACTCTGACACACTTGTCGTGGGACGGGAGCTGGCGCGGACGGCCATGGGGCAGCACTGAGCGCGGCCCATGGCCTCTGACACAGCAGCTCTGCTCGGGCAAGTCCGGCCTGCGGCCAGGGTGCTGCCCGGGCCGTCACCGCAGCCCGGCCAGCATCTGCAGGAGAGCGCTCACCAGCTAGGGGCCGGCGAGGGGCGCCACTGCGTCTCTGAGCCGCTCCAGGCAGCTTCTCCGAGGACTGCGCCCAGCGGGGCCAGTGCGGTGCAGGCCGGGATGCCAGGGGTACAGGACGCCCACAGCCTCTACCCCCTGGCTCCTCTGCTCCGGCTGACACACACCGGGAGGCAGCAGGGCAAGGCCCTGCCTCCCACGTGGGAGCCCCGGATGCAGTTCCGACTCCCGGCTTTGGCCTGGCCCTGCCCCGTCTGTTGCAGGCATTTGGGGAGCGAACCGGCTCATAAGAGCTCTGTCTGTCGCTATACGCCAAATCCGTATGCATTGCATGACGTATCGATAAATATTTGACCGCCCGCTCGCTTGCCCTATCTGTGGTGTAGACACCCCCCCGCCATGGCTGATTTTAAGTGAGTGATGTGACGCTGAACGCAGGGTTTGCAATAAACAGCCACACACCATCCTGCAGGATTTCCACCGTGCAGACAGAAATAACCTCAGGCCCCAGTCATAAAAAGTAGCAAAGTCATGAGAAAACAACCTGTTTTGGCTATTTGCTATCTTTGCTTTGCATCTAATTTCTTTGCTTGTAAGTTTACATGATTTCATTTTTAATAACAGCTGGGTTTAAAACTACCTTGCGAAATTTCCCCACAGTTTGGCAATCTGCTCTTGCGACCCGGCTCCGGGGACACAGACGGACCCCCCCCACGAGACCGCAACAGGCGAAAGGGTTTGGACAGTGGCCTGGAAAGTCCCAGCGGCCCGCTCCTCCTCACTCGCCTCCTGCCTCTGAGACCCCCAGACTCACTCCTGCCTCAGGGCCTTTGCACTTGCTTCCCCCCCTTGCTGTTCCCACCCTGACCCCAGATAACCTCCTCTTTCAAGCCCCGGTTCAGTGTCACCTCGGGTCAAGGCCTCCTCTGCCACCTCCCAGAATCCTGCAAGTGGTGCTTCCCACGCACGGCCGCCTGCTCACGGTGTTCTGAAAGACCCTGATGTCCCCCCTCTCTCCCCTAGAATGTTCCCTGCACGAGGGAGGGGCAACCTGGCTCGCGACAGACCCGCGTGACTACGTGAGACTATTCCTTAGTAGAAAGACAGCTACACAGGTCTGAGCCCCACCCAGGGTTTCTGCCCGGACCTTGGACAAAAACACAGGCACCGGCGGCGCCCCGCGCCCGCACCCTGGGAACCCGCATTTCCGCTGGGCCCCGGCGGCCTGTGATCTGACCACTTCAGAGGCCGCCCCTCGGGCCTGCAGCCCATCACAGACAGCTGCAGCTGCCCTTCCTCCCCGCGTGGGGCTCCGAGCAAGCGTGGGACGACAGGGGCTGGCCCGAGGCCCCGGGGGCGGGCGTGGAAGGGGCGAAGCCCCGGCCCCCTGCCCCCCCCCCCGCCCCGAGTCGTCAGGCGGGGGCCTCAGGGAGCAGCAGAGGCCTGGCCGTGACCCCGCCTGACTGGCCAGTTCCAGGAGGCGCCACTGGAATGTTGTGCACGCACCAAGGCCTTGGGAGGCTCCGAGAGGCGGGGCTTCTCAGCAGGCCACGCCCCTCCTTGCACCGCTGGCAAAGATCCCCCCTAACCCATCCACCTCCAAAGGTCCCTTCCCTGCCATCCTCCCTGGGGATAAAGGTTCTAGATCCTTCCCAGCGGGCGGCGAGCGTGGGGCCGCGTCACATCCCGCTCTCCCGGGGCCCCTCCATCGCCCCAGCTCTGCTGCAACCCCGCCTCTCCCACATTCTTCCTCCGCCGGCGCCCGCACACCTGCCCTGGCCGCTCGGCGCCTGGAACACCCTCCCCCACCTCCTCGCCAGCCCCGGCTCTCCTGCCGGTTTTCGCTTCCTCCCTGGAGTCACAGATGTTTGCCAGGCGTCCTGTCTGGGGCAGGCACGGGGCCAGGGCTGGGTTAGGAGAGGCAGCAGGGAAGGCAGGAAGTCAGGGCGCCCGCAGGAGCCGGGAAGGAGAGAATTGTGCGGGAGAGGCCACTCCCGAGCCCCGCGTGAAAGAGGAGCCGGCGGCACCGGGGATGGCGTGCATGGCATCCAGGGGTGGCAGTGAGCTATGCAGACAGCTGCTAGCGTGTCGCATTCCGGGGAGCCAGGAACCCGTCCTCAGCTCTGGCTGGAGGCCTAGATGGGTCTCATAGACTCAGTAAGGAACCAGGGGTCTCCTCTTTCAGGAAGCCCTCTGCGATTGCATCAGCTAGATTCCCAACCCCCTACCCTGCCCATCCCAGCGTTGTTCTTTCCAGGTAAGCCCTGACCTGTCTCCGGCACGGGACTAGGAGCCTGGTGAGGGCAGGGCCAGTCACTACCATGTCCCCAGCACCACCCCTGCCTGTGCTGGGTATACAGTAGGTGGGCAGTAAATGCCCAGGCCAGGCTGACACAGGAAGCCCTAGGAATCTCCTTTGTTCTGCCTCCCCTCAGCTCCCCACCCAGCTCCTTTCATCCCATGTCTGAGGGATGGAGGCCCAGCGCAGCCGCCTGTCACCTGCCTGTCATGGGCCGCAGGCCCCGGGGAGGCCTCAGAAGTGGTCAGATCAGAGGCTCCAAGAGGCGGCCGCCAGGGCCTGAGCAGCTTCCCAGGCAGGCCAGAGTGTGCAGGGCCGGGCGTGGGACGGGGCCAAGGCCACAGCGGTGAACCCATCACCGTGACTGTGCAACTTTAGTTGCTGACTCATTTCACGCTGGGCTGACTTTAAATAAACCAATGCAGTGTAGTAATTTGTATGGGCGTGATAAGGTCAGGGCACAAAATTTGAAAGGCCAGAAGGCTAGGAATAGAGAGTATCTGCATTTCACATGTGAATGATTATTTACTTATTTGTTATTCGTTGGCAAAGCAGAACTACAGAGAGAGAGAGAGAGAGAGAGAGAGAGAGAGGTCTTCCATCTGCTGGTTCACTCCCAAAATGACCACAATGGCTGGGGCAGGGCCAGGCCCAAGCCAGGAGCAGGGAACTTCATTCAGGTCTCCCACGCGGGTGCAGGGGCCCTGGCATTTGGCCCATCCTCTGCTGCTTTCCCGGGCCACAGCAGAGAGCTGGATCGGAAGCGGAGCAGGCGAGTCTTGAACAGATTCCCTATGGGATGCCGGCGCCTCAGGCCAGGGCTTTAACCTGCTGTTGGCCCTGGAAGGTTGTAGACGAAGGGGCAGGGCCGCCTGGGCTGCAGGGGAGGGGCAGCCTGGTAGGGATGTGCATCCTCCAAAGACGGCCATGTGGGGTGTGGGCGCTGATTCGAGTCCCAGCTGCTCCACTTCCAATCCAGCTCTCTACTATGGCCTGGGAAAGCAGAAGATGGACCAGGTCCTTGGGCCCCTGCACCCACGTGGGAGACCTGGAGGAAGCTCCTGGCTTTGGATCAGCGCAGCTCTGGCCGTTGCAGCCATCTGAGGAGTGAACCAGCAGATGGAAGACCACTCTCTCTGTCTGTCCCTCTCTCGCTGTAACTCTGCCTTTCAAATAAATAAAAAACTAATCTTGGCCGGCGCCGCGGCTCACTAGGCTAATCCTCCGCCTTGCGGCGCCGGCACACCGGGTTCTAGTCCCGGTTGGGGTGCCGGATTCTGTCCCGGTTGCCCCTCTTCCAGGCCAGCTCTCTGCTGTGGCCCGGGAAGGCAGTGGAGGATGGCCCAAGTGCTTGGGCCCTGCACCCCATGGGAGACCAGGAGAAGCACCTGGCTCCTGCCATCGGATCAGCGCGGTGCGCCGGCCACGGCAGCCATTGGAGGGTGAACCAACGGCAAAGGAAGACCTTTCTCTCTGTCTCTCTCTCTCACTCTCCACTCTGCCTGTCAATAAATAAATAAATAAATAAATAAACTAAATTTTAAAAAGAAATACTGGCTCTTTTGTGTCTGGCTCCTCTCACATAATATTTTCAAGGTACATTCTGCTACAGCATGTACCAGAATATTCCAGGATGTTCCAGAATATTCCAGGTTTCCCAGGAAAGCAATTATTCCTTTGTATTAAGTTCCTAAAAAGAAAAAAGAGACTCCTAGGATTTCTCCCTCCTGTGTGTTCTGGTTCCGCTTCCACCTGGTCCTCGGTTCCACCGACCCCCACTGGTGAGGCAGGACTGGTCGCGCTCCCATTCTTCTCTGTCCATGAGGGACCATCGAGGCTGGGGCCCATCACACAGCTGCTCCCCCGGCTCCGTGACTGTCCATGCCCACAACCACGCTTCATCATCACAACGAGGACCCGGCCGCCAGCGCTGGAACGCGGCCTAATGAGGACTTGGCCTTGGCCCCGCGACTGCCTGGGGGAATTCAGGCCACAGCAAGGGGGCAGCGGCTCCTCCTTCCAGGAGAGACTCCGACCATCAGCTGCGTGCACCGTGCTTTGCACGGCTGCTCCTCTGTTGAGGGCCACGGGCTGTTCCCTACACTTTAGGTTTATTTAGTTGGAAAGGCAGAGCGACACATAGAGAGACAGAGAAAGAGAGAGAGAGAGGCGGGGTGGTGGTGGTGGGTATCTTCCATCTGGTGGTTCACTCCCCAAATGCCTGCAGCTGCCAGGCCTGAACCACACCAAGGCCAGGGAACAAAATCTCCATCCAGTGGGTGCCAGGGACTCAAGCCCTTATTTATTTATTAAGATTTATTTATTTGAATGCAGAGTTACAGAGAGGCAAAGGCAAAGAGAGACACAGAGAGAGGTCTTCTATCCGCTGGTTCACTCCCCAGGTGGCTGCAACAGCCAGAGCTGAGCTGATCCAAAGCCAGGAGCCAGGAGCCTCCTCCAGGTCTCCCACGCGGGTGCAGGAGCCCAAGGACCTGGGCCATCTTCTACTGCTTTCCCAGGCCACAGCAGAGAGCTGGATTGGCAGTGGAGCAGCTGGGATTCACCGGTAGTGTATGCTTTCATCTGTAGGAGGGACCAGAAATACACAGCGTGTGGAGGGAAAGGCAGAGAGAGTTTCCTGGTGGAAGGAGGAGTGGGGAGTTCCTGTTTATTCAGTACAGAGTTTCTAGGGCCGGTGCTGTGGCGCAGCGGGTTACACGGCTGCCTGTGATGCGGGCATCCCATATGGGCACTGGTTCAAGTCCCGGCTGCTTCTCTTCCAATCCAGCTCCCTGCTACTGTGCCTGGGAAGGTAGCGGAAGATGGCCCAAGTGCTTGGGCCCCTGTCACCTATGCAGGAGACCCTGGTGGAGTTCCTGGCTCCTGGCTTGGAACTGGCCCAGCACCAGCTGTTATAGCCAGTTGGAGAGTGAACCAGCAAATAGAAGATTCTCTCTCTTTCTCTCTCCCTCTCTCTCTGTCATTCTGCCTTTCAAATACATAAGATCATATGTATATATAAATAAGCTTTTATTGGGGGAATGAAGTCCTGGCCACACGGCATTGTGATGTGACTAGGATGTTTAAAAATGTTCAGAATCTCAAGTGTACGCCTTGTGTTATTCCATCACACTTTGCAAAGTGTGGTCTTTGAAAAGTGGGTGGGCTGGAGCTCTAAGAGGGACTTGCCAGACAGCGCCCCCTTGAGGTTGTGGTGCTGAAGTTCAAGTGAGAGCCGGCAAGGGGGGTGGGTTTGTCCCAGGCGCTCACCTGGCCGGAATGGTATGGGGGCTTTCCCTGCAGGACCGGTGAAGAGAGGGAGTCGAGGGTGGGCGTGAGAAGGATGGTAACGGCCGTCCCGGGTGCTACGCTAGGCTGGGGTGGAGTAACAAACAGGTGGCCATGGTGCAGGGCAGTGGGACTCATGGATTGGCGGTCCTGGCAGGGTGGCAGGAGCCTTGGAGTGGGAACACGGGCTAGAGTGAGCAGGGACTGCTGTGAGGTTCCTGGTGGTCACAGGTCTCGGCTCCGGGCGTGCGGGTGAGGGGCGAGGGAGGACAAGATCTTGGCAGGAGAGGAGGTGGAGGGCCTGCGAAGGCAGCGCGCAGGGAGCCTCATCTCTGTGCGTCTGGAAATGTCCAAGGATAAAGACGGGGAGAGTGACGGGGCCGGGAGGCTGAGGGTGGCAGATGCGGTCTCGGGGTGCCCTCAAGCCCAGCCCCAGCCCTTCCCTGCACTCCTATTTTTATCTCACATCACTCCAATTACCCCCGAAGGGCATCTGGCTGCTACACAACTCACCATTCTGAGGATGTGGGGTCGTCATGGCAACCGCATCTTCATCTCTCTGCGCCAGGGGGTGGGGTCTGGCATCCGTCTCCATGGAAACAGGCCGGCCCACATCCTGGAGGGAGAGATCATCGCCTGCAAGACCTCTCCTGGGCTGGACTTCCTTCTCTCACCAGTCGTACCCTCGCCTCTAGGAAGCCCTCCAGGGTTGTTCCAAGTCCCTTTTCACCCGCTCAGTCATAGGGGGTGTCTGGGAGTTCGTGTCAGAGATGGATCATCAGGGAAAAATCCAAACTATTTGTCCATTCAACAAATATTTACTGAGGGCCTACCATGTACCAGGAATCGTGCTGGCGCCAGCGATCTAGCCAAAAATAAAACAAAATACCCATCTTCTCGGCGCTTACGTTCTCCTAGGAGGGAGACGGGTCGCAGACCAGGGGAACATACAGAATGCAAGCCACCCAGTAAGCGTTGGTTTTCTAGTAGCCAGATTCGGGGAAGAAAGAGAAACAGGTGACATTCATCTCGATGGTGCCTGTTCTTGAACAGAACCTTGGCAGGCAGAATGATGGCCCCCGACGATGCCAGCTTCCCGGTTCCCAGCCTGCGGCTATGGGACTCGTGGGAGAGGGGCTCCACAGGGAGTAAGGGCGAGGACGGGGTGGGAGAGGACCCTGAGTTCCAAGGGAAAGAGCAGATAGAGACAGGCAGACCAAAGGAGAGGCTGCAACCACACAAGCAGGCCTTGAGCCAAGGAATGCGGAAGCTTCTAGAAGCAAAGGGATGCTGGATTCTTCCTCCAGCCCCAGAGGACGCCGCCTGGCCGGCATGTGGATGTTTGAGCATTTTTAAAAGTTTATTTATTCCTTGGGGCTGGCGCTGTGGCGCAGTGGGTTAATGACCTGGCCTGAAGCACCAGCATCCCGTATGGGCGCTGGTTCGAGTCCTGGCTGCACCACTTCTGATCCAGCTCTCTGCTGTGGCCTGGGAAAGCGGTAGAAGATGGCCCAAATGCTTGAGCCCCTGCACCCACGTGGGAGACCAGGAAGAAGCTCCTGGCTTTAGATCAGCGCAGCTCCGGCCATTGCGGCCAGCTAGGGAGTGAACCATCGGATGGAAGACCTCTCTCTCTCTCTCTGCCTCTCCTCTCTCTGTGCAACTCTGACTTTCAAGTAAATAAATAAATCTTAAAAAAAAAAGTTTAGGTCGGTGCCATGGCTCACTAGGCTAATCCTCCGCCTGCGGCACTAGTACCCCGGGTTCTAGTCCCAGTTGGGGTGCCGGATTCTGTCCTGGTTGCCCCTCTTCCAGGCCAGCTCTCTGCTGTGGCCAGGGAGTGCAGTGGAGGATGGCCCAAGTGCTTGGGTCCTGCACCCCATGGGAGACCAGGAGAAAGCACCTGGCTCCTGGCTTCGGATCGGCGCAGCACCGGCCATAGCGGCTCTTTGGGGAGTGAACCAACGGAGGGAAGACCTTTCTCTCTGTCTCTATTTGAAAGGCAGAGCAACAGAGAAAGGGAGAGACAGAGAGCGAGGTCAGCAGATCTTCTACCTGCTGGGTCATTTTCCAGATGGCTGTAGCAGCCAGCTCTGGGCACGCCGAAGCCAGGAGCCTCCAGCTCCATCCGACTGCCAGGGGCCCGGGCTCCTGAGCCATCGTCTGCTGCCTTCCCAGGTGTAACAGCAGGGAGCCAGATGGGAAACAGAGCAGCCAGGACTTGAATCAGAGTTCCAGAATGGGATGCCAGCGTCTCAAGTGGTGGCCTCACTCGCTGTGCCACAATGCTGGACCATGAAAGATGTCTTGGGACACGAAAGTACTAGCCATAAAAGACTGATCAGTTCTACATCAATGAAGATAAAACTTCTGATCTTCTGAAGACACCATAAATGAAATGAAAAGACAAGCCACTGTTGTGAGAAGATCCTTAGGATACAAGTAACTAACGGGGGTTTATATCCACAATATGTAAAGAGCTCCCACAAGCCAATAAGGAAAAGATAAACATTTGAACAGGAAAATGGGCAAAAGAAAGAATAGAAAACTGTTTCAGAAGTCTTAGGAGAGGAGCTGGCACTGTGGTGTAGTAGGCTAAGCCTCTGCCTGTGCTGCTGGCTTCTTGTATGGGTGCCGCTTTGTGTCCTGGCTGCTCCACTTCTGATCCAGTTCTTTGCTTGTGGCCTGGAAAGTCAATGGAAGTTGGCCCAAGTGCTTGGACTCCTGCACCCACATGGGAGACCCAGGAAAAGCTCCTGGCTCCTGATCTACCTGGCTCTGATCATTGTGGTCAATTGGGGAATAAACCAGTAGATGGAACACCTCTCTCTCTGTCTCTCCATCTCTCTCTGTAACTCTGCCTCTCAAATAAATACATAAAATCTTTAAAACTGTTATTTAAAGAAAAAAAGAAGTCTTGGGAGTTGGGGAATGGGCGCAGGTTATGCACGCGGCTGGGATGTTGGCTCTCTACTGCACAGCACAGAAGAGCTGAGTTGCAGCCCACAAGTAGCCATGAGTGACCTGGGTGATGTCAGGCCCAGCAGAAGGGTGTGGGAGCCTCATTAACCTGAGGGAAGGGACAGGCAGGCCCAGCCCAGAGGGAGGATGTGACGTTGGCTCCGTGCCCAGGGTTAACCGGGGTCAGCCCAGCTGTTCCTCCCCAAGGATGCAGCCTTGAACTTGGCTGACAACAACATCCACCTTGGCCGACCTATAGCACAGGTAGGGAGCTTCCTGTGTGCGGCTGCGTGGCCTGTTTCCTCGAGTCCAGGGAGTTCACCTTCCTTCAGGCGCTCGGGCTGGAGACCTTGGAGGGTTTCCTGGCCCCTCTCCGCATCCCCCACCCCCCCCCCCGCATCCCACCCACACCCCCCCCCCCGCAGCAAATTCTGCTGACTTTTATCATATATCCAAAGTCCAGCCCCTGCATCTGGTCCAGCCACTGCCCAGGATAGTGTGGTGACCGTCTGGAGTTTCTGATTTATTTGAGAGGCAGAGTGACACAGAGAGAGAGAGAACCTTCCATCTCTGGTTCACTCCCCAAACGACCAGGCCAGCAGGCAGGAGCGCCATCCAGGTCTCCCACGCGGGTGGCAGGGGCCCAAACACTCTAACCAGTGGTTGCATGAGAAGCCGCTGCTGCAGGCAGCAGCTTAGCCCGTCTTCGCGCCACAATGCTGGCCCTGACCGTCACTAATTTTTAAAGAGAGGAATGTGATCTCTGCCCCCGTAGATGCATGAGTCCGTTTGGGGGCTTTCTGGTTTTTTTTTTTTTTTTTTTTTTTTTTCTGTTCATCTTCTCTCGGAATCTTGCGCAAACACCACCCTCTCTCCGCTCCGAGGGCTGACTCCTGACTTCTGCCTGCACAGGCCGGCTGTCGTCTGCCCTTGAATGGATCCCGTCTTTTCTCCCTGCCTATGAGTTTGCCAGGATTGCTGTCGCTGGGACGAAGCATTGCAGCTCACACGGTGGATGTCACCATCCAGTGGGTTCTGAAGCCGGCAAGTCCAAGACAGAGGCGTGAGCGGGGCGGGCTCCTGCCGAGAGCTGCGAGGGCAAGCCTACCCCAATTCCCAGGTGAGGGCAAGCCTACCCCAACTCCCAGGTGAGGGGAAGCCTACCCCAACTCCCGGGTGAGGGCAAGCCTACCCCAACTCCCAGGTGAGGGGAAGCCTACCCCAACTCCCAGGCAGCTGTCTGCTTCACCTGTCTGCTCTCCGAGCCCCAGTTCCCCTGGAAGGAACACCCGCCATGATTGTGCCATGGCCCAAACTAATGACTTCATCTCGACTATTTTTTGAAGATTTTCTTGTCTATTGGAGAGTCAGAGTGGTGGCGGGGGCTTATGATTCACTCCCCACAAGGCTACAACAGCCAAAGCCAGGAGTCAGGAACCCTCTCCAGGTCTCCCACGTGGGTGCTGGGGCCCAAGCACTTGGCCATCCTCCACTGCCTTCCCAGGCGCGTTAGCTGGCTCAGAGGCAGAGCAGCCGGGACTCAAACCGGCGCCCAGATGGGATGCCGGTATTGTTCAGCTGCAGCTGCACCGGTGGAGCCACAACCCCCGCCCCTAATGATCTCATTTTAATTTGATTGCCTCCACAAAGGCCGGATTGCCAAACAGGAGTCCCATTCTGAGGCACTGGGGGACGGGGGTTCCAACATCTCTCTCTTCTTTAACATTCATGTGTTTATTGGGGAAGCACACAGAGCTCCCACCTGCTGCACCTGTCCTTGACGCCCGCAGTGAGTGGGTCTGCACTGGGGCTGACGCCGGGAGTCGGGAGCTCAGTCCAGGTCTCCCACGTGGGTGCAGGAACCAAACACTTAAGCCCTCACCGCTGCCCCCAGGGTGTGCAGCGTGGGAAGCGGGAGTCAGGGCTGGGATTTGAACTCGGGCACTTGGCATCTTGACCGCTCCACCAACCGCCCATCCCATTGTACCTTCTTTGAGGGGGACAGAACGGCCCCCACAACGCTCTGTAAACTTGCCAGTCAGCTTACAAGGAGCGGGGGTAGGAACCGAAGGGGGTTGCAGTAACCCTACGCTAAGCCTCACTCCCTTTCCGAAATCACTTCCTGCTTCCTTTCCTGTCCTGTGGAGGCTATGGCCACGCAGGCCTTCCTGTAGTCTGGGTTCAAGTCGCACCTGCTCGCTGTGTGGCTCGGGCACAGGATCCCGACTGCCTGCTAAGCGGAGCCAACGCCTGACATCGCAGCGCTCACGCCAGGAGCCACAGCACCACGTTGGGGTTATGAGGATTAAACGAGATTGTGTCCAGCGGGGCCGTGGGGGGAACCCCTGAGACGTTGCTGGGGCGTCCTGGCTTGCTGCCTCTCTCTTACTCTGGGAGCCCTCAGAAGCCCAGCGCTGCCCCTGACCGGTTCTCACCAGGCCCAGGGGCTCCGTGCAGCCAGCAGGTGTGCTGGGTTTGCCCCGCAGAGAACACAGAGCTAATGTCAAATCGTGAGAAGAGGGGCCAGCGCTGTGGCACAGCACGTTAAGCTGCTGGCTGTGACACCAGCATCCGCTATCAGAGCGCCGGTTCGAGTCCCGGCTGCTCCACTTCCCAGCCAGCTCCCTGTGAATGCACCTGGGAAAGCAGCAGATGCTCCAAGTGCTTGGGCCCCTGCACCCATGCGGGAGAGCTCAGATGAGTCTCCTGGCTCCTGGCTTTGGCCTGGCCCAGCCTGGTTATTGGGGTCATTTGGAGAATGAGCAGTGAATGGGACAGATCTCTCTCTCTCGCTTTCTCTGACTCAGCCTTTCAAATAAATAAGTAAATCTTTAAAAAAAAAATTCACATTAAGCCGGCGCCGCGGCTCACTAGGCTAATCCTCCGCCTAGCGGCGCCGGCACACCGGGTTCTAGTCCCGGTCGGGGCGCCGGATTCTGTCCCGGTTGCCCCTCTTCCAGGCCAGCTCTCTGCTGTGGCCCGGGAGTGCAGTGGAGGATGGCCCAGGTGCTTGGGCCCTGCACCCCATGGGAGACCAGGAAAAGCACCTGGCTCCTGGCTCCTGCCATCGGATCAGCGCGGTGCGCCGGCCGCAGCGCGCCGGCCGCGGCGGCCATTGGAGGGTGAACCAACGGCAAAGGAAGACCTTTCTCTCTGTCTCTCTCTCTCACTGTCCACTCTGCCTGTCAAAAAAAAAAAAAAAAAAAAATTCCCATTTGAAACAACTCCAAGTTTCCAGTGTCTTGAGAAGTTGGAAAGTCCGGGCTCCCAGGTGACGTGGGGGGTGGAAGCCGCCTCTTTTGGAACAGGTGTTTCCACTGCAAGAGCTCGGCCGCACCCGTGGCCCTGCGGGCGACAGTCACAGCACCACAGGACGCAAGCCACACGGGAAGGAAGTGCTGTGAGCGCCCCCAGCCCCCTCCCTCCCTCCTTCCCTCCCCCCTCCCCACATCCTGCATCTGCGGGTTTCCCCAGTCATTGCTGTGTCTCCCGCCAGCATCTCCATCTCCATAAATAAGCTCTCCCCACCCACCCCCCAGCCCCTGCCCGCTACAGTGCCCCTGCACCTTCTGATGGCCTTGGGACTGCCGCTGAAGTTGCAAAGTAATCTGGCCCTCCCCGGCCAGCGGGCCCAGAGGACTGGCCTGGTGAGCACACGATCAAAGTAGCCACTGTGACTCCGGCCAGCTCCTATCGCCCGGCCGGCCGGAGGCCAGCATGCGGCGGCCCCACCCGTTCCCCTTGTTCCCGACTCCCCCTGAGCTCCCCTTCCTGCTCCTGAGGTTTAAGATTGATTTATTTGTTTGAAAGATAGAGTGGGGGAGAGGGAGAGAGAGAGAGAGAGAGATGATGATATGGAGAAAGATCTTCCAACCCTGGTTCAGTTCCCCAAATGCCCTCCACAGCCAGGGCTGGGTCCGGCCAAAGTCAGGCGCCTGAAACTCCATTCAATCCAGATCTCGCATGTTGGTGGCCGGGGCCCAGTGACGTGGGCCGTCCTCTGCGGCTTTCCCAGGCGCATTGGCAGGGAGCTGGATCAGAAGCGGAGCGGCCGGGACTCGAACCGCCACTCTTACGGGATGCTGGTGTTGCAGGTGTGAGGATGCTGGCTTTCTCCTTTTTTGAAAGATTTATTTATGTATTTGAAAGGCAGAGTAACAGAGAGGGAGGGAGAGACAGAGAGAGGTCGGTCTTCCATCTTCTGGTTCACTCCCCAGATGGCTGCGATGGCCAGGGTTGGGCCAGGCTGAAACCAGGAGCCTGGAAGTCCATCCAGGTCTCCCACGTGGGTGCAGGGGCCCAAGCACTTGGGCCATCTTCTGCTGCTTTCCCAGGCCATTAGCCGGGAGCTGGATCAGCAGTGTCGCGGCCAGGCCTCAAACTGGCGCCCGTGTGGGGTGCTGGTGTCGCGGGCAGAGGCTTTATCTGCTGCACCAGTGCCAGCCCCGATGCTGGCTTCTTGAATCCATCTGTTCCCCGCACGGACGCGCGTCTCTGGTATCGCCTGTCCAGCACCCAGCAGCCCGGGCCTCGTTTTGTTCCAGGAACACTACTACACTGTTTCTCTTCTCGCTTTATGGCGAAACTGCCTCCATCAGTATTTTTACCCTAATGCTTTATTTATTTGCTCTTGGAACTTGATCCGGGCCTCCCATGTGGGTGGCTGGGAGCCAACCAGCGACCTGAGCCATCCGGGCTGCCTCCCCGGGTCTGCATGAGCAGGAAGCTGGAGTCCGAGGCAGAGCTGGGGATCGGAACCAGACCCTCTGATCCGCGGCAGAGCACCTGCGCCCCCACTTCTCTGGTGCCACCAGCGAGGGTCTCACACGTGAGTGGGCACCAGTCCTGGAGCGCCTCTGACACTCATTGCCTTTTCAATGCCCGTCCCGACGCTCATTGGCCTTCTCAAAGCCCGTCCCGACGCTCATTGGCCTTCTCAATGCCCGTCCTGACGCTCATTGGCTGTCTCAAAGCCTGGCCCCACCCCCTCCAAGGGCGCCCACCGCCTCTGGGCTCTTAGGGGTCCCTGGCGAGATGGGAGAGCAGAGGGAGGAGAGGCACTGGGGGGGCCTCCTTGGTGACATCCAGGGGCACGACCTCCCTCCACGGGGCTTCCCAGGACTGGAGCCCCCTCCTCAGGGCCCACCGGAAGTCCCTCCCACCAGGGTTCACCGTTGTCTCTGGTCCCCAGTGACTTCGGCATCCCCCAGACCAGTGGCCGAGCCCCAGCCCGACTTTTACTGGACTATGCAGAAATTGCTTGAAACTGAGGTATGCAGTCCATAAGATTCACCCCTTTAGAGCCTTCAGTTATGTGTAGTATTCCCGGGTCTTCGAACGGTTTGTGGAAGCCAGCGATGGGTGGGGCCTGGCGCCGTGGAGCTGGACTTGGGGGCCCCACTTCCGGTCCCGCTGCCCCACTTCCGGTCCCGCTCCCTGCTGATGCGCCTGGGAGGGCAGCGGAGAACGGCGCAGGCGCGGGAACCCCTGCACCCCCGTGGGAGACCCGGATGGAGGTCCAGCCCACAGGGTGTATCTGGGGAGTGAACCAGTGGATGGGAGTTCTCTGTGTCTGTCCGTGTTACAAATAAAAATAAATCCAAATACTGAAAGTTCACGGAACGCGTGTGCCATGAGAACACCCTGCCCGGCTCCCCATTTCTGTGGGGGTGCGGCAGCGCGAATGCGGCTTGTCATGCCGGCGCCCAGGAGCTGTGTGAGGTGCGCTGTGGCCGGGAGGCCGGGCCAGCACCAGGGCTCTCCTGGTCTCGGCCAGGCGTGTCCGTGGCCACCTGCACTCCCCTCGCCCCGCCGGGGACTCGTCCTGGCCTTTGTTTCTTGGCTTCTGTCCCCCAGCAGCGTGTTTGCAAGGCCCATCTGCCAGGTGGCAGCTGTCAGACCCCAGCCCCGCCTGCGACCGGGCGACACTGGCCCCGCTCTGCCGGCTTCGGTCGGGTTGTGGAGGCAGAGTCCACACGCTCTAAAAGCCACCCTTTGGGGCCAGTGACCTGGCGCTTAAGCTGCCTCCTGCGACACCGGCATCCCATATGGGCACCAGTTCCCGTCCTGGCTGATCCACTTTGGCTCCGGCTCCCTGCTGATGTGCCGGGGAAAGCAGCGGAAGTGGCCCAAGTGCTTGGCTTCCGACCACCCACGTGGGAGACCTGGATGGAGCTCCAGGCTCCCAGCTTCGGCCTGGCCTGGCCCGGTCCTGGCTGTTGCAAGCATTTGGGGAGTGAACCAGCAGGTGGAGGACCTCTCCTTCCCTCTCTCTCTCTCTCTCTGTCTCTCACACACACACTCTGCCTTTCAAATAAAAAAAAATCTCTTCTAAAAAACTTCATCCTTTGTAGTGACCGCGTCTGAGTTGTTTTTTAAAAAAAAAAAAAAAACAAAAACAAAAACAAAAAAAAACCTTTATTCCTTTTTGCTTATTTGAAAGGCAGAGCAACAGAGAGACACATGCCTGCTCCAAATGCCTGCAACAGCCAGGGCTGGGCCAGGCTGCAGCCAGGAGCCAGGAGCTCCCTCCAGGTCTCCCACGTGGGTGACAGGGACCCCGGCACTCGGGCCGTCCCCTGCTGCGAGCACAGGCCATTAGCGTGGAGCTGGAACCAGGAGCAGAGCCAGGCGTGGCACCCAGGCCCTCCCGTCCGGGTCGCCTCAACTGCTGGGGCCAATGCCCACGGGGCCATTCCTTTGTGCGCCTGTCCTCCGGCTCCTGGCTCCACTGTGCAAAGCTGTTGTGAACAGGCGTGGACACGTCCTGATCTCCCTCGGGCAAACGAGCAGGAGTGGACGGCTGAGTCATGGGGGAAGTGCGTGTTGGACTTCCTGAGACGCTTCCAGACACTTGCCCAGAGCGGCTGCGCCCGTCTGCCTTTCTCTCTGCAGCACACGGCACGCCAGCCCCTCGGAGAGCCCCTCAGCATGCCAGCCGGTGCTACATGGGATCTTATTCCTTTAAGTTTGCTTATTTGAGAAGCAGACAGAGAGAACTCCCATCTGCTGGTTCACCCCCCCAAATGGCAAAGGGGATCAAAGCCAGGAGCCAGGAATTCAGTCTGGCAGGACCCCAGCGTCATGAGCCGTCACCGCTGCCCACCAGGGTCCGTGCTGGCAGGACACTGCTGCGGGGGCCCAGGATTGAACCCAGGCCCCCCGGGGTAGGATGTGGGCATTCACCGGCCCCTTAACTGCAGGAGACAGAGATGGTATTTATCTTCCACGCGCTGGTCCATTCCCCAAATACCCGCAACAGCTGGGGCCGGCCGGGTGGGAGGCGGGAGCCCAGATCTCAGTCGCAGATCTCCCGAGTGAGTGGCAGGGCCCGGGCACGTGAGCCCCGCCTGCTGCCTCCCAGGGGAGCCGGGACTTGAGCTCACGCATTCCGTGCGGGATGAGGACGTCCCAAGCGATAGGCTGTTGGCTGTGCCCACGGCCCGCTCTGGGGCACTGGTTGGTGGCTGGAGGTTTGCAGGGCCCCACGGTACTTGCGCGGGAACCCTCTCCTCTCCGCGTGTGCTGTGCCCTCTGATTCGGGGTCGCCGCTCTCACTGTTCCTTCTCTGCTGCGCTTCCTGCCGCCCCCCCCCCCGTCCCCTTCCTCTGATCCCTGAAGGGCCTGGGGCCAGCCATGTCCTCTCTTCTCCCCTCCGCCTACCCAGATGAGCACAGAAGTGACTTCCTGGTGTCCACCCCAGCCCTCCGCGGCGCCTCCCCCTGGGGTCCGAGCCCTCCCGCTCGCTCCTCCCAGCGACTTCTCACTGCGGCAGAGGGCGGCTGCCAGGTGCTCCGGGAGCACCCTCCTGAGCGATCCTCAGCCCACCGCACCTTTTATTCCAAAGATTTGTTTATCTGAGAAGCAGAACGACACAGAGGGAGACAGATCTCCAGCGGCCGGCTCAGTCCCCAGACGGCCGGGGCTGGGCCAGGCCATGGCCAGGAGATCCACCCAGGTCTCCACGCGGGGGCAGGGACCCAAGCAGGTGAGCCTCACCTGCTGCCCCCAGGGCGCACTGGCGGGAAGCTGGATATGGGGTGGGTGCACGCTGTGGGGGGAAGGCAGGTCTCTCTCCGAGGGGACGAAAGGACTCCAAGACGCACCCTGAGTAGCTGCAAAGCTCTGTGAGTGTGGGAAAACCCCTGACCCGGGCACCGTCCACGGGGGAATCCCGCGGGGTGCGGCGTATCTCGGTAAAGCCGTTACCACCCCCTCCTCAGACCTCCCGAGAGGAAACCCCTCCCCACAGCCCCCGTCTCACGTGGAGTAAGCCCGAGGTGCTCACCACAGCCGCTCGGGTCCTGTGCCCCGCCCCTCCTGCCCCGCCCCACCGCACGCTCTCCAGACTCTCTTCGCCTCTGCCACGTGCTCCTCCCACACCCCGCCTCAGGGCCTTTGCACTTGCTGTTCCAGAATCCTCGTTCCAGCTGAGGGAGCTTTCTGGTGCTACCAAGTCAGGGCTTGCTTTTTTTTTTTCAGTACACACAACAGCAGCTCCTGCAGAGACGCCCGCCAGCGGCTGAGCCCGCCCGCGGCTGAACCCCGGGAGCGCTGGTGGCGGGCGGAGTTTGCGGAGGTGACTGGGGGTCTCCAGGCGGACCGTCGCGGTGGACCAGCCAGACGGGACCAGGGAGACGGGACGCCTGAGTCTAGTCAGACGCTCAGGGCTGGCAGCCTCCGGGTGCTGGGCGTCCTCTGCAGCTGCAGACGGCGCTGCTGACCTGCGCCGCTGACCCAAGGAGCCCGTTCTGCACTTCTAGAACTTCTGCGCATAACCGTGTTGCTCCAAGCCGCAGATGCAAGCCACTGCCGTGGGATTACCGCGGGATGGGAAGAGTGGAATTAAAAGCTTACTTTGGGGGCCAGCGCTGTGGTGGGCTAAGCCTCTGCCTGCATCCTATATGGGCGCTGGTTCGAGTCCCGGCTGCTCCACTTCCCATCCAGCTCTCTGCTGTGGCCTGGGAAAGCAGTGGAGGACGGACCAAGTGCTTGGGCCCCTGCACCCGCGTGGGAGACCCGGAGGAAGCTCCTGGCTTCAGGTCAGCACAGCTCTGGCTGTTGGGGCCATTTAAGGTGTGAACCAGAGGATGGAAGATCTCTCTCTGTGTCCCCCTCTCTGTCTGTAATTCTACCTCTCAAATAAATAAGCACAATCTTTTAAATCCACGCATGGAGGTCCTCGCGGATCGCACGAGGAACGTGTGTTATGAAGGCTTCTGCAGGCGCGGCACCGACACAGGCTCGGCCGGGGGGCGGGGCAGCAGGGGCAGTGGTTGAGACGCAGCTGGACCCCGCACCCCGCAGCCCCAGCTCCGGCCGCCGCACCCCCAGGGTTCCCCATGCGGGGAACAGAGCCTGCGAGGACGGCGCAGCTCTGTGGGCAGCCCCGGGAAGGCAGGCGAGGCTGGGCGGGACCACAGGTTTATTGAGGGCTCCAGGCACTCGCACACACACGCACACGCACGGCCTCACGACAACAGCACGGTTCCTCGGGACGCACGCGGTGGCCCCGAGGCAGGGGTGTGGTCTCCTCCCTGGGGCGCCCAGACCCCGCGGGGCCCCTTCCTCCGGGCGGGGCGGCGCCTCACTCCAGCGACTGCAGCATCAGCAGCTGCTTCAGCACCTTGGTCTGGCTCGTCTCGCGGATCTCGCCCGCCAGGAACATCTCGTCCACCACCGTGTAGACCTGGCGGGGAGACGGCCAGCGCTGAGAGGGGCGCCGCGGCCGGCCCCTCCCGGGCAGCGGGGGCTCCGACGGTCGCCCCAGAGCTGAGCGCGCGCACCCGGCCTACCTTGTAGAAGTTGAACACCAGGTCCAGTTCACAGACGTTATGGAAATACTCGTTTAAGACCTGCAGGGGCGGCGAGGGAAAGACGCGCTCAGGGACAGGGGCCGGGGAGACGCGCGAGGCAGGACGCGGGAGGCGGGCACCGCAGTGGGCAGGGCGGCGCGGACAGGGACGGGAGGCGGGCAACCGCGGTGGACAGGGACGGGAGGCGGGCAACCGCGGTGGACAGGGATGGGAGGCGGGCAGGGTGGCGGGCAGGGCGGCGCGGACAGGTACGGGAGGCGGGCACCGCGGACAGGGACGGGCACCGCGGTGGGCAGGGCGGCGCGGACAGGGCGGCGTGGACAGGGACGGGAGGCGGGGCCCGCGCACCTCCACGAAGTTGTGGATGGCCTCCAGGTAGGCCAGGTTGTTGTCGTTGACGTCCACGCAGATGCAGAAGTAGAGGCCGGCGTAGCGCCGGTAGATGATCTTGAAGTTGCGGAACTGCGGGCAGAGACGCGGTCAGCGGCTGTCGGCCCCTCCCCTGCGCATGCTCCCCGGGCTCAGCCCTGGGCCGCGGGCCCCGGAGGGACGCATCCCCGGGGAGGGGTGGGGGTGGGTGCGGGACATTGCGAGTCACAGAAGGCTTCCTGGAGGAGAGGCCGCCCGCAGAGACACGGGGAGGCCGAGGGTCCAGGCAGCGGGACGGCCAGCGTGCATGCTCAGGGCACGCCCCACACTCCCGCCCAGCCGCTCCTCTCCCTCGGTGGCTTCCTGTCACCTCTGGAGAGGGGCGGATTCCGGAGCCTGGAGGGCACCTGAGCACCCAGCCCACAGACACCTCCTGAGCACCCGCTGCGCGCCAGGCACCACGCCAGGCACCGCCCAGGATGCTGGCCTCGCTCAACCGTAACCCGCGTAAATATTACAACAGGAGCAGGACAACCGGCAAGAGAACACGCCTGGCCCCGGGCGTGTGTGTGTTTGCAAGGAAATAGAGAGACAGACGTAGATAGCGACGTTATGGCGTTGAAAAACACAAAGCCTTCGGCCAAAAAAAAAAAAAAAAAAAAAAAAAAAATAAAAAATCAAACAAATCTCCAGCTCCAGGTCCAGGGTGTGCGTCTGGCGCCATCTGGTGGCGGCCCCGAGTGCCAGTCTCTCTCGAAAAAGGATTTATTTATTTGAAAGCCGGAGCGACAGAAGGAGGGGAAGAGGGAGACAGTTTTCATTGGCTGATTCACTCCCCTAATGGCCGCGACAACCGAGCCTGGGCCAGGCCACTCATGGGGGAGCTCCGGATGG